>NC_143047.1:50500000-50800000 GCF_057628025.1 Oncorhynchus mykiss
TTGTCTCTCTGCTTCTTACTAGACTAGTTAGCCAGCCAACTTTGTCTCTCTGCTTCTTACTAGACTAGTTAGCCAGCCAACTTTGTCTCTCTGCTTCTTACTAGACTAGTTAGCCAGCCAACTTTGTCTCTCTGCTTCTTACTAGACTAATTAGCCAGCCAACTTTGTCTCTCTGCTTCTTACTAGACTAGTTAGCCAGCCAACTTTGTCTCTCTGCTTCTTACTAGACTAGTTAGCCAGCCAACTTTGTCTCTCTGCTTCTTACTAGACTAGTTAGCCAGCCAACTTTGTCTCTCTGCTTCTTACTAGACTAGTTAGCCAGCCAACTTTGTCACTCTGCTTCTTACTAGACTAGTTAGCCAGCCAACTTTGTCTCTCTGCTTCTTACTAGACTAGTTAGCCAGCCAACTTTGTCGCTCTGCTTCGAGAAGGGAAGAGGCTTACTCTAAAATTGATTAAAGTGTTTTCCCCCTCATCAATCTACACACAATACTCCATAAGGACAATGCAAAAACAGGTTTTATTTATTTTTTGCTAATTTATTACAAATAAAAAGCTGAAGTATCACATTTCCATAAGTATTCAGACCCTTTACTCAGCACTTTGTTGAAGCACCTTTGTCAGCGATTACAGCCTCAAGTCTTCTTGGGTATGACGCTACAAGCGTGTCACACTTGTATTTGGGGAGTTTCTCCCATTCCTGTCTGCAGATCCTCTCAAGCTCTGTCAGGTTGGATGAGGAACGTTTCTCCAGAGCGATTCTGTAGGTAAAAGATGGCTCAACGTACCTCGCTCTCCCCTCTACATTGAACACGATATGAAAAACAGAAAAGCAATTGTCAAGAATGAAGTGGTTTAGAAGTGCCTTCGTTAGGTGTGTGTGTGTGTGTAATAATTTACTCAAGCCGTTTGTAGTCCTGGTGTTATACAGGAAGTGATGCTGTGGTCCGTGGGAGTGTGTGTGTGTGTTATACTGGAAGTGATGCTGTGGTCCGTGGGAGTGTGTGTGTTATACAGGAAGTGATGCTGTGGTCCGTGGGAGTGTGTGTGTTATACAGGAAGTGATGCTGTGGTCCGTGGTAGTGTGTGTGTGTGTTATACAGGAAGTGATGCTGTGGTCCGTGGGAGTGTGTGTGTGTGTGTGTGTTATACAGGAAGTGATGCTGTGGTCCGTGGGAGTGTGTGTGTGTTATACAGGAAGTGATGCTGTGGTCCGTGGGAGTGTGTGTGTTATACAGGAAGTGATGCTGTGTTCCGTGGGAGTGTGTGTGTGTTATACAGGAAGTGATGCTGTGGTCCGTGGGAGTGTGTGTGTTATACAGGAAGTGATGCTGTGGTCCGTGGGAGTGTGTGTGTTATACAGGAAGTGATGCTGTGGTCCGTGGGAGTGTGTGTGTGTTATACAGGAAGTGATGCTGTGGTCCGTGGGAGTGTGTGTGTTATACAGGAAGTGATGCTGTGTTCACCATATTTGGAAACATTTGGTCAGTCTACTTGTCTCAAAGATCCTCCTCGTCAACTCCATAACCATCAACTTCCATGTTAACATCATTCTCTCTCCTCACACCTCATCAACTCACCTTCACTGTGTTGTGGTGAACGCTTCCCCCTAACAAGGTTTGTTTTGATTTAGAGGCACATAGCTCACGGCTTGATCCCTGCAGCCACCATCGCCCCCCGGCCTGCTGTACCCCGTACCCCTCCCCCTCGCAGCCCATACCCCTCTCCAGAAAGACCCAGGTACCTATATGGAACTTACACCTAACAAATGGACCTGCATCCCACATGGCATCCTGTACCCTATATAGAATGCACACCTTTTCACCGGGGCCCGTAGGATAGTGCGTTTATGTAGGGAATAGGGTGTCATTTGGAATGCACTCTCAACTCTGTCTGACGTCTTTCTCTCCTCTTCCCTTCTCGTTCCTTGTCTCCTCGTTCCTTGTCTCCTCGTTCCTTGTCTCCTTGTTCCTTGTCTCCTCTTCACTCCTCATTCCTTGTCTCCACTTCCCTTCTGGTTCCTTGTCTCCACTTCCCTTGTCTCCACTTCCCTTCTGGTTCCTTGTCTCCTCGTTCCTTGTCTCCTCGTTCCTTGTCTCCTTGTTCCTTGTCTCCTCTTCCCTCCTCGTTCCTTGTCTCCACTTCCCTTGTCTCCACTTCCCTTCTGGTTCCTTGTCTCCTCGTTCCTTGTCTCCTCGTTACTTGTCTCCACTTCCCTTCTGGTTCCTTGTCTCCTCGTTACTTGTCTCTACTTCCCTTCTCTCCTCTTCCGTTCTCGTTCCTTGTCTCCTCGTTCCTTGTCTCCTCCTTACTTGTCTCCTCGTTCCTTGTCTTCTGTCATCCTTTTTCCTTCTAACCTTATTGCCATGACTCTCAGATGACTTATTGTACATGTAAGTATGAATGACTATCTGAATTCTGACTTATCTATCCTAAAACCTCTTATTACAGGTGACCTCATCCCATCTGGGCTAAAACCTGTTATTACAGGTGACCTCATCCCATCTATCCTAAAACCTCTTATTACAGGTGACCTCATCCCATCTGGGCTAAAACCTGTAATTAAAGGTGACATCATCTATCTGTCCTAAAACCTGTTATTACAGGTGACATCATCCCATCTGTCCTAAAACCTGTTATTACAGGTGACATCATCCCATCTGTCCTAAAACCTGTTATTATAGGTGACCTCATCCCATCTGTCCTAAAACCTGTTATTATAGGTGACCTCATCCCATCTGTCCTAAAACCTGCTATTGCAGGTGACCTCATCCCATCTATCCTAAAACCTGTTATTACAGGTGACCTCATCCCATCTGGGCTAAAACCTGTAATTACAGGTGACCTCATCCATCTGTCCTAAAACCTGTTATTACAGGTAACCTCATCCCATCTGGGCTAAAACCTGTAATTACAGGTGACCTCATCCCATCTGGGCTAAAACGTGTTATTACAGGTGACCTCATCCCATCTGGGCTAAAACCTGTTATTACAGGTGACCTCATCCCATCTGTCCTAAAACCTGTAATTGCAGGTGACCTCATCCTATCTGTCCTAAAACCTGTAATTACAGGTGACCTCATCCATCTGTCCTAAAACCTGTTATTACAGGTAACCTCATCCCATCTGGGCTAAAACCTGTAATTACAGGTGACCTCATCCCATCTGGGCTAAAACGTGTTATTACAGGTGATCTCATCCCTTCTGTCCTAAAACCTGTTATTGCAGGTGACCTCATCCCATCTGGGCTAAAACCTGTAATTACAGGTGACCTCGTCCCATCTGTCCTAAAACCTGTTATTGCAGGTGACCTCATCCCATCTGTCCTAAAACCTGTTATTGCAGGTGACCTCATCCCATCTGTCCTAAAACCTGTTATTGCAGGTGACCTCATCCCATCTATTCTAAAACCTGTTATTACAGGTGACCCCATCCCATCTGGGCTAAAACCTGTAATTACAGGTGACCTCAACCCATCTGTCCTAAAACCTGTTATTACAGGTGACCCCATCCCATCTGGGCTAAAACCTGTAATTACAGGTGACCTCATCTTATCTGTCCTAAAACCTGTTATTGCAGGTGACCTCATCCCATCTATCCTAAAACCTGTTATTGCAGGTGACCTCATCTATCTGTCCTAAAACCTGTTATTACAGGTGACCTCATCCCATCTATCCTAAAATCTGTTATTACAGGTGACATCATCTCACCTGGGCTAAAACCTGTTATTACAGGTGACCTCATCCCATCTTGGTTAAAACCTGTTATTACAGGTGACCTCATCCCATCTGGGTTAAAACCTGTTATTACAGGTGACCTCATCCCATCTGGGTTAAAACCTGTTATTACAGGTGACCTCATCCCATCTGGGTTAAAACCTGTTATTACAGGTGACCTCAGCCCATCTGGGCTTAAACCTGTAATTACAGGTGACATCATCTCATCTGGGCTAAAACGTGTTATTACAGGTGACCTCATCCCATCTGGGTTAAAACCTGTTATTACAGGTAACCTCGTCCCATCTGTCCTACAACCTGTAATACAGGTAACCTCATCCCATCTGGGTTAAAACCTGTAATTACAGGTAACCTCATCCCATCTGTCCTACAACCTGTAATACAGGTAACCTCATCCCATCTGGGTTAAAACCTGTAATTACAGGTAACCTCATCCCATCTGGGTTAAAACCTGTAATTACAGGTAACCTCATCCCATCTGGGTTAAAACCTTAGTGTCACGGACTTATAAGTATCACTTGTTTTTGTTGTTGACTCCCATCTGTGCTTAATGAACCCTCATCCATCTGTGTTTAATGAACCCTCATCCATCTGTGTTTAATGAACCCTCATCCATCGGTGCTTAATGAACCCTCATCCATCTGTGTTTAATGAACCCTCATCCATCTGTGTTTTAATGAACCCTCATCCATTGGTGCTTAATGAACCCTCATCCATCTGTGTTTTAAATAACCCCCATCCATCTGTGTTTAATGAACCCTCATCCATCGGTGCTTAATGAACCCTCATCCATCTATGTTTAATGAACCCTCATCCATCTGTGTTTAATGAACCCTCATCCATCTGTGTGTTTATGAACCCTCATCCATCTGTGTTAAATGAACCCTCATCCATCTGTGTTTTAATGAACCCTCATCCATCTGTGTGTTAATGAACCCTCATCCATCGGTGCTTAATGAACCCTCATCCATCTATGTTTAATGAACCCTCATCCATCTGTGTTTAATGAACCCTCATCCATCTGTGTGTTTATGAACCCTCATCCATCTGTGTTAAATGAACCCTCATCCATCTGTGTTTTAATGAACCCTCATCCATCTGTGTTTAATGAACCCTCATCCATCGGTGCTTAATGAACCCTCATCCATCTATGTGTAATGAACCCTCATTCATCTGTGCTTAATGAACCCTCATCCATATGTGTGTTAATGAACCCTCATCCATCTGTGTGTTAATGAACCCTCATCCACTTGTGTGTTAATGAACCCTCATCCATCTGTGCTTAATGAACCCTCATCCATCTGTGTTTTAATGAACCCTCATCCATCTGTGTTTAATGAACCCTCATCCATCGGTGCTTAATGAACCCTCATCCATCTATGTGTAATGAACCCTCATTCATCTGTGCTTAATGAACCCTCATCCATATGTGTGTTAATGAACCCTCATCCATATGTGTGTTAATGAACCCTCATCCACTTGTGTGTTAATGAACCCTCATCCATCTGTGTGTTAATGAACCCTCATCCATCGGTGCTTAATGAACCCTCATCCATCTATGTTTAATGAACCCTCATCCATCTGTGTTTAATGAACCCTCATCCATCTGTGTGTTTATGAACCCTCATCCATCTGTGTTAAATGAACCCTCATCCATCTGTGTTTTAATGAACCCTCATCCATCTGTGTTTAATGAACCCTCATCCATCGGTGCTTAATGAACCCTCATCCATCTATGTGTAATGAACCCTCATTCATCTGTGCTTAATGAACCCTCATCCATATGTGTGTTAATGAACCCTCATCCATCTGTGTGTTAATGAACCCTCATCCACTTGTGTGTTAATGAACCCTCATCCATCTGTGCTTAATGAACCCTCATCCATCTGTGTTTTAATGAACCCTCATCCATCTGTGTTTAATGAACCCTCATCCATCGGTGCTTAATGAACCCTCATCCATCTATGTGTAATGAACCCTCATTCATCTGTGCTTAATGAACCCTCATCCATATGTGTGTTAATGAACCCTCATCCATATGTGTGTTAATGAACCCTCATCCACTTGTGTGTTAATGAACCCTCATCCATCTGTGCTTAATGAACCCTCATCCATAGTGACAATGTGTTTTCTACTTTTGTCTGTATCCTCCACTTCCTCTTTAACTCGTCTTTCTGTCCGTACTACAGGTCTGCCTTGGCAGCCGCCATCTTGTCGTCGTCGTTGACCGGCAGGACCATCGCCCTCCCTCCTGCACGCCCCAGATCCTTCTCCGAGAGTGACTGCTCACGCTCAGAGACACACACCACGTTCGAGCCTTACGCCAGCACAGCGCTCTACACTAGGTAGGCCGCCTTTGCTTGTTGGTGTCGCTCAGAATCCGTCAACATCACTGAGTCTGACAATCAATTCTTCCGCGATTCCTTGCATCCTATCTCCTAGTGTCAGGTTTAATCGTATTGGAGGAGAAGGCTCAAGGTCCCGCCCCTCAGACCTTCTTCTCCAATACGTTTTGAGGAGGAGTCGAGGACAGATGAATTGAGAAAGAGCCTGCAGTGCCACCTACAGATGTCGTATCTTAATTTGACCCAGTTTTTCACAGCAGGAAAATAATCCTGCAGCAACAGGAAATGTGAATTATTATGTGGATTATAATGATATACATGTTTTGTAGTGGTTGTTATATTTTCTCATTAGGGCAAATAACATCTGACATTTTTTAAGTGGAACATTATAAACATTAGCAACCTTTTTAAACCTTGAATCCTGCAACAACTTGATGATCAAATGAAGATCCTATATCTGTAGTAGGTCACTTACTGCCCTCAGTGACCAAAGCTGTGAATCAGTGATACCAGAGGAGTAGATCTGTGATCTCTCTCTCATGTCTTTATTTAGAGACGGAGAGCCAGAATCTTTGGCTGGCCGGCCTCGCTTGCCCTCTCCTGGGCTCTCTGAAGACCATGATGATGAAGAGGAGGAGGACTTAGAGAGATCGTTTCTGTCAGATGAAGATGGTCATGTCTACCAGTCTCTGGATCGCCGGGGGAGAAGTCCCACCAGAGACAGATATGACATCTACGCCCGGCCTGTAAAACAGGTAGGAAGGGTTTGGGTCAGGACATCTACACCCGGCCTGTAAAACGGGGAGGAAGAGTTTGGGTCAGGACATCTACGCCCGGCCTGTAAAACAGGGAGGAAGGGTTTGGGTCAGGACCTCTACACCCGGCCTGTAAAACAGGGAGGAAGGGTTTGAGTCAGGACATCTACACCCGGCCTGTAAAACAGGGAGGAAGGGTTTGGGTCAGGACCTCTACACCCGGCCTGTAAAACAGGTAAGAAGGGTTTGGGTCAGGACCTCTACACCCGGCCTGTAAAACAGGGAGGAAGGGTTTGGGTCAGGACATCTACACCCGGCCTGTAAAACAGGGAGGAAGGGTTTGGGTCAGGGCCGTCCACACCAACGACCATAACTACTGTAGCCTGCCGTTAACAGGTTAACCATAGATATCTAAGGGCCGTCCTCACCAACCACCATAACTACTGTAGCCTGCTGTTAACAGGTTAACCATAGATATCTAAGGGCCGTCCACACCAACCACCATAACTACTGTAGCCTGCCGTTAACAGGTTAACCATAGATATCTAAGGGCCGTCCTCACCAACCACCATAACTACTGTAGCCTGCCGTTAACAGGTTAACCATAGATATCTAAGGGCCGTCCTCACCAACCACCATAACTACTGTAGCCTGCTGTTAACAGGTTAACCATAGATATCTAAGGGCCGTCCACACCAACCACCATAACTACTGTAGCCTGCCGTTAACAGGTTAACCATAGATATCTAAGGGCCGTCCTCACCAACCACCATAACTACTGTAGCCTGCCGTTAACAGGTTAACCATAGATATCTAAGGGCCGTCCTCACCAACCACCATAACTACTGTAGCCTGCCGTTAACAGGTTAACCATAGATATCTAAGAGCCGTCCTCACCAACCACCATAACTACTGTAGCCTGCCGTTAACAGGTTAACCATAGATATCTAAGGGCCGTCCACACCAACCACCATAACTACTGTAGCCTGCCGTTAACAGGTTAACCATAGATATCTAAGGGCCGTCCTCACCAACCACCATAACTACTGTAGCCTGCCGTTAACAGGTTAACCATAGATATCTAAGGGCCGTCCTCACCAACCACCATAACTACTGTAGCCTGCCGTTAACAGGTTAACCATAGATATCTAAGGGCCGTCCTCACCAACCACCATAACTACTGTAGCCTGCCGTTAACAGGTTAACCATAGATATCTAAGGGCCGTCCACACCAACCACCAAAACTACTGTAGCCTGCCGTTAACAGGTTAACCATAGATATCTAAGGGCCGTCCTCACCAACCACCATAACTACTGTAGCCTGCCGTTAACAGGTTAACCATAGATATCTAAGGGCCGTCCTCACCAACGACCATAACTACTGTAGCCTGCCGTTAACAGGTTAACCATAGATATCTAAGGGCCGTCCACACCAACCACCATAACTACTGTAGCCTGCCGTTAACAGGTTAACCATAGATATCTAAGGGCCGTCCTCACCAACCACCATAACTACTGTAGCCTGCCGTTAACAGGTTAACCATAGATATCTAAGGGCCGTCCTCACCAACCACCATAACTACTGTAGCCTGCCGTTAACAGGTTAACCATAGATATCTAAGAGCCGTCCTCACCAACCACCATAACTACTGTAGCCTGCCGTTAACAGGTTAACCATAGATATCTAAGGGCCGTCCACACCAACGACCATAACTACTGTAGCCTGCCGTTAACAGGTTAACCATAGATATCTAAGGGTCGTCCTCACCAACCACCATAACTACTGTAGCCTGCCGTTAACAGGTTAACCATAGATATCTAAGGGCCGTCCTCACCAACCACCATAACTACTGTAGCCTGCCGTTAACCATAGATATCTAAGGGCCGTCCTCACCAACCACCATAACTACTGTAGCCTGCCGTTAACAGGTTAACCATAGGTATCTAAGGGCCGTCCACACCAACGACCATAACTACTGTATATTAACAAATGATACACACAGAGCCTTCCGAAAGTATTCACACCCCTCGACTTATCCCACATTGTATTGTTACAGCCGGAATTTAAAATTTAATAAAGGAGATTTGTTTTTTAACTAGTCTACTACACACAACATCCCATAATGTCAAAGTGGTATTTATTCAATTGATTTAACCTTTTTATTTAACTTGGCAAGTCAGTTAAGAACAAATTCTTATTTTACAATGACGGCCTACCACCGGGCCAGACCCGGACGACGCCGGGCCGATTGTGCGCCGCCCTATGAGACTCCCAATCACGGCTGGATGTGATACAGCCTGGTTTCGAACCAGGGACTGTAGTGAGACACAGTGCCATAGACCACTGCGCCACTCAGGAGTAGAGTTCAGGAATAGACATCACATTATAAGTTGCATGGACTCACCTCTGTGTGTAATAATAGTGGGGTGGCAGGTAGCCTGGTGGTTAGAGCGTTGGACTAGTTACTGAAAGGTTATAGACATCACATTATAAGTTGCATGGACTCACCTCTGTGTGTAATAATAGTGTTTAACATGAGGTGTGAATGACTACCTCATCTCTGAACCCCACACATACAATTATCGGGTGGCAGGTAGCCTAGTGGTTAGAGCGTTGGACTAGTTACTGAAAGGTTGCAAGATCGAATCCCCGGTAAAAAAAATCTGTTGTTCTGACCCCTGAACAAGGCAGTTAACACACTGTTCCTAGGCCGTCATTAAAAATAAGGATTTGTTCTTAACTGACTTGCCTAGTTAAATAAAAATATACCTGTAACGTCCCGCGGTCCAGCAGTGAATTTCAAACACTGATTCAACCACAAAGACCAGGGAGGTTTTCCAAGGCCTCGCTGAGAAGGGCCCCTATTGATAAAATAAAAAAAAACAGACCTTGACAACCGTTTGAGCAGGGTGAGGTCATTAATTACACTTTGAATGATGTATCAATACACCCAGTCACTACAAAGATTTCAAGGCCAATGGTGACTTTAAAACAGTTACAGAGTTTCATGGCTGTGACAGGAGAGAACTGAGGATGGATCAACAACACTGTAGTTACTCCACAATACTAACCTAAATGACAGAGTGAAAAGAAGGAAGCCTGTACAGAATAACAAATATTCCTAAACATGCATCCTGTTTGCAACAAGACACTAAAGTAATACTGCAAAAAATGTGGTGAAGTAATACAATGTTTGTCCTGAATACAGTGTTATGTTAGGGGCAAATCCCATACAACACATTACTGAGTACCACTCCTCATATGTTCAAGCATAGTGGTGGCTGCATCATGTTATGGGTATGCTTGTCATCGTTAAGGACGGGGGAGTTTTTCAGGATTAAAATGGAATGGAGCTATTAGCACAGGCAACATCCTAGAGGAGAACCTGGTTCAGTCTGCTTTCAGACCAGACACTGGGAGATGAATTCACCTTTCAGCAGGGCAATAACCTAAAACACAAGGCCAAATCTACACTGGAGTTGCTTACCTAGAAGATAGTTAATGTTCTTGAGTGGACGAGTTATAGTTTTAACTTAAATCTACTTGGAAATCTATGTCAAGACCTGAAAATGGTTGTCTAGCAATGATCAACAACCAATTTGACAGAGCTTGAAGAATTTATAAAATAATAATGGGCAAATGTTGGACAATCCAGGTGTGGAAATCTCTTTGGGTGTTATCACATTAAACGAATCCATCTCAGTCCTCTTTAAAGTGAACTCTGGGGCAGAAAAGGACCCATCTCAGTCCTCTTTTTAAAGTGAACTCTGGGGTAGAAAAGGACCCATCTCAGTCCTCTTTAAAGTGAACTCTGGGGCAGAAAAGGACCCATCTCAGTCCTCTTTTTAAAGTAAACTCTGGGGTAGAAAAGGACCCATCTCAGTCCTCTTTAAAGTGAACTCTGGGGTAGAAAAGGACCCATCTCAGTCCTCTTTAAAGTGAACTCTGGGGCAGAAAAGGACCCATCTCAGTCCTCTTTTTAAAGTAAACTCTGGGGTAGAAAAGGACCCATCTCAGTCCTCTTTAAAGTGAACTCTGGGATAGAAAAGGACCCATCTCAGTCCTCTTTAAAGTGAACTCTGGGATAGAAAAGGACCCATCTCAGTCCTCTTTAAAGTGAACTCTGGGGTAGAAAAGGACCCATCTCAGTCCTCTTTAAAGTGAACTCTGGGGTAGAAAAGGACCCATCTCAGTCCTCTTTAAAGTGAACTCTGGGGTAGAAAAGGACCCATCTCAGTCCTCTTTAAAGTGAACTCTGGGGTAGAAAAGGACCCATCTCAGTCCTCTTTAAAGTGAACTCTGGGGTAGAAAAGGACCCATCTCAGTCCTCCTTTTAAAGTGAACTCTGGGGCAGAAAAGGACCCATCTCAGTCCTCTTTAAAGTGAACTCTGGGGTAGAAAAGGACCCATCTCAGTCCTCTTTAAAGTGAACTCTGGGGTAGAAAAGGACCCATCTCAGTCCTCTTTTTAAAGTGAACTCTGGGGCAGAAAAGGACCCATCTCAGTCCTCTTTTTAAAGTGAACTCTGGGGTAGAAAAGGACCCATCTCAGTCCTCTTTAAAGTGAACTCTGGGGCAGAAAAGGACCCATCTCAGTCCTCTTTAAAGTGAACTCTGGGGTAGAAAAGGACCCATCTCAGTCCTCTTTAAAGTGAACTCTGGGGTAGAAAAGGACCCATCTCAGTCCTCTTGAAAGTGAACTCTGGGGCAGAAAAGGACCCATCTCAGTCCTCTTTAAAGTGAACTCTGGGGTAGAAAAGGACCCATCTCAGTCCTCTTGAAAGTGAACTCTGGGGTAGAAAAGGACCCATCTCAGTCCTCTTTTTAAAGTGAACTCTGGGGCAGAAAAGGACCCATCTCAGTCCTCTTTTTAAAGTGAACTCTGGGGCAGAAAAGGACCCATCTCAGTCCTCTTTAAAGTGAACTCTGGGGCAGAAAAGGACCCATCTCAGTCCTCTTTAAAGTGAACTCTGGGGTAGAAAAGGACCCATCTCAGTCCTCTTTAAAGTGAACTCTGGGGTAGAAAAGGACCCATCTCAGTCCTCTTTAAAGTGAACTCTGGGGTAGAAAAGGACCCATCTCAGTCCTCTTTAAAGTGAACTCTGGGGTAGAAAAGGACCCATCTCAGTCCTCTTTAAAGTGAACTCTGGGGTAGAAAAGGACCCATCTCAGTCCTCTTGAAAGTGAACTCTGGGGTAGAAAAGGACCCATCTCAGTCTTGTAGCTGTAATTGCTGCAAAAACACGTTCAAGTTTTCATTTTCTTTCTCTGTCTTGTTTGTTTCACAATAAACTATATTTTGCATCTTCAGGCATATTATGTAAATCAAATGATACAAACCCCCTAAAAATGCATTTTAATTCCAGGTTGTAAAGGCAACACAATAGTTAAAATGCCAAGGGGGTGGGGGGGTTGAATACTTCCGTAAGCCTCTGTAGGCGTTTGGGGCGTTGACAGGGCTGCTGCAACTTTTAAGGGCCAACCAACCCGTAACCCCATAACAGGCTCTGAATTAAAGATACTCTTTAAAAAGATATGACTCTGTCTGAGAGGAACGAGCCAAGGGCTTAGAGGGTTTCAGACTGGGGTGGAGGTGACAGCATCATGACAGGACAGAGTGTGTGTGGGGTGGAGGTGACAGCATCATGACAGGACAGAGTGTGTGTGTGGGGTGGAGGTGACAGCATCATGACAGGACAGAGTGTGTGTGTGTGGGGTGGAGGTGACAGCATCATGACAGGACAGAGTGTATGTGTGTGGGGTGGAGGTGACAGCATCATGACAGGACAGAGTGTGTGTGTGTGGGGTGGAGGTGACAGCATCATGACAGGACAGAGTGTGTGTGGGGTGGAGGTGACAGCATCATGACAGGACAGAGTGTGTGTGTGTGGGGTGGAGGTGACAGCATCATGACAGGACAGGGTGTGTGTGTGGGGTGGAGGTGACAGCATCATGACAGGACAGAGTGTGTGTGTGTGTGTATTAACAGTGTGTGTGTGTGTATTAACAGTGTGTGTGTGTGTATTAACAGTGTGTGTGGGGTGGAGGTGACGGCATCATGACAGGACAGAGTGTGTGTGTGTGTGTGTGTATTAACAGTGTGTGTGTGTGTATTAACAGTGTGTGTGGGGTGGAGGTGACGGCATCATGACAGGACAGAGTGTGTGTGTGTGTGTGTATTAACAGTGAAAGTCAGAGAGTTATCTCGACCAAAGTTTCTCAGTCTTAGAAATAAAGGTCTCGTTCATGAAGGTATTTTTATGACAAAATGATGGTTTTTCACCACAAACAGCAGCTCAGTAAACCCTGAATGGCAATTCAACTGTCTTCTCTGTAAACCCTGAATGGCAATTCAACTGTCTTCTCTGTAAACCCTGAATGGCAATTCAACTGTCTTCTCTGTAAACTCTGAATGGCAATTCAACTGTCTTCTCTGTAAACTCTGAATGGCAATTCAACTGTCTTCTCTGTAAACTCTGAATGGCAATTCAACTGTCTTCTCTGTAAACCCTGAATGGCAATTCAACTGTCTTCTCTGTAAACCCTGAATGGCAATTCAACTGTCTTCTCTGTAAACCCTGAATGGCAATTCAACTGTCTTCTCTGTAAACTCTGAATGGCAATTCAACTGTCTTCTCTGTAAACCCTGAATGGCAATTCAACTGTCTTCTCTGTAAACCCTGAATGGCAATTCAACTGTCTTCTCTGTAAACTCTGAATGGCAATTCAACTGTCTTCTCTGTAAACTCTGAATGGCAATTCAACTGTCTTCTCTGTAAACTCTGAATGGCAATTCAACTGTCTTCTCTGTAAACCCTGAATGGCAATTCAACTGTCTTCTCTGTAAACTCTGAATGGCAATTCAACTGTCTTCTCTGTAAACCCTGAATGGCAATTCAACTGTCTTCTCTGTAAACCCTGAATGGCAATTCAACTGTCTTCTCTTTATACCCTGAAGGGCAATTCAACTGTCTTCTCTTTATACCCTGAAGGGCAATTCAACTGTCTTCTCTTTATACCCTGAATGGCAATTCAACTGTTTTCTCTGTAAACCCTGAATGGCAATTCAACTGTCTTCTCTTTATACCCTGAATGGCAATTCAACTGTCTTCTCTGTAAACTCTGAATGGCAATTCAACTGTCTTCTCTTTATACCCTGAAGGGCAATTCAACTGTCTTCTCTTTATACCCTGAATGGCAATTCAACTGTCTTCTCTGTAAACCCTGAATGGCAATTCAACTGTCTTCTCTTTATACCCTGAAGGGCAATTCAACTGTCTTCTCTTTATACCCTGAATGGCAATTCAACTGTCTTGTCTTTATACCCTGAATGGCAATTCAACTGTCTTCTCTTTATACCCTGAATGGCAATTCAACTGTCTTCTCTTTATACCCTGAAGGGCAATTCAACTGTCTTCTCTTTTATACCCTGAATGGCAATTCAACTGTCTTCTCTTTATACCCTGAATGGCAATTCAACTGTCTTCTCTTTATACCCTGAATGGCAATTCAACTGTCTTCTCTATAAACCCTGAATGGCAATTCAACTGTCTTCTCTGTAAACTCTGAATGGCAATTCAACTGTCTTCTCTTTATACCCTGAATGGCAATTCAACTGTCTTCTCTGTAAACCCTGAATGGCAATTCAACTGTCTTCTCTGTAAACTCTGAATGGCAATTCAACTGTCTTCTCTTTATACCCTGAATGGCAATTCAACTGTCTTCTCTGTAAACTCTGAATGGCAATTCAACTGTCTTCTCTGTAAACTCTGAATGGCAATTCAACTGTCTTCTCTGTAAACTCTGAATGGCAATTCAACTGTCTTCTCTTTATACCCTGAATGGCAATTCAACTGTCTTCTCTGTAAACTCTGAATGGCAATTCAACTGTCTTCTCTGTAAACCCTGAATGGCAATTCAACTGTCTTCTCTTTATACCCTGAATGGCAATTCAACTGTCTTCTCTGTAAACCCTGAATGGCAATTCAACTGTCTTCTCTGTAAACTCTGAATGGCAATTCAACTGTCTTCTCTTTATACCCTGAAGGGCAATTCAACTGTCTTCTCTGTAAACTCTGAATGGCAATTCAACTGTCTTCTCTGTAAACTCTGAATGGCAATTCAACTGTCTTCACTGTAAACTCTCAAGCTGTGTGTGTTGTGTTAAGTCCTTGTCTCTGTTTTCCAGAGTGATGTTCTGTCAGAATGCAGAGAGGAGACTGATGACTCTGCCTTCGACATAGTGTCCCCTCTACCCCCAGGTTGGTCCCCCCCCCCCCCCCCCCCCCCACACACACACACCAAACACACTGTCTGCACTCACTATTCAGACTATTATTATAAAATATAGCTCTGTATTCCAGAGGAAGCTGAGGTTCAACAGATGTTTCCATAATTAATATAGCTCTGTATTCCAGAGGAAGCTGAGGTTCAACAGATGTTTCCATAATTAATATAGCTCTGTATTCCAGAGGAAGCTGAGGTTCAACAGATGTTTCCATAATTAATATAGCTCTGTTTTCCAGAGGAAGCTGAGGTTCAACAGATGTTTCCATAATTAATATAGCTCTGTTTTCCAGAGGAAGCTGAGGTTCAACAGATGTTTCCATAATTAATATAGCTCTGTTTTCCAGAGGAAGCTGAGGTTCAACAGATGTTTCCATAATTAATATAGCTCTGTTTTCCAGAGGAAGCTGAGGTTCAACAGATGTTTCCATAATTAATATAGCTCTGTATTCCAGAGGAAGCTGAGGTTCAACAGATGTTTCCATAATTAATATAGCTCTGTATTCCAGAGGAAGCTGAGGTTCAACAGATGTTTCCATAATTAATATAGCTCTGTATTCCAGAGGAAGCTGAGGTTCAACAGATGTTTCCATAATTAATATAGCTCTGTATTCCAGAGGAAGCTGAGGTTCAACAGATGTTTCCATAATTAATATAGCTATGTATTCCAGAGGAAGCTGAGGTTCAACAGATGTTTCCATAATTAATATAGCTCTGTATTCCAGAGGAAGCTGAGGTTCAACAGATGTTTCCATAATTAATAAAGCTCTGTATTCCAGAGGAAGCTGAGGTTCAACAGATGTTTCCATAATTAATATAGCTCTGTATTCCAGAGGAAGCTGAGGTTCAACAGATGTTTCCATAATTAATATAGCTCTGTATTCCAGAGGAAGCTGAGGTTCAACAGATGTTTCCATAATTAATAAAGCTCTGTATTCCAGAGGAAGCTGAGGTTCAACAGATGTTTCCATAATTAATATAGCTCTGTATTCCAGAGGAAGCTGAGGTTCAACAGATGTTTCCAACGCCAGTTCAGAAGGTAAAACACTTTTTTAAAATCTTTCTGCTGTCATTTTTTCCCCTTGAGATTGGATACATCCCATATTATTCCCTATATAGTGCACTACTTTAGATCAGAGCCCTATGGCACCCTATTCCCTATATAGTGCACTACTTTAGACCAGAGCCCTATGGCACCCTATTCCCTATATAGTCCACTACTTTAGACCAGAAACCTATGTCACCCTATTCCCTATATAGTGCACTACTTTAGACCAGAGCTAGGGTTGAACAATGTGTCTACTGCTCTCTGTACCCTTTCTCTCATTCTCTCTCTGACCTACGCTCACCAGGGTTTCCGTTAGCAAGAAATTGTCGACTTTTGCCTCCAAAAAAAGGAGTGAAAAAATCCCATTGCAAAATAATTATGTTTATTCATTGATGGAAGTACCAGTCAATGTAAAAAAAATACATTTGACCATCATGCTTATTGGTCTATAGGTTAATTTGCATAATATAGTGGATTTAAATTGGCCTGTGTGTATTTTGGTTAGTCATCATGTATCTTATTTATCCAACACAACTATCAAATTGTATTTGTCACCTGCGTCGAATACAACCGGTGTTTCACCTTACAGTGACTTACAAGCCCTTAACCAACAAGGCAGTTTTACGAAAAATAAAAGTTAAGAAAAATATTGACTAAATTAACTAACGAGTCAATGTGATGTATAGGTAATACACAGAGCTACAGATGGGGGTTCAGGTTAGTGGAGGTAATATGTAGGTAGAGTTAGTGACTATGTATAGGTAATACACAGAGCTACAGATGGGGGTTCAGGTTAGTGGAGGTAATATGGAGGTAGAGTTAATGACTATGTATAGGTAATACACAGAGCTACAGATGGGGGTTCAGGTTAGTGACTATGTATAGGTAATACACAGAGCTACAGATGGGGGTTCAGGTTAGTGACTATGTATAGGTAATAAACAGAGCTACAGATGGGGGTTCAGGTTAGTGGAGGTAATATGGAGGTAGAGTTAGTGACTATGTATAGGTAATACACAGAGCTACAGATGGGGGTACAGGTTAGTGACTATGTATAGGTAATAAACAGAGCTACAGATGGGGGTACAGGTTAGTGGAGGTAATATGGAGGTAGAGTTAGTGACTATGTATAGGTAATACACAGAGCTACAGATGGGGGTTCAGGTTAGTGACTATGTATAGGTAATACACAGAGCTACAGATGGGGGTTCAGGTTAGTGACTATGTATAGGTAATACACAGAGCTACAGATGGGGGTACAGGTTAGTGGAGGTAATATGTAGGTAGAGTTAGTGACTATGTATAGGTAATACACAGAGCTACAGATGGGGGTTCAGGTTAGTGGAGGTAATATGTAGGTAGAGTTAGTGACTATGTATAGGTAATACACAGAGCTACAGATGGGGGTTCAGGTTAGTGGAGGTAATATGTAGGTAGAGTTAGTGACTATGTATAGGTAATACACAGAGCTACAGATGGGGGTACAGGTTAGTGGAGGTAATATGGAGGTAGAGTTAGTGACTATGTATAGGTAATACACAGAGCTACAGATGGGGGTACAGGTTAGTGACTATGTATAGGTAAAAACAGAGCTACAGATGGGGGTTCAGGTTAGTGGAGGTAATATGGAGGTAGAGTTAGTGACTATGTATAGGTAATACACAGAGCTACAGATGGGGGTACAGGTTAGCGGAGGTAATATGGAGGTAGAGTTAGTGACTATGTATAGGTAATACACAGAGCTACAGATGGGGGTTCAGGTTAGTGGAGGTAATATGGAGGTAGAGTTAGTGACTATGTATAGGTAATACACAGAGCTACAGATGGGGGTACAGGTTAGTGGAGGTAATATGGAGGTAGAGTTAATGACTATGTATAGGTAATACACAGAGCTACAGATGGGGGTACAGGTTAGTGGAGGTAATATGGAGGTAGAGTTAGTGACTATGTATAGGTAATACACAGAGCTACAGATGGGGGTACAGGTTAGTGGAGGTAATATGGAGGTAGAGTTAGTGACTATGTATAGGTAATACACAGAGCTACAGATGGGGGTACAGGTTAGTGGAGGTAATATGGAGGTAGAGTTAGTGACTATGTATAGGTAATACACAGAGCTACAGATGGGGGTTCAGGTTAGTGGAGGTAATATGTAGGTAGAGTTAGTGACTATGTATAGGTAATACACAGAGCTACAGATGGGGGTACAGGTTAGTGACTATGTATAGGTAATACACAGAGCTACAGATGGGGGTACAGGTTAGTGACTATGTATAGGTAATACACAGAGCTACAGATGGGGGTACAGGTTAGTGACTATGTATAGGTAATACACAGAGCTACAGATGGGGGTACAGGTTAGTGACTATGTATAGGTCATATGTAGGTAGAGTTAGTGACTATGTATAGGTAATAAACAGAGCTACAGATGGGGGTACAGGTTAGTGACTATGTATAGGTCATATGTAGGTAGAGTTAGTGACTATGTATAGGTAATAAACAGAGCTACAGATGGGGGTACAGGTTAGTGACTATGTATAGGTCATATGTAGGTAGAGTTAGTGACTATGTATAGGTAATATGGAGGTAGAGTTAGTGACTATGTATAGGTAATAAACAGAGCTACAGATGGGGGTACAGGTTAGTGACTATGTATAGGTAATAAACAGAGCTACAGATGGGGGTACAGGTTAGTGACTATGTATAGGTAATACACAGAGCTACAGATGGGATACAGGTTAGTGACTATGTATAGGTAATAAACAGAGCTGCAGATGGGGGTACAGGTTAGTGACTATGTATAGGTCATACACAGAGCTACAGATGGGGGTACAGGTTAGTGACTATGTATAGGTCATAAACAGCAGGTGTTCCTTTCATCTTTTATTTTGTATTTTTGTAAAGGACATACTGTTGAGATTTTTACAATTTCGTGGTTTCCAATTGGTAGTTAGTCTTGTCCCATCACTGCAACTCCCGTACGAACTCAGGAGAGGCGAAGGTCGACAGCCAAAGCGTCCTCCGAAACACGACCCCCCCGCCAAGCCACACTGCTTCTCGACACACTGCTCGCTTAACCCGGAAGCCAGCCGCACCAATGTGTCGTCGGAAACACAGTACATCTTTGATTGATTGATTGATGAGATACTCTACCTCAGGCGAGCAAAACCTCGAGACTTCCTTGAATCTGATTTTGCGCACCAGCTGTTATTTACAAATAGACACAGACCTCCACCCCCTTGTCTTACCGGAGGCAGCTGTTTTGTCTTGCCGAAGCACGGAAACACGGCCTGTTAGGCCTAACCCTGACCCTGAGGCAGCTGTTCTGTCTCAGCGTACAGAGGCCTGTTAGGCCTAACACTGACCCTGAGGCAGCTGTTCTGTCTCAGCGTACAGAGGCCTGTTAGGCCTAACACTGACCCGGAGGCAGCTGTTCTGTCTCAGCGTACAGAGAGGCCTGTTAGGCCTAACCCTGACCCTGAGGCAGCTGTTCTGTCTTGCCGATGCACGGAAACACAGCGTACAGAGGCCTGTTTTGATCTGGATTTCTCCTGCTGCTCCTCAGCCGGTCGCCGCCCCTCAGCCAGTACATTTCTGAGCTGCCAGTTACCTCTATGCTCAGGCGCTCCCTCAACATTATCAGGACAGAGAAACCAGACACACGCTCCAACAACATTATCAGGACAGAGAAACCAGACACACGCTCTATCAACATTATCAGGACAGAGAAACCAGACACACGCTCCATCAACATTATCAGGACAGAGAAACCAGACACACGCTCATTGCTCACATGGAGCACTCCAAACAGAAGACACTGAAGGAGGCCGTAGTGGAGAGACGGGGCGGAGGCCGTAGTGGAGAGACGGGGCGGAGGCCGTAGTGGAGAGACGGGGCGGAGGCCGTTGTGGAGGGACGGGGCGGAGGCCGTTGTGGAGGGACGGGGCGGAGGCCGTAGTGGAGAGACGGGGCGGAGGCCGTAGTGGAGAGACGGGGCGGAGGCCGTAGTGCAGAGACGGGGCGGAGGCCGTAGTGCAGAGACGGGGCGGAGGCCGTAGTGCAGAGACGGGGCGGAGGCCGTAGTGGAGAGACAGGGCGGAGGCTCCAGTGGAGAGACGGGGCGGAGGCCCCAGTGGAGTGACGGGTTTGCCACACACCCCTCCCCCCTTTTCTCAACATTATAAATTATACTCAAGACACATTATCTTCTCAATATCTGAGATGCTTTTCACTGACAGCCTCAACTCAGCTAGGTTTATTGCCACCTGCCCTGCAGAAATTGCGGGCTTCCCAATAGGCATATGCCTACGAGCTTGTGATCTGAATCAATCTACAGGTATTGTTTTTAAAGAAGCTTACTGATCCCTGATTCAAGTATTTTTGAATGATTTCATTTCTTTCTGTAGAGACCCACCCCAATGCCATTTCTCTCCTGTTCTATTGGTTTTCATATCAACTTTCTTTCGTTGCCCAGAAGACAAAGGCACAATCCTGGTTAAATTATCAACCCATCCTGGTTATATTATCAACCCATCCTGGTTATATTATCAACCCATCCTGGTCATATTATCGACCCGTCCTGGTCATATTATCGACCCATCCTGGTCTTGTTATCAACCCATCCTGGTCATGTTATCAACCCATCCTGGTCATATAATCAACCCATCCTGGTCATATAATCAACCCATCCTGGTCATATTATCAACCCATCCTGGTCCTATTATCAACCCATCCTGGTCCTATTATCAACCCATCCTGGTCATATAATCAACCCATCCTGGTCATATTAACAACCCATCCTGGTCATATTAACAACCCAGCCTGGTCATATTATCAACCCATCCTGGTCATATTATCAACCCATCCTGGTCATATTAACAACCCATCCTGGTCATTAACAACCCATCCTGGTCATATTATTGACCCATCCTGGTCATTATCGACCCATCCTGGTCATATTATCAACCCATCCTGGTCTTGTTATCAAGCCATCCTGGTCATATTGTCAGCCCATCCTGGTCATATTATCAACCCATCCTGGTTATATTATCAACCCGTCCTGGTCCTATTATCAACCCATCCTGTTCATATAATCAACCCATCCTGTTCATATAATCAACCCATCCTGGTCATATTAACAACCCATCCTGGTCATGTTATCAACCCATCCTGGTCATATCAACCCCTCCTGGTCATATTATCGACCCGTCCTGGTCATATTATCGACCCGTCCTGGTCATATTATCGACCCATCCTGGTCATATTATCGACCCATCCTGGTCATATCAACCCATCCTGGTCTTGTTATCAACCCATCCTGGTCTTGTTATCAACCCATCCTGGTCATAATATCGACCCATCCTGGTCATATTATCAACCCATCTGGTCATGTTATCAACCCATATTATCAACCCATCCTGGTTATATTATCAACCCATCCTGGTTATATTATCAACCCATCCTAGTCATATTATCAACCCATCCTGGTCCCATTATCAACCCATCCTGGTCATATTAACAACCCATCCTGGTCATATTATCAACCCATCCTGGTCATATTAACAACGCATCCTGGTCATATTATCAGCCCATCCTGGTCATATTATCAACCCATCCTGGTTATATTATCAACCCATCCTGGTTATATTATCAACCCATCCTGGTCATATTATCAACCCATCCTGGTCCTATTATCAACCCATCCTGGTCATATAATCAACCCATCCTGGTCATATTATCAACCCATCCTGGTCCTATTATCAACCCATCCTGGTCATATAATCAACCCATCCTGGTCATATTAGTATCAACCCATCCTGGTCATATTAGTATCAACCCATCCTGGTCATATAATCAACCCATCCTGGTCATATTATTATCAACCCATCCTGGTTATATTATCAACCCATCCTGGTCATATTATCAACCCATCCTGGTTATATTATCAACCCATCCTGGTTATATTATCAACCCATCCTGGTCATATTATCAACCCATCCTGGTCCTATTATCAACCCATCCTGGTCCTATTAACAACCCATCCTGGTCATATTATTATCAATCCATCCTGGTCATATTATTATCAACCCATCCTGGTCATATAATCAACCCATCCTGGTCATATAATCAACCCATCCTGGTCATATTATCAACCCATCCTGGTCATATTATTATCAACCCATCCTGGTCATATTATTATCAACCCATCCTGGTCATATTATTATCAACCCATCCTGGTTATATTA
Organism: Oncorhynchus mykiss; assembly: GCF_057628025.1. NCBI lineage: Eukaryota > Metazoa > Chordata > Actinopteri > Salmoniformes > Salmonidae > Oncorhynchus > Oncorhynchus mykiss. Next base: position 50,522,417 of record NC_143047.1, read on the forward strand.
TAATCAACCCATCCTGGTCATATAATCAACCCATCCTGGTCATATTATTATCAACCCATCCTGGACGTATTGGGAGTACTGGAGTTGGGCTTTTGGGGGTAATGGAGGACTGGAGTTGGACTGTGCATTCATATCTCTCTCGATCTTTATCTCTCTCTCTTTCTTTCTCTCATGATCCCTCTTACAATCCCTCTCTCTCCCCCAGGCCACACCGTCCAAACTGGAGCAGAGGCCTTCGTCTTGGTCTCGTAGAAGCATGCCTTCCCCAGGTAAGGACTTGTCTTTGGCCCAGTGAGACCGCCTATTAAAAACACTCCCATTTCATTTGCCAAATGGTAAGATTATAATTCCCATCCTCTCCATACCAGCTCTCTATCACCTAGTCTAGATCAGCCTACTGTCTATCACCTAGTCTAGATCAGCCTACTGTCTATCACCTAGTCTAGATCAGCCTACTGTCTATCACCTAGTCTAGATCAGCCTACTGTCTATCACCTAGTCTAGATCAGCCTACTGTCTATCACCTAGTCTAGATCAGCCTACTGTCTATCACCTAGTCTAGATCAGCCTACTGTCTATCACCTAGTCTAGATCAGCCTACTGTCTATCACCTAGTCTAGATCAGCCTACTGTCTATCACCTAGTCTAGATCAGCCTACTGTCTATCACCTAGTCTAGATCAGCCTACTGTCTATCACCTAGTCTAGATCAGCCTACTGTCTATCGCCTAGTCTAGATCAGCCTACTGTCTATCACCTAGTCTAGATCAGCCTACTGTCTATCACCTAGTCTAGATCAGCCTACTGTCTATCACCTAGTCTAGATCAGCCTACTGTCTATCACCTAGTCTAGATCAGCCTACTGTCTATCACCTAGTCTAGATCAGCCTACTGTCTATCACCTAGTCTAGATCAGCCTACTGTCTATCACCTAGTCTAGATCAGCCTACTGTCTATCGCCTAGTCTAGATCAGCCTACTGTCTATCGCCTAGTCTAGATCAGCCTACTGTCTATCGCCTAGTCTAGATCAGCCTACTGTCTATCGCCTAGTCTAGATCAGCCTACTGTCTATCGCCTAGTCTAGATCAGCCTACTGTCTATCACCTAGTCTAGATCAGCCTACTGTCTATCGCCTAGTCTAGATCAGCCTACTGTCTATCGCCTAGTCTAGATCAGCCTACTGTCTATCGCCTAGTCTAGATCAGCCTACTGTCTATCGCCTAGTCTAGATCAGCCTAATGTCTATCGCCTAGTCTAGATCAGCCTACTGTCTATCGCCTAGTCTAGATCAGCCTACTGTCTATCGCCTAGTCTAGATCAGCCTACTGTCTATCGCCTAGTCTAGATCAGCCTACTGTCTATCGCCTAGTCTAGATCAGCCTACTGTCTATCGCCTAGTCTAGATCAGCCTACTGTCTATCACCTAGTCTAGATCAGCCGTCAGTCTATCACCTAGTCTAGATCAGCCGTCAGTCTATCACCTAGTCTAGATCAGCCTACTGTCTATCACCTAGTCTAGATCAGCCTACTGTCTATCACCTAGTCTAGATCAGCCTACTGTCTATCACCTAGTCTAGATCAGCCTACTGTCTATCACCTAGTCTAGATCAGCCTACTGTCTATCACCTAGTCTAGATCAGCCTACTGTCTATCACCTAGTCTAGATCAGCCTACTGTCTATCACCTAGTCTAGATCAGCCTACTGTCTATCACCTAGTCTAGATCAGCCTACTGTCTATCACCTAGTCTAGATCAGCCTACTGTCTATCACCTAGTCTAGATCAGCCTACTGTCTATCACCTAGTCTAGATCAGCCTACTGTCTATCACCTAGTCTAGATCAGCCTACTGTCTATCACCTAGTCTAGATCAGCCTACTGTCTATCACCTAGTCTAGATCAGCCTACTGTCTATCACCTAGTCTAGATCAGCCTACTGTCTAACACCTAGTCTAGATCAGCCTACTGTCTATCGCCTAGTCTAGATCAGCCTACTGTCTATCGCCTAGTCTAGATCAGCCTACTGTCTATCGCCTAGTCTAGATCAGCCTACTGTCTATCACCTAGTCTAGATCAGCCTACTGTCTATCGCCTAGTCTAGATCAGCCTACTGTCTATCGCCTAGTCTAGATCAGCCTACTGTCTATCGCCTAGTCTAGATCAGCCTACTGTCTATCGCCTAGTCTAGATCAGCCTACTGTCTATCGCCTAGTCTAGATCAGCCTACTGTCTATCGCCTAGTCTAGATCAGCCTACTGTCTATCGCCTAGTCTAGATCAGCCTACTGTCTATCGCCTAGTCTAGATCAGCCTACTGTCTATCGCCTAGTCTAGATCAGCCTACTGTCTATCGCCTAGTCTAGATCAGCCTACTGTCTATCGCCTAGTCTAGATCAGCCTACTGTCTATCGCCTAGTCTAGATCAGCCTACTGTCTATCGCCTAGTCTAGATCAGCCTACTGTCTATCGCCTAGTCTAGATCAGCCTACTGTCTATCGCCTAGTCTAGATCAGCCTACTGTCTATCGCCTAGTCTAGATCAGCCTACTGTCTATCGCCTAGTCTAGATCAGCCTACTGTCTATCGCCTAGTCTAGATCAGCCTACTGTCTATCGCCTAGTCTAGATCAGCCTACTGTCTATCGCCTAGTCTAGATCAGCCGTCAGTCTATCGCCTAGTCTAGATCAGCCTACTGTCTATCACCTAGTCTAGATCAGCCTACTGTCTATCACCTAGTCTAGATCAGCCTACTGTCTATCACCTAGTCTAGATCAGCCTACTGTCTATCACCTAGTCTAGATCAGCCTACTGTCTATCACCTAGTCTAGATCAGCCTACTGTCTATCACCTAGTCTAGATCAGCCTACTGTCTATCACCTAGTCTAGATCAGCCTACTGTCTATCACCTAGTCTAGATCAGCCTACTGTCTATCACCTAGTCATGATCAGCCTACTGTCTATCACCTAGTCTAGATCAGCCTACTGTCTATCACCTAGTCTAGATCAGCCTACTGTCTATCACCTAGTCTAGATCAGCCTACTGTCTATCACCTAGTCTAGATCAGCCTACTGTCTATCACCTAGTCTAGATCAGCCTACTGTCTATCACCTAGTCTAGATCAGCCTACTGTCTATCACCTAGTCTAGATCAGCCTACTGTCTATCACCTAGTCTAGATCAGCCTACTGTCTATCACCTAGTCTAGATCAACCTACTGTCTATCACCTAGTCTAGATCAGCCGTCAGTTTAACACTGTGAGGGCAGCTAATATCTCTCCTCTCTCTCTATCCACTCTTTCTCTCCCCTCTCTTTGTCTTTCTAATTGCCAGTAGTTGTATGTTTCAGAGGGAGGTGATGAGAGGAAGTACACCTTAACTACTTCTTCTCTCAGATTTGACAGAAGAAAGCTTCCGTGCATCAAGAAGAGGTCTTCAGCCCAGAAGACCAAGAGTTCAGGAAGCAGGAGAGATGGACCATCAGGTAGATAGTCATCCTTAGAGTCGGTCAGGACACAGTCGTCCTTAGAGTCGGTCAGGACACAGTCGTCCTTAGTCGGTCAGGACACAGTCGTCCTTAGTCGGTCAGGACACAGTCGTCCTTAGTCGGTCAGGACACAGTCGTCCTTAGTCAGTCAGGACACAGTCATCCTTAGAGTCGGTCAGGACACAGTCATCCTTAGTCGGTCAGGACACAGTCATCCTTAGTCGGTCAGGACACAGTCATCCTTAGTCGGTCAGGACACAGTCATCCTTAGTCGGTCAGGACACAGTCATCCTTAGTCAGGACACAGTCATCCTTAGTCAGTCAGGACACAGTCATCCTTAGTCAGTCAGGACACAGTCATCCTTAGTCAGTCAGGACACAGTCATCCTTAGAGTCGGTCAGGACACAGTCATCCTTAGTCGGTCAGGACACAGTCATCCTTAGTCGGTCAGGACACAGTCATCCTTAGTCGGTCAGGACACAGTCATCCTTAGTCAGTCAGGACACAGTCATCCTTAGTCAGCCAGGACACAGTCATCCTTAGTCAGTCAGGACACAGTCATCCTTAGAGTCGGTCAGGACACAGTCATCCTTAGTCAGTCAGGACACAGTCATCCTTAGTCAGGACACAGTCATTCTTAGTCAGTCAGGACACAGTCATCCTTAGTCAGTCAGGACACAGTCATCCTTAGTCAGTCAGGACACAGTCATCCTTAGTCGGTCAGGACACAGTCATCCTTAGTCGGTCAGGACACAGTCATCCTTAGTCGGTCAGGACACAGTCATCCTTAGAGTCGGTCAGGACACAGTCATCCTTAGAGTCGGTCAGGAGACACAGTATTATTATATCTGTGTTGTCTGGACCTCACAGTATTATTATATCTGTGTTGTCTGGACCTCACAGTATTATTATATCTGTGTTGTCTGGACCTCACAGTATTATTATATCTGTGTTGTCTGGACCTCACAGTATTATTATATCTGTGTTGTCTGGACCTCACAGTATTATTATATCTGTGTTGTCTGGACCTCACAGTATTATTATATCTGTGTTGTCTGGACCTCACAGTATTATTATATCTGTGTTGTCTGGACCTCACAGTATTATTATATCTGTGTTGTCTGGACCTCACAGTATTATTATATCTGTGTTGTCTGGACCTCACAGTATTATTATATCTGTGTTGTCTGGACCTCACAGTATTATTATATCTGTGTTGTCTGGACCTCACAGTATTATTATATCTGTGTTGTCTGGACCTCACAGTATTATATATCTGTGTTGTCTGGACCTCACAGTATTATTATATCTGTGTTGTCTGGACCTCACAGTATTATTATATCTGTGTTGTCTGGACCTCACAGTATTATTATATCTGTGTTGTCTGGACCTCACAGTATTATTATATCTGTGTTGTCTGGACCTCACAGTATTATTATATCTGTGTTGTCTGGACCTCACAGTATTATTATATCTGTGTTGTCTGGACCTCACAGTATTATTATATCTGTGTTGTCTGGACCTCACAGTATTATTATATCTGTGTTGTCTGGACCTCACAGTATTATTATATCTGTGTTGTCTGGACCTCACAGTATTATTATATCTGTGTTGTCTGGACCTCACAGTATTATTATATCTGTGTTGTCTGGACCTCACAGTATTATTATATCTGTGTTGTCTGGACCTCACAGTATTATTATATCTGTGTTGTCTGGACCTCACAGTATTATTATATCTGTGTTGTCTGGACCTCACAGTATTATTATATCTGTGTTGTCTGGACCTCACAGTATTATTATATCTGTGTTGTCTGGACCTCACAGTATTATTATATCTGTGTTGTCTGGACCTCACAGTATTATTATATCTGTGTTGTCTGGACCTCACAGTATTATTATATCTGTGTTGTCTGGACCTCACAGTATTATTATATCTGTGTTGTCTGGACCTCACAGTATTATATATCTGTGTTGTCTGGACCTCACAGTATTATATATCTGTGTTGTCTGGACCTCACAGTATTATTATATCTGTGTTGTCTGGACCTCACAGTATTATTATATCTGTGTTGTCTGGACCTCACAGTATTATTATATCTGTGTTGTCTGGACCTCACAGTATTATTATATCTGTGTTGTCTGGACCTCACAGTATTATTATATCTGTGTTGTCTGGACCTCACAGTATTATTATATCTGTGTTGTCTGGACCTCACAGTATTATTATATCTGTGTTGTCTGGACCTCACAGTATTATTATATCTGTGTTGTCTGGGACCTCACAGTATTATTATATCTGTGTTGTCTGGGACCTCACAGTATTATTATATCTGTGTTGTCTGGACCTCACAGTATTATTATATCTGTGTTGTCTGGACCTCACAGTATTATTATATCTGTGTTGTCTGGACCTCACAGTATTATTATATCTGTGTTGTCTGGACCTCACAGTATTATTATATCTGTGTTGTCTGGACCTCACAGTATTATTATATCTGTGTTGTCTGGACCTCACAGTATTATTATATCTGTGTTGTCTGGACCTCACAGTATTATTATATCTGTGTTGTCTGGACCTCACAGTATTATTATATCTGTGTTGTCTGGACCTCACAGTATTATTATATCTGTGTTGTCTGGACCTCACAGTATTATTATATCTGTGTTGTCTGGACCTCACAGTATTATTATATCTGTGTTGTCTGGACCTCACAGTATTATTATATCTGTGTTGTCTGGACCTCACAGTATTATTATATCTGTGTTGTCTGGACCTCACAGTATTATTATATCTGTGTTGTCTGGACCTCACAGTATTATTATATCTGTGTTGTCTGGACCTCACAGTATTATTATATCTGTGTTGTCTGGACCTCACAGTATTATTATATCTGTGTTGTCTGGACCTCACAGTATTATTATATCTGTGTTGTCTGGACCTCACAGTATTATTATATCTGTGTTGTCTGGACCTCACAGTATTATTATATCTGTCTTGTCTGGACCTCACAGTATTATTATATCTGTCTTGTCTGGACCTCACAGTATTATTATATCTGTCTTGTCTGGACCTCACAGTATTATTATATCTGTCTTGTCTGGACCTCACAGTATTATTATATCTGTGTTGTCTGGACCTCACAGTATTATTATATCTGTGTTGTCTGGACCTCACAGTATTATTATATCTGTGTTGTCTGGACCTCACAGTATTATTATATCTGTGTTGTCTGGACCTCACAGTATTATTATATCTGTGTTGTCTGGACCTCACAGTATTATTATATCTGTGTTGTCTGGACCTCACAGTATTATTATATCTGTGTTGTCTGGACCTCACAGTATTATTATATCTGTGTTGTCTGGACCTCACAGTATTATTATATCTGTGTTGTCTGGACCTCACAGTATTATTATATCTGTGTTGTCTGGACCTCACAGTATTATTATATCTGTGTTGTCTGGACCTCACAGTATTATTATATCTGTGTTGTCTGGACCTCACAGTATTATTATATCTGTGTTGTCTGGACCTCACAGTATTATTATATCTGTGTTGTCTGGACCTCACAGTATTATTATATCTGTGTTGTCTGGACCTCACAGTATTATTATATCTGTGTTGTCTGGACCTCACAGTATTATTATATCTGTGTTGTCTGGACCTCACAGTATTATTATATCTGTGTTGTCTGGACCTCACAGTATTATTATATCTGTGTTGTCTGGACCTCACAGTATTATTATATCTGTGTTGTCTGGACCTCACAGTATTATTATATCTGTGTTGTCTGGACCTCACAGTATTATTATATCTGTGTTGTCTGGACCTCACAGTATTATTATATCTGTGTTGTCTGGACCTCACAGTATTATTATATCTGTGTTGTCTGGACCTCACAGTATTATTATATCTGTGTTGTCTGGACCTCACAGTATTATTATATCTGTGTTGTCTGGACCTCACAGTATTATTATATCTGTGTTGTCTGGACCTCACAGTATTATTATATCTGTGTTGTCTGGACCTCACAGTATTATTATATCTGTGTTGTCTGGACCTCACAGTATTATTATATCTGTGTTGTCTGGACCTCACAGTATTATTATATCTGTGTTGTCTGGACCTCACAGTATTATTATATCTGTGTTGTCTGGACCTCACAGTATTATTATATCTGTGTTGTCTGGACCTCACAGTATTATTATATCTGTGTTGTCTGGACCTCACAGTATTATTATATCTGTGTTGTCTGGACCTCACAGTATTATTATATCTGTGTTGTCTGGACCTCACAGTATTATTATATCTGTGTTGTCTGGACCTCACAGTATTATTATATCTGTGTTGTCTGGACCTCACAGTATTATTATATCTGTGTTGTCTGGACCTCACAGTATTATTATATCTGTGTTGTCTGGACCTCACAGTATTATTATATCTGTGTTGTCTGGACCTCACAGTATTATTATATCTGTGTTGTCTGGACCTCACAGTATTATTATATCTGTGTTGTCTGGACCTCACAGTATTATTATATCTGTGTTGTCTGGACCTCACAGTATTATTATATCTGTGTTGTCTGGACCTCACAGTATTATTATATCTGTGTTGTCTGGACCTCACAGTATTATTATATCTGTGTTGTCTGGACCTCACAGTATTATTATATCTGTGTTGTCTGGACCTCACAGTATTATTATATCTGTGTTGTCTGGACCTCACAGTATTATTATATCTGTGTTGTCTGGACCTCACAGTATTATTATATCTGTGTTGTCTGGACCTCACAGTATTATTATATCTGTGTTGTCTGGACCTCACAGTATTATTATATCTGTGTTGTCTGGACCTCACAGTATTATTATATCTGTGTTGTCTGGACCTGGCCTCACTTTTCCTCTTTGCTTGCTGTCACTCTGTCTGTGTGTCTCTGTCTGTGTGTCTCTGTCTGTGTGTCTCTGTCTGTGTGTCTGTGTGTCTCTCTCTGTGTGTCTCTGTCTGTGTGTCTCTGTCTGTGTGTCATTGTGTGTCTCTCTCTGTGTGTCTCTGTCTGTGTGTCTCTGTCTGTGTGTCTCTGTCTGTGTGTCATTGTGTGTCTCTGTCTGTTTATCATTGTGTGTCTCTGTCTGTGTTTCTCTGTGTGTGTCTCTGTCATTGTGTGTCTGTGTTTCTCTGTCTGTGTGTGTCTGTGTTTCTCTGTCTGTGTGTCTGTGTGTGTTGTGTCTTGCTGTGCTGTGCCATACACCTTGCCACACTCAGAGGCCAGCAGTGCCTACAGAGAGGTTCTGGACATGCAGAAGGAGATGGTTCGGTCTTTAACAGAGCAGAACCAGGCCCTGGGGGCAGACAGGAGGGTGCTGGAGCAGAGGTGTACAGAACAGAGCCTGCAGCTGCAGAGGAGCCACCAGAGGGTCCAGAGTCTGGAGCGGGAACTCAGCAAGGCCCCTGTCCCTACAGCAGGTGGGGTGGATACTGGGGGGTGAGGGGGCAAGAGGGGAGAGGACCTAAGGTGGGGTGGAAGGGGGGACAAGGAGAGAAAAACCCTGGGGCCGTGAGAGACAGGAGGGGAGGAGGTGAGAGACTGGGGCCCGTGAGAGACTGGGGGCCGTGAGAGACAGCAGGGGAGGAGGGGAGAGACTGGGGGCCGTGAGAGACGGGGTAGGGAAGGGGAGAGACTGGGGACCAACAACCCGGCTATGGAAGCCAGCTCTCAAGATTTCTCAGTTTGTTATCAACTGGATCTCTGGATGTACCTGGATAAGAGGTGTTCTGCATTGTACTTCCTGTGTGGACCAGACACTGACTGTAGCTCCCCCTGTAGGTGAACAGGCAGAGCTGCTGAGTCTGAGGCAGCAAGCCCAGGAGGTGGTAGACGAGAACGACAGCCTGAAGATGACCGTCCATCGCCTCAACGTGGAGCTCAGCCGCTACCAGACACGCTTCAGACCCCTGGGCAAAGAAGAGGTAACTATAACTACCCTAACTATAACTACGCTAACTATACCTACCCTAACTATAACTATAACTATCCTAACTATACCTACCCTAACTATAACTACCCTAACTATAACTATAACTACCCTAACTATAACTATACCTACCCTAACTATACCTACTCTAATTATAACTACCCTAACTATAACTATAACTACCCTAACTATAACTATAACTACCCTAACTATAACTATAACTACCCTAACTATAACTATACCTACCCTAACTATAACTATACCTACCCTAACTATAACTATAACTACCCTAACTATACCTCCCCTAACTATAACTATAACTACCCTAACTATACCTACCCTAACTATAACTATAACTATACTGTACCTACCCTAACTATAACTACCCTAACTATAACTATAACTACCCTAACTATAACTATACCTACCCTAACTATACCTACTCTAATTATAACTACCCTAACTATAACTATAACTACCCTAACTATAACTATAACTACCCTAACTATAACTATAACTACCCTAACTATAACTATACCTACCCTAACTATAACTATACCTACCCTAACTATAACTATAACTACCCTAACTATACCTACCCTAACTATAACTATAACTACCCTAACTATACCTACCCTAACTATACCTACTCTAATTATAACTACCCTAACTATAACTATAACTACCCTAACTATAACTATAACTACCCTAACTATAACTATACCTACCCTAACTATAACTATACCTACCCTAACTATAACTATACCTACCCTAACTATAACTATAACTACCCTAACCTTACCTACCCTAACTATAACTATAACTACCCTAACTATAACTACCAGACAGCCCTGGGCAAAGAAGAGGTAACTATAACTACCCTAACTATGTGGTTCTGGATGTATTGATGTACTGTAGTGTTGTGGTTCTGGATGTATAGATGTACTGTAGTTACTGTAGTGTTGTGGTTCTGGATGTATAGATGTACTGTAGTTACTGTAGTGTTGTGGTTCTGGATGTATAGATGTACTGTAGTTACTGTAGTGTTGTGGTTCTGGATGTATAGATGTACTGTAGTTACTGTAGTGTTGTGGTTCTGGATGTATAGATTTACTGTAGTTACTGTAGTAATGTGGTTCTGGATGTATTGATGTACTGTAGTGTTGTGGTTCTGGATGTATAGATGTACTGTAGTTACTGTAGTAATGTGGTTCTGGATGTATAGATGTACTGTAGTTACTGTAGTGTTGTGGTTCTGGATGTATAGATGTACTGTAGTAATGTGGTTCTGGATGTATAGATGTACTGTAGTTACTGTAGTAATGTGGTTCTGGATGTATTGATGTACCCTAGTTACTGTAGTGTTGTGGTTCTGGATGTATAGATGTACCCTAGTTACTGTAGTAATGTGGTTCTGGATGTATAGATGTACCCTAGTTACTGTAGTAATGTGGTTCTGGATGTATAGATGTACCCTAGTTACTGTAGTAATGTGGTTCTGGATGTATAGATGTACCCTAGTTACTGTAGTAATGTGGTTCTGGATGTATAGATGTACCCTAGTTACTGTAGTGTTGTGGTTCTGGATGTATAGATGTACTGTAGTTACTGTAGTAATGTGGTTCTGGATGTATTGATGTAATGTAGTTACTGTAGTGTTGTGGTTCTGGATGTATAGATGTACTGTAGTTACTGTAGTAATGTGGTTCTGGATGTATTGATGTACCCTAGTTACTGTAGTGTTGTGGTTCTGGATGTATAGATGCACTGTAGTAATGTGGTTCTGGATGTATAGATGTTCTGTAGTAATGTGGTTCTGGATGTATAGATGTTCTATAGTAATGTGGTTCTGGATGTATTGATGTACTGTAGTTACTGTAGTGTTGTGGTTCTGGATGTATAGATGTACCCTAGTTACTGTAGTGTTGTGGTTCTGGATGTATAGATGTACCCTAGTTACTGTAGTGTTGTGGTTCTGGATGTATAGATGTACCCTAGTTACTGTAGTGTTGTGGTTCTGGATGTATAGATGTACTGTAGTTACTGTAGTAATGTGGTTCTGGATGTATTGATGTAATGTAGTAATGTGGTTCTGGATGTATTGATGTACTGTAGTTACTGTAGTAATGTGGTTCTGGATGTATTGATGTACTGTAGTAATGTGGTTCTGGATGTATTGATGTACTGTAGTTACTGTAGTGTTGTGGTTCTGGATGTATAGATGTACTGTAGTAATGTGGTTCTAGATTTATTGATGTTCTGTAGTAATGTGGTTCTGGAAGTATAGATGTACTGTAGTTACTGTAGTAATGTGGTTCTGGATGTATTGATGTACTGTAGTTACTGTAGTAATGTGGTTCTGGATGTATAGATGTACTGTAGTTACTGTAGTAATGTGGTTCTGGATGTATAGATGTACTGTAGTTACTGTAGTGTTGTGGTTCTGGATGTATTGATGTACTGTAGTAATGTGGTTCTGGATGTATTGATGTACTGTAGTTACTGTAGTGTTGTGGTTCTAGATGTATAGATGTTCTGTAGTAATGTGGTTCTGGATGTATTGATGTACTGTAGTTACTGTAGTAATGTGGTTCTGGATGTATTGATGTACTGTAGTAATGTGGTTCTGGATGTATTGATGTACTGTAGTTACTGTAGTAATGTGGTTCTGGATTTATAGATGTAATGTAGTAATGTGGTTCTGGATGTATTGATGCACTGTAGTAATGTGGTTCTGGATGTATAGATGTTCTGTAGTAATGTGGTTCTGGATGTATTGATGTACTGTAGTTACTGTAGTGTTGTGGTTCTGGATGTATAGATGTACCCTAGTTACTGTAGTGTTGTGGTTCTGGATGTATAGATGTACCCTAGTTACTGTAGTGTTGTGGTTCTGGATGTATAGATGTACTGTAGTTACTGTAGTAATGTGGTTCTGGATGTATTGATGTACTGTAGTAATGTGGTTCTGGATGTATTGATGTACTGTAGTTACTGTAGTGTTGTGGTTCTGGATGTATAGATGTACCCTAGTTACTGTAGTGTTGTGGTTCTGGATGTATAGATGTACTGTAGTTACTGTAGTAATGTGGTTCTGGATGTATTGATGTAATGTAGTAATGTGGTTCTGGATGTATTGATGTACTGTAGTTACTGTAGTAATGTGGTTCTGGATGTATTGATGTACTGTAGTAATGTGGTTCTGTATGTATTGATGTACTGTAGTTACTGTAGTGTTGTGGTTCTGGATGTATAGATGTACTGTAGTAATGTGGTTCTAGATTTATTGATGTTCTGTAGTAATGTGGTTCTGGAAGTATAGATGTACTGTAGTTACTGTAGTAATGTGGTTCTGGATGTATTGATGTACTGTAGTTACTGTAGTAATGTGGTTCTGGATGTATAGATGTACTGTAGTTACTGTAGTAATGTGGTTCTGGATGTATAGATGTACTGTAGTTACTGTAGTGTTGTGGTTCTGGATGTATTGATGTACTGTAGTAATGTGGTTCTGGATGTATTGATGTACTGTAGTTACTGTAGTGTTGTGGTTCTGGATGTATAGATGTTCTGTAGTAATGTGGTTCTGGATGTATTGATGTACTGTAGTTACTGTAGTAATGTGGTTCTGGATGTATTGATGTACTGTAGTAATGTGGTTCTGGATGTATTGATGTACTGTAGTTACTGTAGTAATGTGGTTCTGGATTTATAGATGTACTGTAGTTACTGTAGTAATGTGGTTCTGGATGTATAGATGTACTGTAGTAATGTTTTCTCTCCATGTCTTTCAGAGCTCCAGGACCCATGGCCTGCCACTTAAAGGATCTGCTCCTCCCTGGCTGGTCAGTCACTCAGACATTCTCATGGATTCCTCCTCTAGAAACAGTGGCATTGTCTTCTGCTATGTATACCAGTGAATTATGAGCCCTATCCTTAGCTACCCTCAGCGATCCTTAGCTATCCCTGGCAATCCTTAGCTACCCTTAGCGATCCTTAGCTGTCCCTGGCGATCCTTAGCTAACCTCAGCGATCCTTAGCTATCCCTGGCGATCCTTAGCTACCCTCAGCGATCCTTAGCTGTCCCTGGCGATCCTTAGCTATCCCTGGCGATCCTTAGCTTTCCCTGGCGATCCTTAGCTTTCCCTGGCGATCCTTAGCTATCCCTGGCGATCCTTAGCTATCCCTGGCGATCCTTAGCTATCCCTGGCGATCCTTAGCTATCCCTGGCGATCCTTAGCTATCCCTGGCGATCCTTAGCTATCCCTGGCGATCCTTAGCTATCCCCGGCGATCCTTAGCTATCCCCGGCGATCCTTAGCTATCCCTGGCAATCCTTAGCTATCCCCGGCGATCCTTAGCTATCCCCGGCGATCCTTAGCTATCCCCGGCGATCCTTAGCTATCCCCGGCGATCCTTAGCTATCCCCGGCGATCCTTAGCTATCCCTGGCGATCCTTAGCGATCCTTAGGGCTCAGACACACCAATAGCGTTTGCTGGCCGAAAGTACTTAGCACCTCTGAACGTAATTTGCGAACCGATTGCTATCCTTAGCAATCCTTAAAGCCCAGTTCAGAGACAACAGACGACATGAGACGAGAATAGATAAAACTAGCTAGTTTTAGAATGTTGTGTTGTACGACAGCTGACGAAAGACGGGGCATTCGGATCAAGGAGACGAGACGTGCAGTTGAGACCATTTCCGCGATGACGTAATCCTCGTTACGTCGCCGTGATGAAACAAAGTTGCTACTTGTTATAGTTACTGTAACTAACGAGTATCATGAAATACGTGTCACAGTGTAGACTTTATGACTCGTCAGATGAATATCAGCAAGCTAGGCTAGCTATCTGCAGCAGAATAGGTAGGTCGATGTCTGTTTGGTTAGCTAGCTAGCTGCTTGGCTGTGTGCAGAACATTAGTTCACTGGCTTCTGATTGTCTAAATGGATCCGTCTCGTCTCAAGACTTTAGCTGAAGGTATGTGACCTGTTGAATGTCGGAAACTCTAGCCGACGACATGAGACGTTTTAAAACCGGACCGTTCAGATCAAGCAAACTTTGTTCTGGAACTCCTTCAGACCGTCGTGTTGTCTCGTCTTGCGTATCTGAACTGGGCTTTAAGTTTAGCGGTTGATTTTTGGATTCCTTTCTCTGCATGTTGAACGAGTGGATTACTCAAAATCGATGGCGCCAACTGTCGTGGAAATTTCCTTAATTACCAAATGATGAGAGAGCAAATCACACACGAGTCAGAGTTATGCTTAATCTTCACCTTTAATAATAATTAAGCTTTTGCAATAGCATTTTGACTTTCAACAGTTCATTATCTCTAAATGAAAAGTTGAGAGTCCAAACATAATGGCAAATGGGTTCCTTTATAGCAAAGATCCACCCCCTCTCAAGAAGACATGACAAAACACAGGTCTTAGGAACTTACACAAAGAAAAAACCTTACTTCAGAGAGAATATCCCCTAGTCAGACAGAGTGGGCTATAAATTATCGTTCAGTTTGGTCTCCTAAACAAAGCTCTTATCTCCTCCTTGGTACAAAATGGTACCAAGACATTACCCCCACCCTATGATATATATCAAATTGTCATTTAGATAGAACCAATTCTAAATACGACCAATCAGAGGACAAACTCACGGAGAGGAGAGTGACCCTATAGGTCAACAAAGAGGGAGCATAGAATGATTCCAGACACTGTCACCCTCCTTTCCTCGATGAGAAAATTAGGGAGTCACTGGCACACAGAAAATATATGTTTACACATGATGACCCCTTGACCTCTCCCCTCTATGCGGCCCATGCAACTTAGTCCTGACATTGGCCACCACTATAGTACAACAAAATACATTCTTATGAGAAATAACTCTTAAGCATATCATGGAAATAAAACATCTTATCTATGTTACCCAACTAATTCTGATCATTCCCTAACACAACTAAACAGACTTTTTGGGATATAAAATAACGATTTTATCTAACAAAATAACACTACATGTTGTAGCTGGGACCCTTTGGATGACAAACCAGAGGAAGATTTCCAAAACTAAGGTAATATTTAAATCGCCTTTTGTGAATTTATGAAACCTGTGCCGGTGGAAAAATATGTTGATGTGGGGCGCCGTCCTCAAACAATCTCATGGCGTGTTTTCGCTGTAAAGCGTATTGTAAATCAGACAGTGCATTTAGATTAACAAGAATATAATCTTTTAAGTCTCACACTTTTCGCCCTGAATGTGGATCTAGCGTTTGTCTGCCGATCATTTCAGAGCGCTGTGTTTTCACTGTAGACAACTGACTGCCAACATTTTTCACGCGACTCTACATGTATAATCGGTGCGCTCTTGGTTCGAAAATTACGTTCAAAGGTACTGAGTACTATCGGCCAGAAAACACTATTGGTATGTCTGAGCCCTTAGCAATCCTTAGCGTTCCTTAGTGTTCCCTAGTATCCTAAACTGTTGTTAGTTCTTCACTGATGTCAGAACTGTCACATTAGCAAAGCCAGGGACTCTCTTCTCCTCTCTCCTCTTCGCCCCTCTCGTACCCTCCCCTCTTATCCTCTCTCCTCCCCTCCTCTCTTCTCCTCTCTCCTCCCCTCTTCTTCCTTCTCTCTCTCCTCCCCTGATATCCAATGTACTGAGTACAGTGGGTGTTCTCTCTCTCCTCCCCTGATATCTGATGTACTCACTACAGTGGGTGTTCTCTCTCTCCTCTCTCCTCCCCTGATATCTGATGTACTCAGTACAGTGGGTGTTCTCTCTCTCCTCCCCTGATATCTGATGTACTCACTACAGTGGGTGTTCTCTCTGTCTCTCTCCTCCCCTGATATCTGATGTACTCACTACAGTGGGTGTTCTCTCTCTCTCTCTCTCTCTCCTCTCTCCTCCCCTGATATCTGATGTACTCACTACAGTGGGTGTTCTCTCTCTCCTCCCCTGATATCTGATGTACTCACTACAGTGGGTGTTCTCTCTCTCTCTCTCTCTCTCCTCTCTCCTCCCCTGATATCTGATGTACTCACTACAGTGGGTGTTCTCTCTCTCCTCCCCTGATATCTGATGTACTCACTACAGTGGGTGTTCTCTCTCTCTGTTTCTCATCTCTATATATCTATTTCATGTTCCCTGTGAGATCCTCTGGCAGTCTTTAGTAATTAGCTTTGCGTTGTTAGGATTTCTGAAAATGTTTGAGTAAAGTTTTATGGACGGGGTTCCCGGACACAGATTGAGATTCTACATTGAGTTTCCAGTCCAGGATGAGGCTGAATCTGTGTCCTGGAAACCAGCGCTGGGTGTCTAAACTCTAACGTCTGTTTTCATCCTTTCTGTCTTCCAGCTGGACATGAAGTATTTATCTCCATTGTTGTTGTCTTATGAAGACCGGCTCACTGAGAAAGATGCTCTCCTGCAGGCCTCGGAGGTAAGAGTGTGTGTGTGTGTGTGTGTGTGTGTGTGTGTGTGTTTCTTTGCATGTTTTGTATTAGTGTCACCCTGTTATTCTCTTGTTTAATATCTTTATGCTTTTTAAATGTGTTATGGTCTATTTAAAAGAGAAACACGAGAGAGTTATTAGGAGCCATTGAACATGCATCATGCTCAGCCAGTATATTAAAGTGTCGGGTGAAGACATCCAATGAAGGTGAGTTAAGGACATAGAGAGAGTCTACCCAGGCTGGTGTTGAAATAGGCTCAGCTTTGTCCCACTAAACTGTTCGAGGCCTGATCTACCCAGGCTCTGGTTGAAATCGGCTCAGCTATATCACACTAAACTGCTCGAGGCCTGGTCTACCCAGGCTCTGGTTGAAATAGGCTCAGCTTTGTCCCACTAAACTGCTCGAGGCCTGATCTACCCAGGCTCTGGTTGAAATAGGCTCAGCTTTGTCCCACTAAACTGTTCGAGGCCTGGTCTACCTACCCAGGCTCTGGTTGATATCGTCTCAGCTATGTCCCACTAAACTGCTCTAGGCCTGGTATACCCAGGCTCCGGTCGAAATAGGCTCAGCTTTGTCCCACTAACCTGTTCGAGGCCTGGTCTTTCCAGGCTCTGGTTGAAATTGGCTCAGCTGTGTCCCACTAAACTGCTAGATAAGCCTGGTCTACCCAGGCTCTGGTTGAAATCGTCTCAGCTATGTCACACTAAAATGATAGAGAGAGGCCTGGTCTTCCCAGGCTCTGGTTGAAATAGGCTCAGCTATGTCACACTAAACTGATAGAGAGAGGCCTGGTCTTCCCAGGCTCTGGTTGAAATAGGCTCAGCTATGTCACACTAAACTGATAGAGAGAGGCCTGGTCTTCCCAGGATCTGGTTGAAATAGGCTCAGCTATGTCACACTAAACTGCTCGAGGCCTGGTCTACCCAGGCTCTTGGTAAAATAGGCTCAGGTATGTCACACTAAACTGTTCGAGGCCTGGTCTACCCAGGCTCTGGTTGAAATCGGCTCAGCTTTGTCCCACTAAACTGTTCGAGGCCTGGTCTACCCAGGCTCTGGTTGAAATTGGCTCAGCTATGTCACACTAAACTGATAGAGAGAGGCCTGGTCTTCCCAGGCTCTGGTTGAAATTGGCTCAGCTATGTCACACTAAACTGCTCGAGGCCTGGTCTACCCAGGCTCTTGGTAAAATAGGCTCAGGTATGTCACACTAAACTGTTCGAGGCCTGGTCTACCCAGGCTCTGGTTGAAATCGGCTCAGCTTTGTCCCACTAAACTGTTCGAGGCCTGGTCTACCCAGGCTCTGGTTGAAATAGGCTCAGCTATGTCCCACTAAACTGATAGAGAGAGGCCTGGTCTACCCAGTCTCTGGTTGAAATAGGCTCAGCTATGTCACACTAAACTGATAGAGAGAGGCCTGGTCTACCCAGGCTCTGGTTGAAATAGGCTCAGCTTTGTCCCACTAAACTGTTCGAGGCCTGGTCTACCCAGGCTCTGGTTGAAATTGGCTCAGCTATGTCACACTAAACGGATAGAGAGAGGCCTGGTCTTCCCAGGCTCTGGTTGAAATAGGCTCAGCTATGTCACACTAAACTGATAGAGAGAGGCCTGGTCTTCCCAGGATCTGGTTGAAATAGGCTCAGCTATGTCACACTAAACTGCTCGAGGCCTGGTCTACCCAGGCTCTTGGTAAAATAGGCTCAGGTATGTCACACTAAACTGTTCGAGGCCTGGTCTACCCAGGCTCTGGTTGAAATCGGCTCAGCTTTGTCCCACTAAACTGTTCGAGGCCTGGTCTACCCAGGCTCTGGTTGAAATTGGCTCAGCTATGTCACACTAAACGGATAGAGAGAGGCCTGGTCTTCCCAGGCTCTGGTTGAAATAGGCTCAGCTATGTCACACTAAACTGTTCGAGGCCTGGTCTACCCAGGCTCTGGTTGAAATAGGCTGAGCTATGTCACACTAAACTGTTCGAGGCCTGGTCTACCCAGGCTCTGGTTGAAATAGGCTCAGCTATGTCACACTAAACTGCTCGAGGCCTGGTCTACCCAGGCTCTGGTTGAAATCGGCTCAGCTTTGTCCCACTAAACTGTTCGAGGCCTGGTCTACCCAGGCTCTGGTTGAAATAGGCTCAGCTATGTCCCACTAAACTGATAGAGAGAGGCCTGGTCTACCCAGTCTCTGGTTGAAATAGGCTCAGCTATGTCACACTAAACTGATAGAGAGAGGCCTGGTCTCCCAGGCTCTGGTTGAAATAGGCTCAGCTATGTCACACTAAACTGATAGAGAGAGGCCTGGTCTACCCAGGCTCTGGTTGAAATCGGCTCAGCTATGTCACACTAAACTGATAGAGAGAGGCCTGGTCTACCCAGGCTCTGGTTGAAATAGGCTCAGCTATGTCACACTAAACTGATAGAGAGAGGCCTGGTCTACCCAGGCTCTGGTTGAAATCGGCTCAGCTATGTCCCTCTAAACTGTTCGAGACCTGGTCTACCCAGGCTCTGGTTGAAATAGGCTCAGCTATGTCACACTAAACTGCTCGAGGCCTGGTCTAACCAGGCTCTGGTTGAAATAGGCTCAGCTTTGTCCCACTAAACTGCTCGAGGCCTGGTCTACCCAGGCTCTGGTTGAAATCGGCTCAGCTATGTCACACTAAACTGATAGAGAGAGGCCTGGTCTACCCAGTCTCTTGGTAAAATAGGCTCAGCTTTGTCCCACTAAACTGCTCGAGGCCTGGTCTACCCAGGCTCTGGTTGAAATCGGCTCAGCTATGTCACACTAAACTGATAGAGAGAGGCCTGGTCTACCCAGTCTCTGGTTGAAATAGGCTCAGCTATGTCACACTAAACTGATAGAGAGAGGCCTGGTCTCCCAGGCTCTGGTTGAAATAGGCTCAGCTTTGTCCCACTAAACTGTTCGAGGCCTGGTCTTCCCAGGCTCTGGTTGAAATTGGCTCAGCTATGTCCCTCTAAACTGTTCGAGGCCTGGTCTTCCCAGTCTCTGGTTGAAATAGGCTCAGCTATGTCCCACTAAACTGCTCGAGGCCTGGTCTACCCAGGCTCTGGTTGAAATAGGCTCAGCTATGTCCCTCTAAACTGTTCGAGGCCTGGTCTACCTACTCAGGCTCTGGTTGAAATCGGCTCAGCTATGTCCAACTAAACTGCTCGAGGCCTGGTCTACCCAGGCTGGTGTTGAAATCGGCTCAGCTATGTCACAGTAAACTGTTCGAGGCCTGGTCTACCCAGGGTCCGTATAAAATAGGCTCAGCTTTGTCTCACTACACTGGTCGAGGCCTGGTCTTCCCAGGCTCTGGTTAAAATAGACTCAACTATGTCACACTAAACTGTTCGAGGCCTGGTCTACCGAGGCTCTGGTTGATATCGGCTCAGCTATGTCCCACTAAACTACTTGAGGCCTAGTCTACCCAGGCTCTGGTTGAAATAGGCTCAGCTATGTCACAGTAAACTGTTCGAGGCCTGGTCTACCTACCCAGGCTCTGGTTGAATTAGGCTCAGCTTTGTCCCACTAAACTGTTTGAGGCCTGGTCTTCCCAGGCTCTGGTTGAAGTACCCTCAGCTTTGTCCCACTAAACTGTTCGAGGCCTGGTCTACCCAGGCTCTGGTTGAAATAGGCTCAGCTTTGTCCCACTAAACTGTCCAGGGCCTGGTCTACCTACCCAGGCTCTGGTTGAAATAGGCTCAGCTATGTCACAGTAAACTGTTCGAGGCCTGGTCTACCCATGCTCTGGTTGATATTGGCTCAGCTATGTCTCACTGAACTACTTGAGTCCTTCTCTACCCAGGCTCTGGTTGAAATAGGCTCAGCTATGTCCCACTAAACTGCTCGAGGCCTGGTCTACCCAGGCTCTGGTTGAAATAGGCTCAGCTATGTCACACTAAACTGTTCGAGGCCTGGTCTACCCAGGCTCTGGTTGATATTGGATCAGCTATGTCCCACTAAACTGTTCGAGGCCTGGTCTTCCCAGGCTCTGGTTGAAATAGGCTCAGCTAACTCCCACTAAACTGTCCGAGGCCTGGTCTACCCAGGCTCTGGTTGAAATCGGCTCAGCTATGTCATACTCGAGGCCTAGTCTACCCAGGCTCTGGTTGAATTAGGCTCAGCTTTGTCCCACTCAACTATTCGAGGCCTGGTCTACCTACCCAGGCTCTGGTTGAAATTGGCTCAGCTATGTCCCACTAAACTGCTCGAGGCCTGGTCTACCCAGGCTCTGGTTGAAATCGGCTCAGTTATGTCCCTCTAAACTGTTCGAGGCCTGGTCTACCCAGTCTGGTGTTGAAATAGGCTCAGCTTTGTCCCACTAAACTGTTCGAGGCCTGGTCTACCCAGGCTCTGGTTGAAATAGGCTCAGCTTTGTCCCACTAAACTGTTCAAGGCCTGGTCTTCCCAGGCTCTGGTTGAATTAGGCTCAGCTTTGTTCCACTAAACTGTTCGAGGCCTGGTCTTCCCAGGCTCTGGTTGAAATAGGCTCAGCTTTGTCCCACTAAACTGTTCGAGGCCTAGTCTACCCAGGCTCTGGTTGATATTGGCTCAGTTATGTCCCTCTAAACTGTTCGAGGCCTGGTCTACCCAGGCTGGTGTTGAAATAGGCTCAGCTTTGTCCCACTAAACTGTTCGAGGCCTGGTCTACCCAGGCTCTGGTTGAAATAGGCTCAGCTATGTCACACTAAACTGTTCGAGGCCTGGTCTACCCAGGCTCTGGTTGATATTGGATCAGCTATGTCCCACTAAACTGTTCGAGGCCTGGTCTTCCCAGGCTCTGGTTGAAATAGGCTCAGCTAACTCCCACTAAACTGTCCGAGGCCTGGTCTACCCAGGCTCTGGTTGAAATCGGCTCAGCTATGTCATACTCGAGGCCTAGTCTACCCAGGCTCTGGTTGAATTAGGCTCAGCTTTGTCCCACTAAACTGTTTGAGGCCTGGTCTACCCAGGCTCTGGTTGAAATATGCTCAGCTATTTCACACTAAACTGATAGAGGCCTGGTCTACCCAGGCTCTGGATGAAATCGGCTCAGCTAAGTCATACTCGAGGCCTAGTCTACCCAGGCTCTGGTTGAAATAGGCTCAGCTTTGTCCCACTCAACTATTCGAGGCCTGGTCTACCTACCCAGGCTCTGGTTGAAATTGGCTCAGCTATGTCCCACTAAACTGCTCGAGGCCTGGTCTACCCAGGCTCTGGTTGAAATCGGCTCAGTTATGTCCCTCTAAACTGTTCGAGGCCTGGTCTACCCAGGCTGGTGTTGAAATAGGCTCAGCTTTGTCCCACTAAACTGTTCGAGGCCTGGTCTACCCAGGCTCTGGTTGAAATAGGCTCAGCTTTGTCCCACTAAACTGTTCAAGGCCTGGTCTTCCCAGGCTCTGGTTGAATTAGGCTCAGCTTTGTTCCACTAAACTGTTCGAGGCCTGGTCTTCCCAGGCTCTGGTTGAAATAGGCTCAGCTTTGTCCCACTAAACTGTTCGAGGCCTGGTCTACCTACTCAGGCTCTGGTTGAAATCGGCTCAGCTATGTCCCACTAAACTGTTCGAGGCCTAGTCTACCCAGGCTCTGGTTGATATTGGCTCAGCTATGTCCCACTAAACTAC
This sequence comes from Oncorhynchus mykiss, assembly GCF_057628025.1. Lineage (NCBI taxonomy): Eukaryota > Metazoa > Chordata > Actinopteri > Salmoniformes > Salmonidae > Oncorhynchus > Oncorhynchus mykiss. Next base: position 50,544,914 of record NC_143047.1, read on the forward strand.
TTGAGGCCTAGTCTACCCAGGCTCTGGTTGATATCGGCTCAGCTATGTCCCACTAAACTACTTGAGGCCTTCTCTACCCAGGCTATGGTTGAAATAGGCTCAGCTATGTCCCACTAAACTGTTCGAGGCCTGGTCTACCCAGGCTCTGGTTGAAATCGGCTCAGCTATGTCCCACTAAACTGCTCGAGGCCTGGTTTACCCAGGCTCTGGTTGAAATCGGCTCAGCAATGTCCCTCTAAACTGTTCGAGGCCTGGTCTACCCAGTCTGGTGTTGAAATCGCCTCAGCTATGTCACACTAAACTGCTCGAGGCCTGGTCTACCCAGGCTCTTGTTGAAATAGGCTTAGCTTTGTCCCACTAAACTGTTCGAGGCCTGGTCTTCCCAGGCTCTGGTTGAAATAGGCTCAGCTATGTCACACTAAACTGATAGAGAGAGGCCTGGTTTATCCAGGCTCTAGTTGAAATAGGCTCAGCTATGTCCCACTAAACTGTTCGAGGCCTGCTCTACCCAGGCTCTGGTTGAAATAGGCTCAGCTTTGTCCCACTAAACTGTTCGAGGCCTGGTCTACCCAGGCTCTTGTTGAAATAGGCTTAGCTTTGTCCCACTAAACTGTTCGAGGCCTGGTCTTCCCAGGCTCTGGTTGAAATAGGCTCAGCTATGTCACACTAAACTGATAGAGAGAGGCCTGGTTTATCCAGGCTCTAGTTGAAATCGCCTCAGCTATGTCACACTAAACTGCTCGAGGCCTGGTCTACCCAGGCTCTTGTTGAAATAGCCTCAGCTAACTCCCACTAAACTGTTTGAGGCCTGGTCTTCCCAGGCTCTGGTTGAATTAGGCTCAGCTTTGTCCCACTAAACTGTTCGAGGCCTGGTCTTCCCAGGCTCTGGTTAAAATAGGCTCAGCTAACTCCCACTAAACTGTTCGAGGCCTGGTCTACCCAGGCTCTGGTTGAAGTAGGCTCAGCTTTGTCCCACAAAACTGTTCGATGCCTGGTCTACCCAGGCTCTGGTTGAAATAGGCTCAGCTTTGTCCCACTAAACTGTGCGATGCCTGGTCTACCTACCCAGGCTCTGGTTGATATTGGCTCAGCTATGTCCCACTAAACTGTTCGATGCCTGGTCTACCTACCCAGGCTCTGGTTGATATTGGCTCAGCTTTGTCCCACTAAACTGCTCAAGGCCTGGTCTACCCAGGTCTGGTTGAAATAGGCTCAGCTATGTCCCACTAAACTGTTCGAGGCCTGCTCTACCCAGGCTCTTGTTGAAATAGGCTCAGCTATGTCCCACTAAAATGTTCGAAGCCTGGTCTACCCAGGCTCTGGTTGAAATAGGCTCAGCTATGTCCCACTAAACTGTTCGAGGCCTGGTCTACCCAGGCTCTGGTTGAAATAGGCTCAGCTATGTCACACTAAACTGTTCGCGGCCTGGTCTACCCAGGCCCTGGTTGAAATAGGCTCAGCTTTGTCCCACTAAACTTTTGGAGGCCTGGTTCCCAGGCTCTGGTTGAAATAGGCTCAGCTATATCACACTAAACATTTCGAGGCCTGGTCTTCTCAGGCTCTGGTTGAAATAGGCTCAGTTATGTCACACTAAACTGTTCGATGCCTGGTCTACCTACCCAGGCTCTGGTTGATATTTGCTCAGCTATGTCCCACTGAACTGCTCAAGGCCTGGTCTACCCAGGCTCTGGTTGAAATAGGCTCAGCTATGTCGTACTCGAGGCCTAGTGTACCCAGGCTCTGGTTGAAATAGGCTCAGCTTTGTCCCACTAAACTGTTCGAGGCCTGGTCTACCTACTCAGGCTCTGGTTGAAATTGGCTCAGCTATGTCCCACTAAACTGTTCGAGGCCTAGTCTACCCAGGCTCTGGTTGATATCGGCTCAGCTATGTCCCACTAAACTACTTGAGGCCTAGTCTACCCAGGCTCTGGTTGATATCGGCTCAGCTATGTCCCACTAAACTACTTGAGGCCTTCTCTACCCAGGCTATGGTTGAAATAGGCTCAGCTATGTCCCACTAAACTGTTCGAGGCCTGGTCTACCCAGGCTCTGGTTGAAATCGGCTCAGCTATGTCCCACTAAACTGCTCGAGGCCTGGTCTACCCAGGCTCTTGTTGAAATAGGCTTAGCTTTGTCCCACTAAACTGTTCGAGGCCTGGTCTTCCCAGGCTCTGGTTGAAATAGACTCAGCTATGTCACACTAAACTGATAGAGAGAGGCCTGGTTTATCCAGGCTCTAGTTGAAATAGGCTCAGCTATGTCCCACTAAACTGTTCGAGGCCTGCTCTACCCAGGCTCTGGTTGAAATAGGCTCAGCTATGTCACACTAAACTGTTCGAAGCCTGGTCTACCCAGTCTGGTGTTGAAATCGCCTCAGCTATGTCACACTAAACTGCTCGAGGCCTGGTCTACCCAGGCTCTTGTTGAAATAGCCTCAGCTAACTCCCACTAAACTGTTTGAGGCCTGGTCTTCCCAGGCTCTGGTTGAATTAGGCTCAGCTTTGTCCCACTAAACTGTTCGAGGCCTGGTCTTCCCAGGCTCTGGTTGAAATAGGCTCAGCTAACTCCCACTAAACTGTTCGAGGCCTGGTCTACCCAGGCTCTGGTTGAAATAGGCTCAGCTTTGTCCCACAAAACTGTTCGATGCCTGGTCTACCCAGGCTCTGGTTGAAATAGGCTCAGCTTTGTCCCACTAAACTGTTCGATGCCTGGTCTACCTACCCAGGCTCTGGTTGATATTGGCTCAGCTATGTCCCACTAAACTGTTCGATGCCTGGTCTACCTACCCAGGCTCTGGTTGATATTGGCTCAGCTTTGTCCCGCTAAACTGCTCAAGGCCTGGTCTACCCAGGTCTGGTTGAAATAGGCTCAGCTATGTCACACTAAACTGATAGAGAGAGGCCTGGTTTATCCAGGCTCTGGTTGAAATAGGCTCAGCTATGTCCCACTAAACTGTTCGAGGCCTGCTCTACCCAGGCTCTTGTTGAAATAGGCTCAGCTATGTCCCACTAAAATGTTCGAAGCCTGGTCTACCCAGGCTCTGGTTGAAATAGGCTCAGCTATGTCCCACTAAACTATTTGAGGCCTGGTCTACCCAGGCTCTGGTTGAAATAGGCTCAGCTATGTCACACTAAACTGTTCGAGGCCTGGTCTACCCAGGCTCTGGTTGATATCGGCTCAGCTATGTCCCACTGAACTACTTGAGTCCTTCTCTACCCAGGCTCTGGTTGAAATAGGCTCAGCTATGTCGTACTCGAGGCCTAGTGTACCCAGGCTCTGGTTGAAATAGGCTCAGCTTTGTCCCACTAAACTGTTCGAGGCCTGGTCTACCTACTCAGGCTCTGGTTGAAATCGGCTCAGCTATGTCCCACTAAACCAGGGGTGTCAAAGTCAAATGGACGGAGGGCCAAATAAAAAAATCAGCTACAAGACGAGGGCCGGACTGTTCGAATGTTCATTGAAAAATTTTTAAATGACGCATATAGTCTAGTGAACCTAATTGAACCTACTGAAAACCTAACAAATATATTACAATATGATCAGATAAATAAAGCAATATTTTCTTATGGCTCTGTCAGTAATCTTTAATTTTCAACAGACACAAAAGACAAATTTCCTTTATATAAATATCCCCATAACATGAACATTAAATGAAAGAAACCGGTATTCAAGGCACCATCAGTAGACTATATTTTCTATTTTAGCAAAAGTGGGCTAAATTTACTTCAAAGAAAAAACAATAATAGCAATTTTCTATCATCCACTCAACTGAAATATTTTTAAAATATAATTGGATTGAAATACAAAAAAATAAAGTGCAAAAATCTATTAATCAAAAACAACACTTTGTTTAAGGAGAAGTAACATGCAGTGAAAACAAATATTAAATTTTAACTTTTAAACTTGAACTGAGTAAAAACTCTAAATATGTGATTGCACAGTAATGTTCACTTGTTTGAGGTTGAGGGTGATACTTGGTGGTGTCCCATCTTTTCCACAAGTTCATCAATGTTCGGGGTAAGGCTCTGAGCTGAAGAAATCCTCAGAATTGAGTGGAGGTGTTCAGCAGTAAGTCGACTTCTGTGTGATGTTTTGTTCAGGTTCATCAAAGAAAACAGTTGTTCACACAGGTATGTGCTGCCAAACATAGACAACGTTTGAGCAGCCTGGATGCGCAGCTGGGGCATTGTGCCGGGGAGGAAACGGGCGAACTCCGCAGCACCCACTGCCGCATATTTTGCCCTCAGTGCATCATTGCATTGGAGGTCAATCAACTCCATTTGGAGGTTTGGTGGTGAGCTTTCCACGTCAACAGCAAATGGGTTACCGAGCAGTTCCAACCTGCTTTTTTGTGCTTCAAAGTCAGCAAATCGGCGTCGAAAGTCAGCGGCAAGCATACCTATTTTATCAGCCAACTGTGTGCTCGGGAACGCACTGGTAGAGAGCTTCTCTTTCATGGTCTGGCAGCTGGGAAAGTGGCTCAAATTTTCTTTCCGCATCTGCGTCTCCCACAGAGTCAGTTTGGTTTTAAATGCCTTCACTGTACTGTACATATCAGAGATGACACGATCCCGACCCTGCAGCTGCAAGTTTATTGCATTCAGATGACTCGTAATGTCACACAGAAAAGCCATTTCACACAGAAACATTTCGTCTCGGAGTTGTGTTGTGTCTTTCCCTTTGCTGTCCAAGAACAGACAAATCTCCTCATGAAGCTCGAAACATCTTTGAAGCACCTTTCCCTGGCTTACCATCGCACCTCTGTGTGATAAGGCAAATCACCATGCTCCGTTTCTAACTCCGTCAGAAATGCCTTGAACTGGCGGTGATTCAAACCTTTGGCTCTGATAAAGTTAACTGTGCGCGTGATGATGCTCATTACATGCTCCATTTTCAAGGCTTTACCGCACAACGCTTCCTGGTGTATGATACAATGATAAGCTGTCAGCTCACCTGTCGCGTTTTCCTCTTGCATCTTTTCCCGTATCTTCGCCACCAGTCCGCTCCTGTGTCCACACATCGCAGGTGCTCCGTCGGTTGTCAAACCCACGAGTTTTTCCCAAGGCAGCTCCATCTCATTTACACATCTTGACACCTCTTCATACAAATCATGCCCCGTAGTTGTGCCATGCATAGGACGTAAAGCCAAAAACTCCTCTGTCACGCTTAGGTTGGAGTCCACTCCGCGGATGAAAATTGACAACTGGGCAATGTCAGAAATGTCGGTGCTCTCATCCACAGCCAAGGAATATGCAATAAAATCTTTTCCCTTTTTCACAAGCTGCTCTTTTAGATTGATGGACAACTGGTCTACTCTCTCGGCAATGGTGTTTCTGCTCAGACTCACATTTAAAAAGAGTTGCCTTTTTTCTGGGCAAACTTCGTCACAAACTTTAATCATGCAGTTTTTGATGAAATCCCCCTCCGTAAATGGCCGGGCTGATTTAGCGATCTCTTCTGCCAAAATAAAACTGGCCTTTTGTAGCCTTTGTTCCATGTCCATATTCTTGTTTTTGTCCGCGTGTTTCGTTTCATAATGTCGTCTCAGATTATACTCTTTCAGTACCGCCACACTTTCTCCACACAGAAGACACACAGGTTTTCCAGCTACCTTCGTGAACATATACTCCGACTCCCACCTTGTTTGAAACCCCCGGTTCTCAGTATCCACCTTCCGTTTTGCCATTTTTGATGGGTATCTGAAAGTTAATTTTACTGTGATGCTGACGACTGCTGTGCCAATAAATATTGAAATGAAGCAGCCTACTGCTCGGTGCGTCACCTTTGCATTGTGGGAAATGTAGTATTGGTGCGTGTAAAAGATCTGCGGGCTGCCGGCTTGCTGCGGGCCGGTTCTAATAATAAATCAAGATCATCCCAGGGGCCGTAAAAAACCTTCTTGCGGGCCGGATGTGGCCCGCGGGCCTTGACTCTGACATATGTGCACTAAACTGTTCGAGGCCTAGTCTTCCCAGGCTCTGGTTGATATCGGCTCAGCTATGTCCCACTAAACTACTTGAGGCCTAGTCTACCCAGGCTCTGGTTGATATCGGCTCAGCTATGTCCCACTAAACTACTTGAGGCCTTCTCTACCCAGGCTATGGTTGAAATAGGCTCAGCTATGTCCCACTAAACTGTTCGAGGCCTGGTCTACCCAGGCTCTGGTTGAAATCGGCTCAGCTATGTCCCACTAAACTGCTCGAGGCCTGGTCTACCCAGGCTCTTGTTGAAATAGGCTTAGCTTTGTCCCACTAAACTGTTCGAGGCCTGGTCTTCCCAGGCTCTGGTTGAAATAGACTCAGCTATGTCACACTAAACTGATAGAGAGAGGCCTGGTTTATCCAGGCTCTAGTTGAAATAGGCTCAGCTATGTCCCACTAAACTGTTCGAGGCCTGCTCTACCCAGGCTCTGGTTGAAATAGGCTCAGCTATGTCACACTAAACTGTTCGAAGCCTGGTCTACCCAGGCTCTTGTTGAAATAGCCTCAGCTAACTCCCACTAAACTGTTTGAGGCCTGGTCTTCCCAGGCTCTGGTTGAATTAGGCTCAGCTTTGTCCCACTAAACTGTTCGAGGCCTGGTCTTCCCAGGCTCTGGTTGAAATAGGCTCAGCTAACTCCCACTAAACTGTTCGAGGCCTGGTCTACCCAGGCTCTGGTTGAAATAGGCTCAGCTTTGTCCCACAAAACTGTTCGATGCCTGGTCTACCCAGGCTCTGGTTGAAATAGGCTCAGCTTTGTCCCACTAAACTGTTCGATGCCTGGTCTACCTACCCAGGCTCTGGTTGATATTGGCTCAGCTATGTCCCACTAAACTGTTCGATGCCTGGTCTACCTACCCAGGCTCTGGTTGATATTGGCTCAGCTTTGTCCCACTAAACTGCTCAAGGCCTGGTCTACCCAGGTCTGGTTGAAATAGGCTCAGCTATGTCACACTAAACTGATAGAGAGAGGCCTGGTTTATCCAGGCTCTGGTTGAAATAGGCTCAGCTATGTCCCACTAAACTGTTCGAGGCCTGCTCTACCCAGGCTCTTGTTGAAATAGGCTCAGCTATGTCCCACTAAAATGTTCGAAGCCTGGTCTACCCAGGCTCTGGTTGAAATAGGCTCAGCTATGTCCCACTAAACTATTCGAGGCCTGGTCTACCCAGGCTCTGGTTGAAATAGGCTCAGCTATGTCACACTAAACTGTTCGCGGCCTGGTCTACCCAGGCCCTGGTTGAAATAGGCTCAGCTTTGTCCCACTAAACTGTTGGAGGCCTGGTTCCCAGGCTCTGGTTGAAATAGGCTCAGCTATATCACACTAAACATTTCGAGGCCTGGTCTTCTCAGGCTCTGGTTGAAATAGGCTCAGTTATGTCACACTAAACTGATAGAGAGAGGCCTGGTTTATCCAGGCTCTGGTTGAAATAGGCTCAGCTTTGTCCCACTAAACTGTTCGATGCCTGGTCTACCTACCCAGACTCTGGTTGATATTTGCTCAGCTATGTCCCACTAAACTGCTCAAGGCCTGGTCTACCCAGGTCTGGTTGAAATAAGCTCAGCTATGTCACACTAAACTGATAGAGAGAGGCCTGGTTTATCCAGGCTCTGGTTGAAATAGGCTCAGCTATGTCCCACTAAACTGTTCGAGGCCTGCTCTACCCAGGCTCTTGTTGAAATAGGCTCAGCTATGTCCCACTAAAATGTTCGAAGCCTGGTCTACCCAGGCTCTGGTTGATATTTGCTCAGCTATGTCCCACTAAACTGCTCAAGGCCTGGTCTACCCAGGTCTGGTTGAAATAGGCTCAGCTATGTCACACTAAACTGTTCGAGGCCTGGTCTTCCCAGGCTCTGGTTGAATTAGGCTCAGCTTTGTCCCACTAAACTGTTCGAGGCCTGGTCTTCCCAGGCTCTGGTTGAAATAGGCTCAGCTAACTCCCACTAAACTGTTCGAGACCTGGTCTACCCAGGCTCTGGTTGAAATAGGCTCAGCTTTGTCCCACAAAACTGTTCGATGCCTGGTCTACCCAGGCTCTGGTTGAAATAGGCTCAGCTTTGCCCCACTAAACTGTTCGATGCCTGGTCTACCTACCCAGGCTCTGGTTGATATTGGCTCAGCTATGTCCCACTAAACTGTTTGATGCCTGGTCTACCTACCCAGGCTCTGGTTGATATTGGCTCAGCTTTGTCCCACTAAACTGCTCAAGGCCTGGTCTACCCAGGTCTGGTTGAAATAGGCTCAGCTATGTCACACTAAACTGATAGAGTCCTGGTCTACCCAGGCTCTGGTTGAAATAGGCTCAGCTATGTCACACTAAACTGATAGAGAGAGGCCTGGTTTATCCAGGCTCTGGTTGAAAAAGGCTCAGCGTTGTCCCACAAAACTGTTTGAGGCCTGGTCTTCCCAGGCTCTGGTTGAAATAGGCTCAGCTATGTCACACTAAACTGTTCGCGGCCTGGTCTACCCAGGCCCTGGTTGAAATAGGCTCAGCTATGTCCCACTAAACTGTTCGAGGCCTGGTCTACCCAGGCTCTGGTTGAAATAGGCTCAGCTATGTCACACTAAACTGTTCGCGGCCTGGTCTACCCAGGCCCTGGTTGAAATAGGCTCAGCTTTGTCCCACTAAACTGTTGGAGGCCTGGTCTTCCCAGGCTCTGGTTGAAATAGGCTCAGCTATGTCACACTAAACTTTTCGAGGCCTGGTCTTCTCAGGCTCTGGTTGAAATAGGCTCAGCTATGTCACACTAAACTGATAGAGAGAGGCCTGGTTTATCCAGGCTCTGGTTGATATTTGCTCAGCTATGTCCCACTAAACTGTTCAAGGCCTGGTCTACCCAGGTCTGGTTGAAATAGGCTCAGCTATGTCACACTAAACTGTTCGAGGCCTGGTCTACCCAGGCTCTGGTTGATATCGGCTCAGCTATGTCCCACTGAACTACTTGAGTCCTTCTCTACCCAGGCTCTGGTTGAAATAGGCTCAGCTATGTCATACTCGAGGCCTGGTCTACCCAGGCTCTGGTTGAAATCGACTCAGCTATGTCATACTCGAGGCCTAGTGTACCCAGGCTCTGGTTGAAATAGGCTCAGCTTTGTCCCACTAAACTGTTCGAGGCCTGGTCTACCTACTCAGGCTCTGGTTGAAATCGGCTCAGCTATGTCCCACTAAACTGTTCGAGGCCTAGTCTACCCAGGCTCTGGTTGATATCGGCTCAGCTATGTCCCACTAAACTACTTGAGGCCTAGTCTACCCAGGCTCTAGTTGAAATAGGCTCAGCTATGTCCCACTAAACTGTTCGAGGCCTGCTCTACCCAGGCTCTGGTTGAAATAGGCTCAGCTATGTCACACTAAACTGTTCGAAGCCTGGTCTACCCAGGCTCTTGTTGAAATAGCCTCAGCTAACTCCCACTAAACTGTTTGAGGCCTGGTCTTCCCAGGCTCTGGTTGAATTAGGCTCAGCTTTGTCCCACTAAACTGTTCGAGGCCTGGTCTTCCCAGGCTCTGGTTGAAATAGGCTCAGCTAACTCCCACTAAACTGTTCGAGGCCTGGTCTACCCAGGCTCTGGTTGAAATAGGCTCAGCTTTGTCCCACAAAACTGTTCGATGCCTGGTCTACCCAGGCTCTGGTTGAAATAGGCTCAGCTTTGTCCCACTAAACTGTTCGATGCCTGGTCTACCTACCCAGGCTCTGGTTGATATTGGCTCAGCTATGTCCCACTAAACTGTTCGATGCCTGGTCTACCTACCCAGGCTCTGGTTGATATTGGCTCAGCTTTGTCCCACTAAACTGCTCAAGGCCTGGTCTACCCAGGTCTGGTTGAAATAGGCTCAGCTATGTCACACTAAACTGATAGAGAGAGGCCTGGTTTATCCAGGCTCTGGTTGAAATAGGCTCAGCTATGTCCCACTAAACTGTTCGAGGCCTGCTCTACCCAGGCTCTTGTTGAAATAGGCTCAGCTATGTCCCACTAAAATGTTCGAAGCCTGGTCTACCCAGGCTCTGGTTGAAATAGGCTCAGCTATGTCCCACTAAACTATTCGAGGCCTGGTCTACCCAGGCTCTGGTTGAAATAGGCTCAGCTATGTCACACTAAACTGTTCGCGGCCTGGTCTACCCAGGCCCTGGTTGAAATAGGCTCAGCTTTGTCCCACTAAACTGTTGGAGGCCTGGTTCCCAGGCTCTGGTTGAAATAGGCTCAGCTATATCACACTAAACATTTCGAGGCCTGGTCTTCTCAGGCTCTGGTTGAAATAGGCTCAGTTATGTCACACTAAACTGATAGAGAGAGGCCTGGTTTATCCAGGCTCTGGTTGAAATAGGCTCAGCTTTGTCCCACTAAACTGTTCGATGCCTGGTCTACCTACCCAGACTCTGGTTGATATTTGCTCAGCTATGTCCCACTAAACTGCTCAAGGCCTGGTCTACCCAGGTCTGGTTGAAATAAGCTCAGCTATGTCACACTAAACTGATAGAGAGAGGCCTGGTTTATCCAGGCTCTGGTTGAAATAGGCTCAGCTATGTCCCACTAAACTGTTCGAGGCCTGCTCTACCCAGGCTCTTGTTGAAATAGGCTCAGCTATGTCCCACTAAAATGTTCGAAGCCTGGTCTACCCAGGCTCTGGTTGATATTTGCTCAGCTATGTCCCACTAAACTGCTCAAGGCCTGGTCTACCCAGGTCTGGTTGAAATAGGCTCAGCTATGTCACACTAAACTGTTCGAGGCCTGGTCTACCCAGGCTCTTGTTGAAATAGCCTCAGCTAACTCCCACTAAACTGTTCGAGGCCTGGTCTTCCCAGGCTCTGGTTGAATTAGGCTCAGCTTTGTCCCACTAAACTGTTCGAGGCCTGGTCTTCCCAGGCTCTGGTTGAAATAGGCTCAGCTAACTCCCACTAAACTGTTCGAGACCTGGTCTACCCAGGCTCTGGTTGAAATAGGCTCAGCTTTGTCCCACAAAACTGTTCGATGCCTGGTCTACCCAGGCTCTGGTTGAAATAGGCTCAGCTTTGCCCCACTAAACTGTTCGATGCCTGGTCTACCTACCCAGGCTCTGGTTGATATTGGCTCAGCTATGTCCCACTAAACTGTTTGATGCCTGGTCTACCTACCCAGGCTCTGGTTGATATTGGCTCAGCTTTGTCCCACTAAACTGCTCAAGGCCTGGTCTACCCAGGTCTGGTTGAAATAGGCTCAGCTATGTCACACTAAACTGATAGAGTCCTGGTCTACCCAGGCTCTGGTTGAAATAGGCTCAGCTATGTCACACTAAACTGATAGAGAGAGGCCTGGTTTATCCAGGCTCTGGTTGAAAAAGGCTCAGCGTTGTCCCACAAAACTGTTTGAGGCCTGGTCTTCCCAGGCTCTGGTTGAAATAGGCTCAGCTATGTCACACTAAACTGTTCGCGGCCTGGTCTACCCAGGCCCTGGTTGAAATAGGCTCAGCTATGTCCCACTAAACTGTTCGAGGCCTGGTCTACCCAGGCTCTGGTTGAAATAGGCTCAGCTATGTCACACTAAACTGTTCGCGGCCTGGTCTACCCAGGCCCTGGTTGAAATAGGCTCAGCTTTGTCCCACTAAACTGTTGGAGGCCTGGTCTTCCCAGGCTCTGGTTGAAATAGGCTCAGCTATGTCACACTAAACTTTTCGAGGCCTGGTCTTCTCAGGCTCTGGTTGAAATAGGCTCAGCTATGTCACACTAAACTGATAGAGAGAGGCCTGGTTTATCCAGGCTCTGGTTGATATTTGCTCAGCTATGTCCCACTAAACTGTTCAAGGCCTGGTCTACCCAGGTCTGGTTGAAATAGGCTCAGCTATGTCACACTAAACTGTTCGAGGCCTGGTCTACCCAGGCTCTGGTTGATATCGGCTCAGCTATGTCCCACTGAACTACTTGAGTCCTTCTCTACCCAGGCTCTGGTTGAAATAGGCTCAGCTATGTCATACTCGAGGCCTGGTCTACCCAGGCTCTGGTTGAAATCGACTCAGCTATGTCATACTCGAGGCCTAGTGTACCCAGGCTCTGGTTGAAATAGGCTCAGCTTTGTCCCACTAAACTGTTCGAGGCCTGGTCTACCTACTCAGGCTCTGGTTGAAATCGGCTCAGCTATGTCCCACTAAACTGTTCGAGGCCTAGTCTACCCAGGCTCTGGTTGATATCGGCTCAGCTATGTCCCACTAAACTACTTGAGGCCTAGTCTACCCAGGCTCTGGTTGATATCGGCTCAGCTATGTCCCACTAAACTACTTGAGGCCTTCTCTACCCAGGCTATGGTTGAAATAGGCTCAGCTATGTCCCACTAAACTGCTCGAGGCCTGGTTTACCCAGGCTCTGATTGAAATAGGCTCAGCCTTGTCCCACAAAACTGTTTGAGGCCTGGTCTACCCAGGCTCTGGTTGAAATCGGCTCAGCTATGTCCCACTAAACTGCTCGAGGCCTGGTTTACCCAGGCTCTGGTTGAAATCGGCTCAGCAATGTCCCTCTAAACTGTTCGAGGCCTGGTCTACCCAGTCTGGTGTTGAAATCGCCTCAGCTATGTCACACTAAACTGCTCGAGGCCTGGTCTACCCAGGCTCTTGTTGAAATAGGCTTAGCTTTGTCCCACTAAACTGTTCGAGGCCTGGTCTTCCCAGGCTCTGGTTGAAATAGGCTCAGCTATGTCACACTAAACTGATAGAGAGAGGCCTGGTTTATCCAGGCTCTAGTTGAAATAGGCTCAGCTATGTCCCACTAAACTGTTCGAGGCCTGCTCTACCCAGGCTCTGGTTGAAATAGGCTCAGCTATGTCACACTAAACTGTTCGAGGCCTGGTCTACCCAGTCTGGTGTTGAAATTGCCTCATCTATGTCACACTAAACTGCTCGAGGCCTGGTCTACCCAGGCTCTTGTTGAAATAGCCTCAGCTAACTCCCACTAAACTGTTCGAGGCCTGGTCTTCCCAGGCTCTGGTTGAAATAGGCTCAGCTAACTCCCACTAAACTGTTCGAGGCCTGGTCTACCCAGGCTCTGGTTGAAATAGGCTCAGCTTTGTCCCACAAAACTGTTCGATGCCTGGTCTACCCAGGCTCTGGTTGAAATAGGCTCAGCTTTGTCCCACTAAACTGTTCGATGCCTGGTCTACCTACCCAGGCTCTGGTTGATATTGGCTCAGCTATGTCCCACTAAACTGTTCGATGCCTGGTCTACCTACTTAGGCTCTGGTTGATATTGGCTCAGCTTTGTCCCACTAAACTGCTCAAGGCCTGGTCTACCCAGGTCTGGTTGAAATAGGCTCAACTATGTCACACTAAACTGATAGAGGCCTGGTCTACCCAGGCTCTGGTTGAAATAGGCTCAGCTTTGTCCCACTAAACTGTTCGCGGCCTGGTCTAACCAGGCTCTGGTTGAAATAGGCTCAGCTATGTCACACTAAACTGATAGAGAGAGGCCTGGTTTATCCAGGCTCTGGTTGAAATAGGCTCAGCTATGTCCCACTAAAATGTTTGAAGCCTGGTCTACCCAGGCTCTGGTTGAAATAGGCTCAGCTATGTCCCACTAAACTGTTCGAGGCCTGGTCTACCCAGGCTCTGGTTGAAATAGGCTCAGCTATGTCACACTAAACTGTTCGCGGCCTGGTCTACCCAGGCCCTGGTTGAAATAGGCTCAGCTTTGTCCCACTAAACTGATAGAGAGAGGCCTGGTTTATCCAGGCTCTGGTTGAAATAGGCTCAGCTATGTCCCACTAAACTGTTCGAGGCCTGCTCTACCCAGGCTCTGGTTGAAATAGGCTCAGCTATGTCACAGTAAACTGTTCGAGGCCTGGTCTACCCAGGTCTTGTTGAAATAGTCACAGCTATGTCACACTAAACTGTTCGAGGCCTGCTCTACCTAGGCTCTGGTTGAAATAGGCTCAGCTATGTCACACTAAACTTTTCGAGGCCTGGTCTTCTCAGGCTCTGGTTGAAATAGGCTCAGCTATGTCACACTAAACTGATAGAGAGAGGCCTGGTTTATCCAGGCTCTGGTTGAAATAGGCTCAGCTATGTCCCACTAAACTGTTCGAGGCCTGCTCTACCCAGTATCTGGTTGAAATAGGCTCAGCTATGTCCCACTAAACTGCTCAAGGCCTGGTCTACCCAGGCTCTGGTTGAAATCGACTCAGCTATGTCATACTCGAGGCCTAGTGTACCCAGGCTCTGGTTGAAATAGGCTCAGCTTTGTCCCACTAAACTGTTCAAGGCCTGGTCTACCCAGGCTCTGGTTGAAATAGGCTCAGCTATGTCACAGTAAACTGTTCGAGGCCTGGTCTACCCAGGTCTTGTTGAAATAGTCACAGCTATGTCACACTAAACTGTTCGAGGCCTGCTCTACCCAGGCTCTGGTTGAAATAGGCTCAGCTATGTCACACTAAACTGTTCGAGGCCTGGTCTTCCCAGGCTCTGGTTGAAATAGGCTCAGCTATGTCACACAAAACTGTTCGAGGCCTGCTCTACCCAGGCTCTGGTTGAAATAGGCTCAGCTATGTCACACTAAACTGTTCGCGGCCTGGTCTACCCAGGCCCTGGTTGAAATAGGCTCAGCTTTGTCACACTAAACTGATAGAGAGAGGCCTGGTTTATCCAGGCTCTGGTTGAAATAGGCTCAGCTATGTCCCACTAAACTGTTCGAGGCCTGCTCTACCTAGGCTCTGGTTGAAATAGGCTCAGCTATGTCACAGTAAACTGTTCGAGGCCTGGTCTACCCAGGTCTTGTTGAAATAGTCACAGCTATGTCACACTAAACTGTTCGAGGCCTGCTCTACCCAGGCTCTGGTTGAAATAGGCTCAGCTATGTCACACTAAACTGTTTGAGGCCTGGTCTTCTCAGGCTCTGGTTGAAATAGGCTCAGCTTTGTCCCACTAAACTGTTCGAGGCCTGGTCTACCTACCCAGGCTCTGGTTGAAATCGGCTCAGTTATGTCACACTAAACTGTTCGAGGCCTGGTCTACCCAGGCTCTGGTTGAAGTCGGCTCAGCTATGTCACAGTAAACATTTCGAGGCCTGGTCTACCCATGCTCTGGTTGAAATAGGCTCAGCTTTGTCCCACTAAACTGTTCGAGGCCTGGTCTACCTACCCAGGCTCTGGTTGAAATAGGCTCAGCTATGTCACACTAAACTTTTCCAGGCCTGGTCTTCCCAGGATCTGGTTGAAATAGGCTCAGCTTTGTCCCACTAAACTGTTCGAGGCCTGCTCTACCCAGGCTCTGGTTGAAATAGGCTCAGCTATGTCACAGTAAACTGTTCGAGGCCTGGTCTACCCAGGTCTTGTTGAAATAGTCACAGCTATGTCACACTAAACTGTTTGAGGCCTGCTCTACCCAGGCTCTGGTTGAAATAGGCTCAGCTATGTCACACTAAACTGTTCGCGGCCTGGTCTACCCAGGCCCTGGTTGAAATAGGCTCAGCTTTGTCCCACTAAACTACTTGAGGCCTAGTCTACCCAGGCTCTGGTTGATATCGGCTCAGCTATGTCCCACTAAACTACTTGAGGCCTTCTCTACCCAGGCTATGGTTGAAATAGGCTCAGCTATGTCCCACTAAACTGCTCGAGGCCTGGTTTACCCAGGCTCTGATTGAAATAGGCTCAGCCTTGTCCCACAAAACTGTTTGAGGCCTGGTCTACCCAGGCTCTGGTTGAAATCGGCTCAGCTATGTCCCACTAAACTGCTCGAGGCCTGGTTTACCCAGGCTCTGGTTGAAATCGGCTCAGCAATGTCCCTCTAAACTTTTCGAGGCCTGGTCTACCCAGTCTGGTGTTGAAATCGCCTCAGCTATGTCACACTAAACTGCTCGAGGCCTGGTCTACCCAGGCTCTTGTTGAAATAGGCTTAGCTTTGTCCCACTAAACTGTTCGAGGCCTGGTCTTCCCAGGCTCTGGTTGAAATAGGCTCAGCTATGTCACACTAAACTGATAGAGAGAGGCCTGGTTTATCCAGGCTCTAGTTGAAATAGGCTCAGCTATGTCCCACTAAACTGTTCGAGGCCTGCTCTACCCAGGCTCTGGTTGAAATAGGCTCAGCTATGTCACACTAAACTGTTCGAGGCCTGGTCTACCCAGTCTGGTGTTGAAATCGCCTCATCTATGTCACACTAAACTGCTCGAGGCCTGGTCTACCCAGGTCTTGTTGAAATAGTCACAGCTATGTCACACTAAACTGTTCGAGGCCTGCTCTACCCAGGCTCTGGTTGAAATAGGCTCAGCTATGTCACACTAAACTGTTCGAGGCCTGGTCTTCCCAGGCTCTGGTTGAAATAGGCTCAGCTATGTCACACAAAACTGTTCGAGGCCTGCTCTACCCAGGCTCTGGTTGAAATAGGCTCAGCTATGTCACACTAAACTGTTCGCGGCCTGGTCTACCCAGGCCCTGGTTGAAATAGGCTCAGCTTTGTCACACTAAACTGATAGAGAGAGGCCTGGTTTATCCAGGCTCTGGTTGAAATAGGCTCAGCTATGTCCCACTAAACTGTTCGAGGCCTGCTCTACCTAGGCTCTGGTTGAAATAGGCTCAGCTATGTCACAGTAAACTGTTCGAGGCCTGGTCTACCCAGGTCTTGTTGAAATAGTCACAGCTATGTCACACTAAACTGTTCGAGGCCTGCTCTACCCAGGCTCTGGTTGAAATAGGCTCAGCTATGTCACACTAAACTGTTTGAGGCCTGGTCTTCTCAGGTTCTGGTTGAAATAGGCTCAGCTTTGTCCCACTAAACTGTTCGAGGCCTGGTCTACCTACCCAGGCTCTGGTTGAAATCGGCTCAGTTATGTCACACTAAACTGTTCGAGGCCTGGTCTACCCAGGCTCTGGTTGAAGTCGGCTCAGCTATGTCACAGTAAACATTTCGAGGCCTGGTCTACCCATGCTCTGGTTGAAATAGGCTCAGCTTTGTCCCACTAAACTGTTCGAGGCCTGGTCTACCTACCCAGGCTCTGGTTGAAATAGGCTCAGCTATGTCACACTAAACTTTTCCAGGCCTGGTCTTCCCAGGATCTGGTTGAAATAGGCTCAGCTTTGTCCCACTAAACTGTTCGAGGCCTGCTCTACCCAGGCTCTGGTTGAAATAGGCTCAGCTATGTCACAGTAAACTGTTCGAGGCCTGGTCTACCCAGGTCTTGTTGAAATAGTCACAGCTATGTCACACTAAACTGTTTGAGGCCTGCTCTACCCAGGCTCTGGTTGAAATAGGCTCAGCTATGTCACACTAAACTGTTCGCGGCCTGGTCTACCCAGGCCCTGGTTGAAATAGGCTCAGCTTTGTCCCACTAAACTACTTGAGGCCTAGTCTACCCAGGCTCTGGTTGATATCGGCTCAGCTATGTCCCACTAAACTACTTGAGGCCTTCTCTACCCAGGCTATGGTTGAAATAGGCTCAGCTATGTCCCACTAAACTGCTCGAGGCCTGGTTTACCCAGGCTCTGGTTGAAATCGGCTCAGCAATGTCCCTCTAAACTGTTCGAGGCCTGGTCTACCCAGTCTGGTGTTGAAATCGCCTCAGCTATGTCACACTAAACTGCTCGAGGCCTGGTCTACCCAGGCTCTTGTTGAAATAGGCTTAGCTTTGTCCCACTAAACTGTTCGAGGCCTGGTCTTCCCAGGCTCTGGTTGAAATAGGCTCAGCTATGTCACACTAAACTGATAGAGAGAGGCCTGGTTTATCCAGGCTCTAGTTGAAATAGGCTCAGCTATGTCCCACTAAACTGTTCGAGGCCTGCTCTACCCAGGCTCTGGTTGAAATAGGCTCAGCTATGTCACACTAAACTGTTCGAGGCCTGGTCTACCCAGTCTGGTGTTGAAATCGCCTCATCTATGTCACACTAAACTGCTCGAGGCCTGGTCTACCCAGGCTCTTGTTGAAATAGCCTCAGCTAACTCCCACTAAACTGTTCGAGGCCTGGTCTTCCCAGGCTCTGGTTGAATTAGGCTCAGCTTTGTCCCACTAAACTGTTCGAGGCCTGGTCTTCCCAGGCTCTGGTTGAAATAGGCTCAGCTAACTCCCACTAAACTGTTCGAGGCCTGGTCTACCCAGGCTCTGGTTGAAATAGGCTCAGCTTTGTCCCACAAAACTGTTCGATGCCTGGTCTACCCAGGCTCTGGTTGAAATAGGCTCAGCTTTGTCCCACTAAACTGTTCGATGCCTGGTCTACCTACCCAGGCTCTGGTTGATATTGGCTCAGCTATGTCCCACTAAACTGTTCGATGCCTGGTCTACCTACTTAGGCTCTGGTTGATATTGGCTCAGCTTTGTCCCACTAAACTGCTCAAGGCCTGGTCTACCCAGGTCTGGTTGAAATAGGCTCAGCTATGTCACACTAAACTGATAGAGGCCTGGTCTACCCAGGCTCTGGTTGAAATAGGCTCAGCTTTGTCCCACTAAACTGTTTGCGGCCTGGTCTAACCAGGCTCTGGTTGAAATAGGCTCAGCTATGTCACACTAAACTGATAGAGAGAGGCCTGGTTTATCCAGGCTCTGGTTGAAATAGGCTCAGCTATGTCCCACTAAAATGTTTGAAGCCTGGTCTACCCAGGCTCTGGTTGAAATAGGCTCAGCTATGTCCCACTAAACTGTTCGCGGCCTGGTCTACCCAGGCCCTGGTTGAAATAGGCTCAGCTTTGTCCCACTAAACTGATAGAGAGAGGCCTGGTTTATCCAGGCTCTGGTTGAAATAGGCTCAGCTATGTCCCACTAAACTGTTCGAGGCCTGCTCTACCCAGGCTCTGGTTGAAATAGGCTCAGCTATGTCACAGTAAACTGTTCGAGGCCTGGTCTACCCAGGTCTTGTTGAAATAGTCACAGCTATGTCACACTAAACTGTTCGAGGCCTGCTCTACCTAGGCTCTGGTTGAAATAGGCTCAGCTATGTCACACTAAACTTTTCGAGGCCTGGTCTTCTCAGGCTCTGGTTGAAATAGGCTCAGCTATGTCACACTAAACTGATAGAGAGAGGCCTGGTTCATCCAGGCTCTGGTTGAAATAGGCTCAGCTATGTCCCACTAAACTGTTCGAGGCCTGCTCTACCCAGTATCTGGTTGAAATAGGCTCAGCTATGTCCCACTAAACTGCTCAAGGCCTGGTCTACCCAGGCTCTGGTTGAAATCGACTCAGCTATGTCATACTCGAGGCCTAGTGTACCCAGGCTCTGGTTGAAATAGGCTCAGCTTTGTCCCACTAAACTGTTCAAGGCCTGGTCTACCCAGGCTCTGGTTGAAATAGGCTCAGCTATGTCACAGTAAACTGTTCGAGGCCTGGTCTACCCAGGTCTTGTTGAAATAGTCACAGCTATGTCACACTAAACTGTTCGAGGCCTGCTCTACCCAGGCTCTGGTTGAAATAGGCTCAGCTATGTCACACTAAACTGTTCGAGGCCTGGTCTTCCCAGGCTCTGGTTGAAATAGGCTCAGCTATGTCACACAAAACTGTTCGAGGCCTGCTCTACCCAGGCTCTGGTTGAAATAGGCTCAGCTATGTCACACTAAACTGTTCGCGGCCTGGTCTACCCAGGCCCTGGTTGAAATAGGCTCAGCTTTGTCACACTAAACTGATAGAGAGAGGCCTGGTTTATCCAGGCTCTGGTTGAAATAGGCTCAGCTATGTCCCACTAAACTGTTCGAGGCCTGCTCTACCTAGGCTCTGGTTGAAATAGGCTCAGCTATGTCACAGTAAACTGTTCGAGGCCTGGTCTACCCAGGTCTTGTTGAAATAGTCACAGCTATGTCACACTAAACTGTTCGAGGCCTGCTCTACCCAGGCTCTGGTTGAAATAGGCTCAGCTATGTCACACTAAACTGTTTGAGGCCTGGTCTTCTCAGGCTCTGGTTGAAATAGGCTCAGCTTTGTCCCACTAAACTGTTCGAGGCCTGGTCTACCTACCCAGGCTCTGGTTGAAATCGGCTCAGTTATGTCACACTAAACTGTTCGAGGCCTGGTCTACCCAGGCTCTGGTTGAAGTCGGCTCAGCTATGTCACAGTAAACATTTCGAGGCCTGGTCTACCCATGCTCTGGTTGAAATAGGCTCAGCTTTGTCCCACTAAACTGTTCGAGGCCTGGTCTACCTACCCAGGCTCTGGTTGAAATAGGCTCAGCTATGTCACACTAAACTGTTCGAGGCCTGGTCTACCCAGGTCTTGTTGAAATAGTCACAGCTATGTCACACTAAACTGTTTGAGGCCTGCTCTACCCAGGCTCTGGTTGAAATAGGCTCAGCTATGTCACACTAAACTGTTCGCGGCCTGGTCTACCCAGGCCCTGGTTGAAATAGGCTCAGCTTTGTCCCACTAAACTGTTCGAGGCCTGGTCTTCCCAGGCTCTGGTTGAAATAGGCTCAGCTATGTCCCACTAAACTGTTCGAGGCCTGGTCTTCTCAGGCTCTGGTTGAAATAGGCTCAGCTATGTCACACTAAACTGATAGAGAGAGGCCTGGTTTATCCAGGCTCTGGTTGAAATAGGCTCAGCTATGTCCCACTAAACTGTTCGAGGCCTGCTCTACCCAGGCTCTGGTTGAAATAGGCTCAGCTATGTCACAGTAAACTGTTCGAGGCCTGGTCTACCCAGGTCTTGTTGAAATAGTCACAGCTATGTCACACTAAACTGTTCGAGGCCTGCTCTACCAAGGCTCTTGTTGAAATAGGCTCAGCTATGTCCCACTAAACTGTTCGAGGCCTGCTCTACCCAGGCTCTGGTTGAAATAGGCTCAGCTATGTCCCACTAAACTGTTCGAGGCCTGGTCTTCTCAGGCTCTGGTTGAAATAGGCTCAGCTATGTCCCACTAAACTGTTCGAGGCCTGCTCTACCCAGGCTTTGGTTGAAATAGGCTCAGCTATGTCACACTAAACTGTTCGAGGCCTGGTCTACCCAGGCTCTGGTTGAAGTCGGCTCAGCTATGTCACAGTAAACATTTCGAGGCCTGGTCTACCCAGGCTCTGGTTGAAATAGGCTCAGCTTTGTCCCACTAAACTGTTCGAGGCCTGGTCTACCTACCCAGGCTCTGGTTGAAATCGGCTCAGTTATGTCCCACTAAACTGTTTGAGGGCTGGTCTACCCAGGCTCTGGTTGAAAAAGGCTCAGCGTTGTCCCACAAAACTGTTCGAGGCCTGGTCTTCCCAGGCTCTGGGTAAAATAGGCTCAGCGTTGTCCCACTAAACTGTTCGAGGCCTGGTCTACCCAGGCTCTGGTTGAAATAGGCTCATCTTTGTCCCACTAAACTGTTTGCGGCCTGGTCTACCCAGGCTCTGGTTGAAATAGGCTCAGCTTTGTCCCACTAAAATGTTCGAGGCCTGGTCTTCCCAGGCTCTGGGTAAAATAGGCTCAGCGTTGTCCCACTAAACTGTTTGCGGCCTGGTCTACCCAGGCTCTGGTTGAAATAGGCTCAGCTTTGTCCCACTAAAATGTTCGAGGCCTGGTCTTCCCAGGCTCTGGGTAAAATAGGCTCAGCGTTGTCCCACTAAACTGTTCGAGGCCTGGTCTACCCAGGTCTGGTTGAAATAGGCTCAGCTTTGTCCCACTAAACTGTTCGAGGCCTGGTCTTCCCAGGCTCTGGCTGAAATCGGCTCAGCTATGTCACAGTAAACATTTCGAGGCCTGGTCTACCCTGGTTTTGGTTGATATCGGCTCAGCTATGTCCCACTAAACTGCTCGAGGCCTGGTCTACCCAGGCTCTGGTGTAAATTGGCTCAGCTATGTCCCACAAAACTGTTCGAGGCCTGGTCTACCCAGGCTCTGGTTGATATCGGCTCAGCTATGTCCCACCGAACTACTTGAGGCCTAGTCTACCCAGGCTCTGGTTGAAATGGGCTCAGCTTTGTCCCACTAAACTGTTTGAGGCCTTCTCTTCCCAGGCTCTGGTTGAAATAGGCTCAGCTATGTCCCACTAAACTGCTCGAGGCCTGGTCTACCCAGGCTCTGATTGAAATAGGCTCAGCTTTGTCCCACAAAACTGTTCGAGGCCTGTTCTACCCAGGCTCTGGTTGAAATAGGCTCAGCTATGTCCCACTAAACTGCTCGAGGCCTGGTCTTTCCAGGCTCTGGTTGAAATAGTCACAGCTATGTCACACTAAACTGTTCGAGGCCTGCTCTACCCAGGCTCTTGTTGAAATAGGCTCAGCTATGTCCCACTAAACTGTTCGAGGCCTGCTCTACCCAGGCTCTGGTTGAAATAGGCTCAGCTATGTCCCACTAAACTGTTCGAGGCCTGGTCTTCTCAGGCTCTGGTTGAAATAGGCTCAGCTATGTCACACTAAACTGATAGAGAGAGGCCTGGTTTATCCAGGCTCTGGTTGAAATAGGCTCAGCTATGTCCCACTAAACTGTTCGAGGCCTGCTCTACCCAGGCTTTGGTTGAAATAGGCTCAGCTATGTCACACTAAACTGTTCGAGGCCTGGTCTACCCAGGCTCTGGTTGAAGTCGGCTCAGCTATGTCACAGTAAACTGATAGAGAGAGGCCTGGTTTATCCAGGCTCTGGTTGAAATAGGCTCAGCTATGTCCCACTAAACTGTTCGAGGCCTGCTCTACCCAGGCTCTGGTTGAAATAGGCTCAGCTATGTCACAGTAAACTGTTCGAGGCCTGGTCTACCCAGGTCTTGTTGAAATAGTCACAGCTATGTCACACTAAACTGTTCGAGGCCTGCTCTACCAAGGCTCTTGTTGAAATAGGCTCAGCTATGTCCCACTAAACTGTTGGAGGCCTGCTCTACCCAGGCTCTGGTTGAAATAGGCTCAGCTATGTCCCACTAAACTGTTCGAGGCCTGGTCTTCTCAGGCTCTGGTTGAAATAGGCTCAGCTATGTCCCACTAAACTGTTCGAGGCCTGCTCTACCCAGGCTTTGGTTGAAATAGGCTCAGCTATGTCACACTAAACTGTTCGAGGCCTGGTCTACCCAGGCTCTGGTTGAAGTCGGCTCAGCTATGTCACAGTAAACATTTCGAGGCCTGGTCTACCCAGGCTCTGGTTGAAATAGGCTCAGCTTTGTCCCACTAAACTGTTCGAGGCCTGGTCTACCTACCCAGGCTCTGGTTGAAATCGGCTCAGTTATGTCCCACTAAACTGTTTGAGGGCTGGTCTACCCAGGCTCTGGTTGAAAAAGGCTCAGCGTTGTCCCACAAAACTGTTCGAGGCCTGGTCTTCCCAGGCTCTGGGTAAAATAGGCTCAGCGTTGTCCCACTAAACTGTTCGAGGCCTGGTCTACCCAGGTCTGGTTGAAATAGGCTCAGCTTTGTCCCACTAAACTGCTCGAGGCCTGGTCTACCCAGGCTCTGATTGAAATAGGCTCAGCTTTGTCCCACAAAACTGTTTGAGGCCTGTTCTACCCAGGCTCTGGGTAAAATAGGCTCAGCGTTGTCCCACTAAACTGTTCGAGGCCTGGTCTACCCAGGCTCTGGTTGAAATAGGCTCAGCTTTGTCCCACTAAACTGTTTGCGGCCTGGTCTACCCAGGCTCTGGTTGAAATAGGCTCAGCTTTGTCCCACTAAAATGTTCGAGGCCTGGTCTTCCCAGGCTCTGGGTAAAATAGGCTCAGCGTTGTCCCACTAAACTGTTTGCGGCCTGGTCTACCCAGGCTCTGGTTGAAATAGGCTCAGCTTTGTCCCACTAAAATGTTCGAGGCCTGGTCTTCCCAGGCTCTGGGTAAAATAGGCTCAGCGTTGTCCCACTAAACTGTTCGAGGCCTGGTCTACCCAGGTCTGGTTGAAATAGGCTCAGCTTTGTCCCACTAAACTGTTCGAGGCCTGGTCTTCCCAGGCTCTGGCTGAAATCGGCTCAGCTATGTCACAGTAAACATTTCGAGGCCTGGTCTACCCTGGTTTTGGTTGATATCGGCTCAGCTATGTCCCACTAAACTGCTTGAGGCCTGGTCTACCCAGGCTCTGGTGTAAATTGGCTCAGCTATGTCCCACAAAACTGTTCGAGGCCTGGTCTACCCAGGCTCTGGTTGATATCGGCTCAGCTATGTCCCACCGAACTACTTGAGGCCTAGTCTACCCAGGCTCTGGTTGAAATGGGCTCAGCTTTGTCCCACTAAACTGCTTGAGGCCTTCTCTTCCCAGGCTCTGGTTGAAATAGGCTCAGCTATGTCCCACTAAACTGCTCGAGGCCTGGTCTACCCAGGCTCTGATTGAAATAGGCTCAGCTTTGTCCCACAAAACTGTTCGAGGCCTGTTCTACCCAGGCTCTGGTTGAAATAGGCTCAGCTATGTCCCACTAAACTGCTCGAGGCCTGGTCTTTCCAGGCTCTGGTTGAAATGGTCACAGCTATGTCACACTAAACTGTTCGAGGCCTGCTCTACCCAGGCTCTTGTTGAAATAGGCTCAGCTATGTCCCACTAAACTGTTCGAGGCCTGCTCTACCCAGGCTCTGGTTGAAATAGGCTCAGCTATGTCCCACTAAACTGTTCGAGGCCTGGTCTTCTCAGGCTCTGGTTGAAATAGGCTCAGCTATGTCACACTAAACTGATAGAGAGAGGCCTGGTTTATCCAGGCTCTGGTTGAAATAGGCTCAGCTATGTCCCACTAAACTGTTCGAGGCCTGCTCTACCCAGGCTTTGGTTGAAATAGGCTCAGCTATGTCACACTAAACTGTTCGAGGCCTGGTCTACCCAGGCTCTGGTTGAAGTCGGCTCAGCTATGTCACAGTAAACTGATAGAGAGAGGCCTGGTTTATCCAGGCTCTGGTTGAAATAGGCTCAGCTATGTCCCACTAAACTGTTCGAGGCCTGCTCTACCCAGGCTCTGGTTGAAATAGGCTCAGCTATGTCACAGTAAACTGTTCGAGGCCTGGTCTACCCAGGTCTTGTTGAAATAGTCACAGCTATGTCACACTAAACTGTTCGAGGCCTGCTCTACCAAGGCTCTTGTTGAAATAGGCTCAGCTATGTCCCACTAAACTGTTCGAGGCCTGCTCTACCCAGGCTCTGGTTGAAATAGGCTCAGCTTTGTCCCACTAAACTGTTCGAGGCCTGGTCTTCTCAGGCTCTGGTTGAAATAGGCTCAGCTTTGTCCCACTAAAATGTTCGAGGCCTGGTCTTCCCAGGCTCTGGGTAAAATAGGCTCAGCGTTGTCCCACTAAACTGTTCGAGGCCTGGTCTACCCAGGTCTGGTTGAAATAGGCTCAGCTTTGTCCCACTAAACTGTTCGAGGCCTGGTCTTCCCAGGCTCTGGCTGAAATCGGCTCAGCTATGTCACAGTAAACATTTCGAGGCCTGGTCTACCCTGGTTTTGGTTGATATCGGCTCAGCTATGTCCCACTAAACTGCTTGAGGCCTGGTCTACCCAGGCTCTGGTGTAAATTGGCTCAGCTATGTCCCACAAAACTGTTCGAGGCCTGGTCTACCCAGGCTCTGGTTGATATCGGCTCAGCTATGTCCCACCGAACTACTTGAGGCCTAGTCTACCCAGGCTCTGGTTGAAATGGGCTCAGCTTTGTCCCACTAAACTGTTTGAGGCCTTCTCTTCCCAGGCTCTGGTTGAAATAGGCTCAGCTATGTCCCACTAAACTGCTCGAGGCCTGGTCTACCCAGGCTCTGATTGAAATAGGCTCAGCTTTGTCCCACAAAACTGTTCGAGGCCTGTTCTACCCAGGCTCTGGTTGAAATAGGCTCAGCTATGTCCCACTAAACTGCTCGAGGCCTGGTCTTTCCAGGCTCTGGTTGAAATAGTCACAGCTATGTCACACTAAACTGTTCGAGGCCTGGTCTACCCAGGCTCTGGTTGAAGTCGGCTCAGCTATGTCACAGTAAACTGATAGAGAGAGGCCTGGTTTATCCAGGCTCTGGTTGAAATAGGCTCAGCTATGTCCCACTAAACTGTTCGAGGCCTGCTCTACCCAGGCTCTGGTTGAAATAGGCTCAGCTATGTCACAGTAAACTGTTCGAGGCCTGGTCTACCCAGGTCTTGTTGAAATAGTCACAGCTATGTCACACTAAACTGTTCGAGGCCTGCTCTACCAAGGCTCTGGTTGAAATAGGCTCAGCTATGTCCCACTAAACTGTTCGAGGCCTGCTCTACCCAGGCTTTGGTTGAAATAGGCTCAGCTATGTCACACTAAACTGTTCGAGGCCTGGTCTACCCAGGCTCTGGTTGAAGTCGGCTCAGCTATGTCACAGTAAACATTTCGAGGCCTGGTCTACCCAGGCTCTGGTTGAAATAGGCTCAGCTTTGTCCCACTAAACTGTTCGAGGCCTGGTCTACCTACCCAGGCTCTGGTTGAAATCGGCTCAGTTATGTCCCACTAAACTGTTTGAGGGCTGGTCTACCCAGGCTCTGGTTGAAAAAGGCTCAGCGTTGTCCCACAAAACTGTTCGAGGCCTGGTCTTCCCAGGCTCTGGGTAAAATAGGCTCAGCGTTGTCCCACTAAACTGTTCGAGGCCTGGTCTACCCAGGCTCTGGTTGAAATAGGCTCAGCTTTGTCCCACTAAACTGTTTGCGGCCTGGTCTACCCAGGCTCTGGTTGAAATAGGCTCAGCTTTGTCCCACTAAACTGTTTGAGGCCTTCTCTTCCCAGGCTCTGGTTGAAATAGGCTCAGCTATGTCCCACTAAACTGCTCGAGGCCTGGTCTACCCAGGCTCTGATTGAAATAGGCTCAGCTTTGTCCCACAAAACTGTTCGAGGCCTGTTCTACCCAGGCTCTGGTTGAAATAGGCTCAGCTATGTCCCACTAAACTGCTCGAGGCCTGGTCTTTCCAGGCTCTGGTTGAAATAGTCACAGCTATGTCACACTAAACTGCTCGAGGCCTAGTTTACCCAGGCTCTGGTTGAAATCGGCTCAGCTATGTCCCACTAAACTGCTCGAGGCCTGGTCTTTCCAGGCTCTGGTTGAAATAGTCACAGCTATGTCACACTAAACTGTTCGAGGCCTGCTCTACCCAGGCTCTTGTTGAAATAGGCTCAGCTATGTCCCACTAAACTGTTCGAGGCCTGCTCTACCCAGGCTCTGGTTGAAATAGGCTCAGCTATGTCCCACTAAACTGTTCGAGGCCTGGTCTTCTCAGGCTCTGGTTGAAATAGGCTCAGCTATGTCACACTAAACTGATAGAGAGAGGCCTGGTTTATCCAGGCTCTGGTTGAAATAGGCTCAGCTATGTCCCACTAAACTGTTCGAGGCCTGCTCTACCCAGGCTTTGGTTGAAATAGGCTCAGCTATGTCACACTAAACTGTTCGAGGCCTGGTCTACCCAGGCTCTGGTTGAAGTCGGCTCAGCTATGTCACAGTAAACATTTCGAGGCCTGGTCTACCCAGGCTCTGGTTGAAATAGGCTCAGCTTTGTCCCACTAAACTGTTCGAGGCCTGGTCTACCTACCCAGGCTCTGGTTGAAATCGGCTCAGTTATGTCCCACTAAACTGTTTGAGGGCTGGTCTACCCAGGCTCTGGTTGAAAAAGGCTCAGCGTTGTCCCACAAAACTGTTCGCGGCCTGGTCTACCTAGGCCCTGGTTGAAATAGGCTCAGCTTTGTCCCACTAAATGTTCGAGGCCTGGTCTTCCCAGGCTCTGGGTAAAATAGGCTCAGCGTTGTCCCACTAAACTGTTTGCGGCCTGGTCTACCCAGGCTCTGGTTGAAATAGGCTCAGCTTTGTCCCACTAAAATGTTCGAGGCCTGGTCTTCCCAGGCTCTGGGTAAAATAGGCTCAGCGTTGTCCCACTAAACTGCTCGAGGCCTGGTCTACCCAGGTCTGGTTGAAATAGGCTCAGCTTTGTCCCACTAAACTGTTCGAGGCCTGGTCTTCCCAGGCTCTGGCTGAAATCGGCTCAGCTATGTCACAGTAAACATTTCGAGGCCTGGTCTACCCTGGTTTTGGTTGATATCGGCTCAGCTATGTCCCACTAAACTGCTCGAGGCCTGGTCTACCCAGGCTCTGGTGTAAATTGGCTCAGCTATGTCCCACAAAACTGTTCGAGGCCTGGTCTACCCAGGCTCTGGTTGATATCGGCTCAGCTATGTCCCACCGAAATACTTGAGGCCTAGTCTACCCAGGCTCTGGTTGAAATGGGCTCAGCTTTGTCCCACTAAACTGTTTGAGGCCTTCTCTTCCCAGGCTCTAGTTGAAATAGGCTCAGCTATGTCCCACTAAAATGCTCGAGGCCTGGTCTACCCAGGCTCTGATTGAAATAGGCTCAGCTTTGTCCCACAAAACTGTTCGAGGCCTGTTCTACCCAGGCTCTGGTTGAAATAGGCTCAGCTATGTCCCACTAAACTGCTCGAGGCCTGGTCTTTCCAGGCTCTGGTTGAAATGGGCTCAGCTATTTCATACTAAACTGTTCGAGGCCTGGTCTACCCGGGCTCTGGTTGAAATCGGCTCAGCTATGTCACACTAAACTGTTTGAGGCCTGGTCTTCCCAGGCTCTGGTTGAAATAGGCTCAGCTATGTCACACTAAACTGATAGAGAGAGGCCTGGTCTACCCAGGCTCTGTTTGAAATAGGCTCAGCTTTGTCCCACTAAACTGTTCGAGGCCTGGTCTACCCAGGCTCTGGTTGAAATAGGCTCAGCTATGTCCCACTAAACTGCTCGAGGCCTAGTTTACCCAGGCTCTGGTTGAAATCGGCTCAGCTATGTCCCACTAAACTGCTCGAGGCCTGGTCTTTCCAGGCTCTGGTTGAAATAGTCACAGCTATGTCACACTAAACTGTTCGAGGCCTGCTCTACCCAGGCTCTGGTTGAAATAGGCTCAGCTATGTCCCACTAAACTGTTCGAGGCCTGCTCTACCCAGGCTCTGGTTGAAATAGGCTCAGCTATGTCCCACTAAACTGTTCGAGGCCTGGTCTTCTCAGGCTCTGTTTGAAATAGGCTCAGCTATGTCACACTAAACTGATAGAGAGAGGCCTGGTTTATCCAGGCTCTGGTTGAAATAGGCTCAGCTATGTCCCACTAAACTGTTCGAGGCCTGCTCTACCCAGGCTTTGGTTGAAATAGGCTCAGCTATGTCACACTAAACTGTTCGAGGCCTGGTCTACCCAGGCTCTGGTTGAAGTCGGCTCAGCTATGTCACAGTAAACATTTAGAGGCCTGGTCTACCCAGGCTCTGGTTGAAATAGGCTCAGCTTTGTCCCACTAAACTGTTCGAGGCCTGGTCTACCTACCCAGGCTCTGGTTGAAATCGGCTCAGTTATGTCACACTAAACTGTTCGAGGCCTGGTCTACCCAGGCTCTGGTTGAAGTCGGCTCAGCTATGTCACACTAAACTGTTCGAGGCCTGCTCTACCCAGGCTCTGGTTGAAATAGGCTCAGCTATGTCACACTAAACTGTTCGAGGCCTGGTCTTCCCAGGCTCTGGTTGAAATAGGCTCAGCTATGTCACACAAAACTGTTCGAGGCCTGCTCTACCCAGGCTCTGGTTGAAATAGGCTCAGCTATGTCACACTAAACTGTTCGCGGCCTGGTCTACCCAGGCCCTGGTTGAAATAGGCTCAGCTTTGTCACACTAAACTGATAGAGAGAGGCCTGGTTTATCCAGGCTCTGGTTGAAATAGGCTCAGCTATGTCCCACTAAACTGTTCGAGGCCTGCTCTACCTAGGCTCTGGTTGAAATAGGCTCAGCTATGTCACAGTAAACTGTTCGAGGCCTGGTCTACCCAGGTCTTGTTGAAATAGTCACAGCTATGTCACACTAAACTGTTCGAGGCCTGCTCTACCCAGGCTCTGGTTGAAATAGGCTCAGCTATGTCACACTAAACTGTTTGAGGCCTGGTCTTCTCAGGCTCTGGTTGAAATAGGCTCAGCTTTGTCCCACTAAACTGTTCGAGGCCTGGTCTACCTACCCAGGCTCTGGTTGAAATCGGCTCAGTTATGTCACACTAAACTGTTCGAGGCCTGGTCTACCCAGGCTCTGGTTGAAGTCGGCTCAGCTATGTCACAGTAAACATTTCGAGGCCTGGTCTACCCATGCTCTGGTTGAAATAGGCTCAGCTTTGTCCCACTAAACTGTTCGAGGCCTGGTCTACCTACCCAGGCTCTGGTTGAAATAGGCTCAGCTATGTCACACTAAACTGTTCGAGGCCTGGTCTACCCAGGTCTTGTTGAAATAGTCACAGCTATGTCACACTAAACTGTTTGAGGCCTGCTCTACCCAGGCTCTGGTTGAAATAGGCTCAGCTATGTCACACTAAACTGTTCGCGGCCTGGTCTACCCAGGCCCTGGTTGAAATAGGCTCAGCTTTGTCCCACTAAACTGTTCGAGGCCTGGTCTTCCCAGGCTCTGGTTGAAATAGGCTCAGCTATGTCCCACTAAACTGTTCGAGGCCTGGTCTTCTCAGGCTCTGGTTGAAATAGGCTCAGCTATGTCACACTAAACTGATAGAGAGAGGCCTGGTTTATCCAGGCTCTGGTTGAAATAGGCTCAGCTATGTCCCACTAAACTGTTCGAGGCCTGCTCTACCCAGGCTCTGGTTGAAATAGGCTCAGCTATGTCACAGTAAACTGTTCGAGGCCTGGTCTACCCAGGTCTTGTTGAAATAGTCACAGCTATGTCACACTAAACTGTTCGAGGCCTGCTCTACCAAGGCTCTTGTTGAAATAGGCTCAGCTATGTCCCACTAAACTGTTTGAGGCCTGCTCTACCCAGGCTCTGGTTGAAATAGGCTCAGCTATGTCCCACTAAACTGTTCGAGGCCTGGTCTTCTCAGGCTCTGGTTGAAATAGGCTCAGCTATGTCCCACTAAACTGTTCGAGGCCTGCTCTACCCAGGCTTTGGTTGAAATAGGCTCAGCTATGTCACACTAAACTGTTCGAGGCCTGGTCTACCCAGGCTCTGGTTGAAGTCGGCTCAGCTATGTCACAGTAAACATTTCGAGGCCTGGTCTACCCAGGCTCTGGTTGAAATAGGCTCAGCTTTGTCCCACTAAACTGTTCGAGGCCTGGTCTACCTACCCAGGCTCTGGTTGAAATCGGCTCAGTTATGTCCCACTAAACTGTTTGAGGGCTGGTCTACCCAGGCTCTGGTTGAAAAAGGCTCAGCGTTGTCCCACAAAACTGTTCGAGGCCTGGTCTTCCCAGGCTCTGGGTAAAATAGGCTCAGCGTTGTCCCACTAAACTGTTCGAGGCCTGGTCTACCCAGGCTCTGGTTGAAATAGGCTCATCTTTGTCCCACTAAACTGTTTGCGGCCTGGTCTACCCAGGCTCTGGTTGAAATAGGCTCAGCTTTGTCCCACTAAAATGTTCGAGGCCTGGTCTTCCCAGGCTCTGGGTAAAATAGGCTCAGCGTTGTCCCACTAAACTGTTTGCGGCCTGGTCTACCCAGGCTCTGGTTGAAATAGGCTCAGCTTTGTCCCACTAAAATGTTCGAGGCCTGGTCTTCCCAGGCTCTGGGTAAAATAGGCTCAGCGTTGTCCCACTAAACTGTTCGAGGCCTGGTCTACCCAGGTCTGGTTGAAATAGGCTCAGCTTTGTCCCACTAAACTGTTCGAGGCCTGGTCTTCCCAGGCTCTGGCTGAAATCGGCTCAGCTATGTCACAGTAAACATTTCGAGGCCTGGTCTACCCTGGTTTTGGTTGATATCGGCTCAGCTATGTCCCACTAAACTGCTCGAGGCCTGGTCTACCCAGGCTCTGGTGTAAATTGGCTCAGCTATGTCCCACAAAACTGTTCGAGGCCTGGTCCACCCAGGCTCTGGTTGATATCGGCTCAGCTATGTCCCACCGAACTACTTGAGGCCTAGTCTACCCAGGCTCTGGTTGAAATGGGCTCAGCTTTGTCCCACTAAACTGTTTGAGGCCTTCTCTTCCCAGGCTCTGGTTGAAATAGGCTCAGCTATGTCCCACTAAACTGCTCGAGGCCTGGTCTACCCAGGCTCTGATTGAAATAGGCTCAGCTTTGTCCCACAAAACTGTTCGAGGCCTGTTCTACCCAGGCTCTGGTTGAAATAGGCTCAGCTATGTCCCACTAAACTGCTCGAGGCCTGGTCTTTCCAGGCTCTGGTTGAAATAGTCACAGCTATGTCACACTAAACTGTTCGAGGCCTGCTCTACCCAGGCTCTGGTTGAAATCGGCTCAGCTATGTCCCACTAAACTGTTCGAGGCCTGCTCTACCCAGGCTCTGGTTGAAATAGGCTCAGCTATGTCCCACTAAACTGTTCGAGGCCTGGTCTTCTCAGGCTCTGGTTGAAATAGGCTCAGCTATGTCACACTAAACTGATAGAGAGAGGCCTGGTTTATCCAGGCTCTGGTTGAAATAGGCTCAGCTATGTCCCACTAAACTGTTCGAGGCCTGCTCTACCCAGGCTCTGGTTGAAATAGGCTCAGCTATGTCACAGTAAACTGTTCGAGGCCTGGTCTACCCAGGTCTTGTTGAAATAGTCACAGCTATGTCACACTAAACTGTTCGAGGCCTGCTCTACCAAGGCTCTTGTTGAAATAGGCTCAGCTATGTCCCACTAAACTGTTGGAGGCCTGCTCTACCCAGGCTCTGGTTGAAATAGGCTCAGCTATGTCCCACTAAACTGTTCGAGGCCTGGTCTTCTCAGGCTCTGGTTGAAATAGGCTCAGCTATGTCCCACTAAACTGTTCGAGGCCTGCTCTACCCAGGCTTTGGTTGAAATAGGCTCAGCTATGTCACACTAAACTGTTCGAGGCCTGGTCTACCCAGGCTCTGGTTGAAGTCGGCTCAGCTATGTCACAGTAAACATTTCGAGGCCTGGTCTACCCAGGCTCTGGTTGAAATAGGCTCAGCTTTGTCCCACTAAACTGTTCGAGGCCTGGTCTACCTACCCAGGCTCTGGTTGAAATCGGCTCAGTTATGTCCCACTAAACTGTTTGAGGGCTGGTCTACCCAGGCTCTGGTTGAAAAAGGCTCAGCGTTGTCCCACAAAACTGTTCGAGGCCTGGTCTTCCCAGGCTCTGGGTAAAATAGGCTCAGCGTTGTCCCACTAAACTGTTCGCGGCCTGGTCTACCCAGGTCTGGTTGAAATAGGCTCAGCTTTGTCCCACTAAACTGCTCGAGGCCTGGTCTACCCAGGCTCTGATTGAAATAGGCTCAGCTTTGTCCCACAAAACTGTTCGAGGCCTGTTCTACCCAGGCTCTGGGTAAAATAGGCTCAGCGTTGTCCCACTAAACTGTTCGAGGCCTGGTCTACCCAGGCTCTGGTTGAAATAGGCTCAGCTTTGTCCCACTAAACTGTTTGCGGCCTGGTCTACCCAGGCTCTGGTTGAAATAGGCTCAGCTTTGTCCCACTAAAATGTTCGAGGCCTGGTCTTCCCAGGCTCTGGGTAAAATAGGCTCAGCGTTGTCCCACTAAACTGTTTGCGGCCTGGTCTACCCAGGCTCTGGTTGAAATAGGCTCAGCTTTGTCCCACTAAAATGTTCGAGGCCTGGTCTTCCCAGGCTCTGGGTAAAATAGGCTCAGCGTTGTCCCACTAAACTGTTCGAGGCCTGGTCTACCCAGGTCTGGTTGAAATAGGCTCAGCTTTGTCCCACTAAACTGTTCGAGGCCTGGTCTTCCCAGGCTCTGGCTGAAATCGGCTCAGCTATGTCACAGTAAACATTTCGAGGCCTGGTCTACCCTGGTTTTGGTTGATATCGGCTCAGCTATGTCCCACTAAACTGCTTGAGGCCTGGTCTACCCAGGCTCTGGTGTAAATTGGCTCAGCTATGTCCCACAAAACTGTTCGAGGCCTGGTCTACCCAGGCTCTGGTTGATATCGGCTCAGCTATGTCCCACCGAACTACTTGAGGCCTAGTCTACCCAGGCTCTGGTTGAAATGGGCTCAGCTTTGTCCCACTAAACTGTTTGAGGCCTTCTCTTCCCAGGCTCTGGTTGAAATAGGCTCAGCTATGTCCCACTAAACTGCTCGAGGCCTGGTCTACCCAGGCTCTGATTGAAATAGGCTCAGCTTTGTCCCACAAAACTGTTCGAGGCCTGTTCTACCCAGGCTCTGGTTGAAATAGGCTCAGCTATGTCCCACTAAACTGCTCGAGGCCTGGTCTTTCCAGGCTCTGGTTGAAATGGTCACAGCTATGTCACACTAAACTGTTCGAGGCCTGCTCTACCCAGGCTCTTGTTGAAATAGGCTCAGCTATGTCCCACTAAACTGTTCGAGGCCTGCTCTACCCAGGCTCTGGTTGAAATAGGCTCAGCTATGTCCCACTAAACTGTTCGAGGCCTGGTCTTCTCAGGCTCTGGTTGAAATAGGCTCAGCTATGTCACACTAAACTGATAGAGAGAGGCCTGGTTTATCCAGGCTCTGGTTGAAATAGGCTCAGCTATGTCCCACTAAACTGTTCGAGGCCTGCTCTACCCAGGCTTTGGTTGAAATAGGCTCAGCTATGTCACACTAAACTGTTCGAGGCCTGGTCTACCCAGGCTCTGGTTGAAGTCGGCTCAGCTATGTCACAGTAAACTGATAGAGAGAGGCCTGGTTTATCCAGGCTCTGGTTGAAATAGGCTCAGCTATGTCCCACTAAACTGTTCGAGGCCTGCTCTACCCAGGCTCTGGTTGAAATAGGCTCAGCTATGTCACAGTAAACTGTTCGAGGCCTGGTCTACCCAGGTCTTGTTGAAATAGTCACAGCTATGTCACACTAAACTGTTCGAGGCCTGCTCTACCAAGGCTCTTGTTGAAATAGGCTCAGCTATGTCCCACTAAACTGTTCGAGGCCTGCTCTACCCAGGCTCTGGTTGAAATAGGCTCAGCTTTGTCCCACTAAACTGTTCGAGGCCTGGTCTTCTCAGGCTCTGGTTGAAATAGGCTCAGCTTTGTCCCACTAAAATGTTCGAGGCCTGGTCTTCCCAGGCTCTGGGTAAAATAGGCTCAGCGTTGTCCCACTAAACTGTTCGAGGCCTGGTCTACCCAGGTCTGGTTGAAATAGGCTCAGCTTTGTCCCACTAAACTGTTCGAGGCCTGGTCTTCCCAGGCTCTGGCTGAAATCGGCTCAGCTATGTCACAGTAAACATTTCGAGGCCTGGTCTACCCTGGTTTTGGTTGATATCGGCTCAGCTATGTCCCACTAAACTGCTTGAGGCCTGGTCTACCCAGGCTCTGGTGTAAATTGGCTCAGCTATGTCCCACAAAACTGTTCGAGGCCTGGTCTACCCAGGCTCTGGTTGATATCGGCTCAGCTATGTCCCACCGAACTACTTGAGGCCTAGTCTACCCAGGCTCTGGTTGAAATGGGCTCAGCTTTGTCCCACTAAACTGTTTGAGGCCTTCTCTTCCCAGGCTCTGGTTGAAATAGGCTCAGCTATGTCCCACTAAACTGCTCGAGGCCTGGTCTACCCAGGCTCTGATTGAAATAGGCTCAGCTTTGTCCCACAAAACTGTTCGAGGCCTGTTCTACCCAGGCTCTGGTTGAAATAGGCTCAGCTATGTCCCACTAAACTGCTCGAGGCCTGGTCTTTCCAGGCTCTGGTTGAAATAGTCACAGCTATGTCACACTAAACTGTTCGAGGCCTGGTCTACCCAGGCTCTGGTTGAAGTCGGCTCAGCTATGTCACAGTAAACTGATAGAGAGAGGCCTGGTTTATCCAGGCTCTGGTTGAAATAGGCTCAGCTATGTCCCACTAAACTGTTCGAGGCCTGCTCTACCCAGGCTCTGGTTGAAATAGGCTCAGCTATGTCACAGTAAACTGTTCGAGGCCTGGTCTACCCAGGTCTTGTTGAAATAGTCACAGCTATGTCACACTAAACTGTTCGAGGCCTGCTCTACCAAGGCTCTGGTTGAAATAGGCTCAGCTATGTCCCACTAAACTGTTCGAGGCCTGCTCTACCCAGGCTTTGGTTGAAATAGGCTCAGCTATGTCACACTAAACTGTTCGAGGCCTGGTCTACCCAGGCTCTGGTTGAAGTCGGCTCAGCTATGTCACAGTAAACATTTCGAGGCCTGGTCTACCCAGGCTCTGGTTGAAATAGGCTCAGCTTTGTCCCACTAAACTGTTCGAGGCCTGGTCTACCTACCCAGGCTCTGGTTGAAATCGGCTCAGTTATGTCCCACTAAACTGTTTGAGGGCTGGTCTACCCAGGCTCTGGTTGAAAAAGGCTCAGCGTTGTCCCACAAAACTGTTCGAGGCCTGGTCTTCCCAGGCTCTGGGTAAAATAGGCTCAGCGTTGTCCCACTAAACTGTTCGAGGCCTGGTCTACCCAGGCTCTGGTTGAAATAGGCTCAGCTTTGTCCCACTAAACTGTTTGCGGCCTGGTCTACCCAGGCTCTGGTTGAAATAGGCTCAGCTTTGTCCCACTAAAATGTTCGAGGCCTGGTCTTCCCAGGCTCTGGGTAAAATAGGCTCAGCGTTGTCCCACTAAACTGTTTGCGGCCTGGTCTACCCAGGCTCTGGTTGAAATAGGCTCAGCTTTGTCCCACTAAAATGTTCGAGGCCTGGTCTTCCCAGGCTCTGGGTAAAATAGGCTCAGCGTTGTCCCACTAAACTGTTCGAGGCCTGGTCTACCCAGGTCTGGTTGAAATAGGCTCAGCTTTGTCCCACTAAACTGTTCGAGGCCTGGTCTTCCCAGGCTCTGGCTGAAATCGGCTCAGCTATGTCACAGTAAACATTTCGAGGCCTGGTCTACCCTGGTTTTGGTTGATATCGGCTCAGCTATGTCCCACTAAACTGCTTGAGGCCTGGTCTACCCAGGCTCTGGTGTAAATTGGCTCAGCTATGTCCCACAAAACTGTTCGAGGCCTGGTCTACCCAGGCTCTGGTTGATATCGGCTCAGCTATGTCCCACCGAACTACTTGAGGCCTAGTCTACCCAGGCTCTGGTTGAAATGGGCTCAGCTTTGTCCCACTAAACTGTTTGAGGCCTTCTCTTCCCAGGCTCTGGTTGAAATAGGCTCAGCTATGTCCCACTAAACTGCTCGAGGCCTGGTCTACCCAGGCTCTGATTGAAATAGGCTCAGCTTTGTCCCACAAAACTGTTCGAGGCCTGTTCTACCCAGGCTCTGGTTGAAATAGGCTCAGCTATGTCCCACTAAACTGCTCGAGGCCTAGTTTACCCAGGCTCTGGTTGAAATCGGCTCAGCTATGTCCCACTAAACTGCTCGAGGCCTGGTCTTTCCAGGCTCTGGTTGAAATAGTCACAGCTATGTCACACTAAACTGTTCGAGGCCTGCTCTACCCAGGCTCTTGTTGAAATAGGCTCAGCTATGTCCCACTAAACTGTTCGAGGCCTGCTCTACCCAGGCTCTGGTTGAAATAGGCTCAGCTATGTCCCACTAAACTGTTCGAGGCCTGGTCTTCTCAGGCTCTGGTTGAAATAGGCTCAGCTATGTCACACTAAACTGATAGAGAGAGGCCTGGTTTATCCAGGCTCTGGTTGAAATAGGCTCAGCTATGTCCCACTAAACTGTTCGAGGCCTGCTCTACCCAGGCTTTGGTTGAAATAGGCTCAGCTATGTCACACTAAACTGTTCGAGGCCTGGTCTACCCAGGCTCTGGTTGAAGTCGGCTCAGCTATGTCACAGTAAACATTTCGAGGCCTGGTCTACCCAGGCTCTGGTTGAAATAGGCTCAGCTTTGTCCCACTAAACTGTTCGAGGCCTGGTCTACCTACCCAGGCTCTGGTTGAAATCGGCTCAGTTATGTCCCACTAAACTGTTTGAGGGCTGGTCTACCCAGGCTCTGGTTGAAAAAGGCTCAGCGTTGTCCCTCAAAACTGTTCGCGGCCTGGTCTACCTAGGCCCTGGTTGAAATAGGCTCAGCTTTGTCCCACTAAATGTTCGAGGCCTGGTCTTCCCAGGCTCTGGGTAAAATAGGCTCAGCGTTGTCCCACTAAACTGTTTGCGGCCTGGTCTACCCAGGCTCTGGTTGAAATAGGCTCAGCTTTGTCCCACTAAAATGTTCGAGGCCTGGTCTTCCCAGGCTCTGGGTAAAATAGGCTCAGCGTTGTCCCACTAAACTGTTTGCGGCCTGGTCTACCCAGGCTCTGGTTGAAATAGGCTCAGCGTTGTCCCACCAAACTGTTCGAGGCCTGGTCTACCCAGGTCTGGTTGAAATAGGCTCAGCTTTGTCCCACTAAACTGTTCGAGGCCTGGTCTTCCCAGGCTCTGGCTGAAATCGGCTCAGCTATGTCACAGTAAACATTTCGAGGCCTGGTCTACCCTGGTTTTGGTTGATATCGGCTCAGCTATGTCCCACTAAACTGCTCGAGGCCTGGTCTACCCAGGCTCTGGTGTAAATTGGCTCAGCTATGTCCCACAAAACTGTTCGAGGCCTGGTCTACCCAGGCTCTGGTTGATATCGGCTCAGCTATGTCCCACCGAAATACTTGAGGCCTAGTCTACCCAGGCTCTGGTTGAAATGGGCTCAGCTTTGTCCCACTAAACTGTTTGAGGCCTTCTCTTCCCAGGCTCTAGTTGAAATAGGCTCAGCTATGTCCCACTAAAATGCTCGAGGCCTGGTCTACCCAGGCTCTGATTGAAATAGGCTCAGCTTTGTCCCACAAAACTGTTCGAGGCCTGTTCTACCCAGGCTCTGGTTGAAATAGGCTCAGCTATGTCCCACTAAACTGCTCGAGGCCTGGTCTTTCCAGGCTCTGGTTGAAATGGGCTCAGCTATTTCATACTAAACTGTTCGAGGCCTGGTCTACCCGGGCTCTGGTTGAAATCGGCTCAGCTATGTCACACTAAACTGTTTGAGGCCTGGTCTTCCCAGGCTCTGGTTGAAATAGGCTCAGCTATGTCACACTAAACTGATAGAGAGAGGCCTGGTCTACCCAGGCTCTGTTTGAAATAGGCTCAGCTTTGTCCCACTAAACTGTTCGAGGCCTGGTCTACCCAGGCTCTGGTTGAAATAGGCTCAGCTATGTCCCACTAAACTGCTCGAGGCCTAGTTTACCCAGGCTCTGGTTGAAATCGGCTCAGCTATGTCCCACTAAACTGCTCGAGGCCTGGTCTTTCCAGGCTCTGGTTGAAATAGTCACAGCTATGTCACACTAAACTGTTCGAGGCCTGCTCTACCCAGGCTCTTGTTGAAATAGGCTCAGCTATGTCCCACTAAACTGTTCGAGGCCTGCTCTACCCAGGCTCTGGTTGAAATAGGCTCAGCTATGTCCCACAAAACTGTTCGAGGCCTGTTCTACCCAGGCTCTGGTTGAAATAGGCTCAGCTATGTCCCACTAAACTGCTCGAGGCCTAGTTTACCCAGGCTCTGGTTGAAATCGGCTCAGCTATGTCCCACTAAACTGCTCGAGGCCTGGTCTTTCCAGGCTCTGGTTGAAATAGTCACAGCTATGTCACACTAAACTGTTCGAGGCCTGCTCTACCCAGGCTCTTGTTGAAATAGGCTCAGCTATGTCCCACTAAACTGTTCGAGGCCTGCTCTACCCAGGCTCTGGTTGAAATAGGCTCAGCTATGTCCCACTAAACTGTTCGAGGCCTGGTCTTCTCAGGCTCTGGTTGAAATAGGCTCAGCTATGTCACACTAAACTGATAGAGAGAGGCCTGGTTTATCCAGGCTCTGGTTGAAATAGGCTCAGCTATGTCCCACTAAACTGTTCGAGGCCTGCTCTACCCAGGCTTTGGTTGAAATAGGCTCAGCTATGTCACACTAAACTGTTCGAGGCCTGGTCTACCCAGGCTCTGGTTGAAGTCGGCTCAGCTATGTCACAGTAAACATTTCGAGGCCTGGTCTACCCAGGCTCTGGTTGAAATAGGCTCAGCTTTGTCCCACTAAACTGTTCGAGGCCTGGTCTACCTACCCAGGCTCTGGTTGAAATCGGCTCAGTTATGTCCCACTAAACTGTTTGAGGGCTGGTCTACCCAGGCTCTGGTTGAAAAAGGCTCAGCGTTGTCCCTCAAAACTGTTCGTGGCCTGGTCTACCTAGGCCCTGGTTGAAATAGGCTCAGCTTTGTCCCACTAAATGTTCGAGGCCTGGTCTTCCCAGGCTCTGGGTAAAATAGGCTCAGCGTTGTCCCACTAAACTGTTTGCGGCCTGGTCTACCCAGGCTCTGGTTGAAATAGGCTCAGCTTTGTCCCACTAAAATGTTCGAGGCCTGGTCTTCCCAGGCTCTGGGTAAAATAGGCTCAGCGTTGTCCCACTAAACTGTTTGCGGCCTGGTCTACCCAGGCTCTGGTTGAAATAGGCTCAGCGTTGTCCCACCAAACTGTTCGAGGCCTGGTCTACCCAGGTCTGGTTGAAATAGGCTCAGCTTTGTCCCACTAAACTGTTCGAGGCCTGGTCTTCCCAGGCTCTGGCTGAAATCGGCTCAGCTATGTCACAGTAAACATTTCGAGGCCTGGTCTACCCTGGTTTTGGTTGATATCGGCTCAGCTATGTCCCACTAAACTGCTCGAGGCCTGGTCTACCCAGGCTCTGGTGTAAATTGGCTCAGCTATGTCCCACAAAACTGTTCGAGGCCTGGTCTACCCAGGCTCTGGTTGATATCGGCTCAGCTATGTCCCACCGAAATACTTGAGGCCTAGTCTACCCAGGCTCTGGTTGAAATGGGCTCAGCTTTGTCCCACTAAACTGTTTGAGGCCTTCTCTTCCCAGGCTCTAGTTGAAATAGGCTCAGCTATGTCCCACTAAAATGCTCGAGGCCTGGTCTACCCAGGCTCTGATTGAAATAGGCTCAGCTTTGTCCCACAAAACTGTTCGAGGCCTGTTCTACCCAGGCTCTGGTTGAAATAGGCTCAGCTATGTCCCACTAAACTGCTCGAGGCCTGGTCTTTCCAGGCTCTGGTTGAAATGGGCTCAGCTATTTCATACTAAACTGTTCGAGGCCTGGTCTACCCGGGCTCTGGTTGAAATCGGCTCAGCTATGTCACACTAAACTGTTTGAGGCCTGGTCTTCCCAGGCTCTGGTTGAAATAGGCTCAGCTATGTCACACTAAACTGATAGAGAGAGGCCTGGTCTACCCAGGCTCTGTTTGAAATAGGCTCAGCTTTGTCCCACTAAACTGTTCGAGGCCTGGTCTACCCAGGCTCTGGTTGAAATAGGCTCAGCTATGTCCCACTAAACTGCTCGAGGCCTAGTTTACCCAGGCTCTGGTTGAAATCGGCTCAGCTATGTCCCACTAAACTGCTCGAGGCCTGGTCTTTCCAGGCTCTGGTTGAAATAGTCACAGCTATGTCACACTAAACTGTTCGAGGCCTGCTCTACCCAGGCTCTTGTTGAAATAGGCTCAGCTATGTCCCACTAAACTGTTCGAGGCCTGCTCTACCCAGGCTCTGGTTGAAATAGGCTCAGCTATGTCCCACTAAACTGTTCGAGGCCTGGTCTTCTCAGGCTCTGTTTGAAATAGGCTCAGCTATGTCACACTAAACTGATAGAGAGAGGCCTGGTTTATCCAGGCTCTGGTTGAAATAGGCTCAGCTATGTCCCACTAAACTGTTCGAGGCCTGCTCTACCCAGGCTTTGGTTGAAATAGGCTCAGCTATGTCACACTAAACTGTTCGAGGCCTGGTCTACCCAGGCTCTGGTTGAAGTCGGGCCAGCTATGTCACAGTAAACATTTAGAGGCCTGGTCTACCCAGGCTCTGGTTGAAATAGGCTCAGCTTTGTCCCACTAAACTGTTCGAGGCCTGGTCTACCTACCCAGGCTCTGGTTGAAATCGGCTCAGTTATGTCCCACTAAACTGTTTGAGGGCTGGTCTACCCAGGCTCTGGTTGAAAAAGGCTCAGCGTTGTCCCACAAAACTGTTCGCGGCCTGGTCTACCTAGGCCCTGGTTGAAATAGGCTCAGCTTTGTCCCACTAAATGTTCGAGGCCTGGTCTTCCCAGGCTCTGGGTAAAATAGGCTCAGCGTTGTCCCACTAAACTGTTTGCGGCCTGGTCTACCCAGGCTCTGGTTGAAATAGGCTCAGCTTTGTCCCACTAAAATGTTCGAGGCCTGGTCTTCCCAGGCTCTGGGTAAAATAGGCTCAGCGTTGTCCCACTAAACTGTTCGAGGCCTGGTCTACCCAGGTCTGGTTGAAATAGGCTCAGCTTTGTCCCACTAAACTGTTGGAGGCCTGGTCTTCCCAGGCTCTGGCTGAAATCGGCTCAGCTATGTCACAGTAAACATTTCGAGGCCTGGTCTACCCTGGTTTTGGTTGATATCGGCTCAGCTATGTCCCACTAAACTGCTCGAGGCCTGGTCTACCCAGGCTCTGGTGTAAATTGGCTCAGCTATGTCCCACAAAACTGTTCGAGGCCTGGTCTACCCAGGCTCTGGTTGATATCGGCTCAGCTATGTCCCACCAAACTACTTGAGGCCTAGTCTACCCAGGCTCTGGTTGAAATGGGCTCAGCTTTGTCCCACTAAACTGTTTGAGGCCTTCTCTTCCCAGGCTCTGGTTGAAATAGGCTCAGCTATGTCCCACTAAACTGCTCGAGGCCTGGTCTACCCAGGCTCTGATTGAAATAGGCTCAGCTTTGTCCCACAAAACTGTTCGAGGCCTGTTCTACCCAGGCTCTGGTTGAAATAGGCTCAGCTATGTCCCACTAAACTGCTCGAGGCCTAGTTTACCCAGGCTCTGGTTGAAATCGGCTCAGCTATGTCCCACTAAACTGCTCGAGGCCTGGTCTTTCCAGGCTCTGGTTGAAATGGGCTCAGCTATTTCATACTAAACTGTTCGAGGCCTGGTCTACCCGGGCTCTGGTTGAAATCGGCTCAGCTATGTCACACTAAACTGTTCGAGGCCTGGTGTACCCAGGCTCTTTTTGAATTAGGCTTAGCTTTGTCACACTACACTATTCGCTGCCTGGTCTACCCAGGCCCTGGTTGAAATAGGCTCAGCTTTGTCCCACTAAACTGTTTGAGGCCTGGTCTTCCCAGGCTCTGGTTGAAATAGGCTCAGCTTTGTCCCACTAAACTGTTCGAGGCCTGGTCTACCCAGGCTCTGTTTGAAATAGGCTCAGCTTTGTCCCACTAAACTGTTTGAGGCCTGGCTTTATCCCACTAAACTGTTCGAGGCCTGGTCTTCCCAGGCTCTGGTTGAAATCGGCTCAGCTATGTCACAGTAAACATTTCGAGGCCTGGTCTACCCTGGTTTTGGTTGATATCGGCTCAGCTATGTCCCACTAAACTGCTCGAGGCCTGGTCTACCCAGGCTCTGGTGTAAATTGGCTCAGCTATGTCCCACAAAACTGTTCGAGGCCTGGTCTACCCAGGCTCTGGTTGAAATAGGCTCAGCTTTGTCCCGCTAAACTGTTCGAGGCCTGGTCTTCCCAGGCTCTGGTTGAAATAGGCTCAGCTATGTCACACTAAACTGATAGAGAGAGGCCTGGTTTATCCAGGCTCTGGTTGAAATAGGCTCAGCTATGTCCCACTAAACTGTTCGAGGCCTGCTTTACCCAGACTCTGGTTGAAATAGGCTCAGCTTTATCCCACTAAACTGTTCGAGGCCTGGTCTTCCCAGGCTCTGGTTGAAATCGGCTCAGCTATGTCACAGTAAACATTTCGAGGCCTGGTCTACCCTGGTTTTGGTTGATATCGGCTCAGCTATGTCCCACTAAACTGCTCGAGGCCTGGTCTACCCAGGCTCTGGTGAAAATTGGCTCAGCCATGTCCCACTAAACTGTTCGAGGCCTTGTCTTCCCAGGCTCTGGTTGAAATAGGCTCAGCTATGTCACACTAAACTGATAGAGAGAGGCCTGGTCTACCCAGGCTCTGGTTGAAATAGGCTCAGCTTTGTCCCACTAAACTGTTCGAGGCCTGGTCTACCCAGGCTCTGGTTGAAATAGGCTCAGCTTTATCCCACTAAACTGTTCGAGGCCTGGTCTTCCCAGGCTCTGGTTGAAATCGGCTCAGCTATGTCACAGTAAACATTTCGAGGCCTGGTCTACCCTGGTTTTGGTTGATATCGGCTCAGCTATGTCCCACTAAACTGCTCGAGGCCTGGTCTACCCAGGCTCTGGTGTAAATTGGCTCAGCTATGTCCCACAAAACTGTTCGAGGCCTGGTCTACCCAGTCTCTGATTGAAATAGGCTCAGCTTTGTCCCACAAAACTGTTCGAGGCCTGGTCTACCCAGGCTCTGGTTGAAATAGGCTCAGCTATGTCCCACTAAACTGCTCGAGTCCTGGTTTACCCAGGCTCTGGTTGAAATGGGCTCAGCTTTGTCCCACTAAACTGTTTGAGGCCTTCTCTTCCCAGGCTCTGGTTGAAATAGGCTCAGCTATGTCCCACTAAACTGCTCGAGGCCTGGTCTACCCAGGCTCTGATTGAAATAGGCTCAGCTTTGTCCCACAAAACTGTTCGAGGCCTGGTCTACCCAGGCTCTGGTTGAAATAGGCTCAGCTATGTCCCACTAAACTGCTCGAGGCCTGGTTTACCCAGGCTCTGGTTGAAATCGGCTCATCTATGTCCCACTAAACTGCTCGAGGCCTGGTATTTCCAGGCTCTGGTTGAAATGGGCTCAGCTATTTCACACTAAACTGTTCGAGGCCTGGTCTACCCGGGCTCT
Organism: Oncorhynchus mykiss; assembly: GCF_057628025.1. Lineage (NCBI taxonomy): Eukaryota > Metazoa > Chordata > Actinopteri > Salmoniformes > Salmonidae > Oncorhynchus > Oncorhynchus mykiss. The sequence continues at coordinate 50,589,206 of NC_143047.1, forward strand.
GGTTGAAATCGGCTCAGCTTTGTCCCACTAAACTGTTCGAGGCCTGGTCTTCCCAGGCTCTGGTTGAAATAGGCTCAGCTTTGTCCCGCTAAACTGTTCGAGGCCTGGTCTTCCCAGGCTCTGGTTGAAATAGGCTCAGCTATGTCACACTAAACTGATAGAGAGAGGCCTGGTTTATCCAGGCTCTGGTTGAAATAGGCTCAGCTATGTCCCACTAAACTGTTCGAGGCCTGCTTTACCCAGACTCTGGTTGAAATAGGCTCAGCTATGTCACACTAAACTGTTCGCAGCCTGGTCTTCCCAGGCTCTGGGTAAAATAGGCTCAGTGTTGTCCCACAAAACTGTTCGAGGCCTGGTCTACCCAGGCTCTGGTTGATATCGGCTCAGCTATGTCCCGCCGAACTACTTGAGGCCTAGTCTACCCAGGCTCTGGTTGAAATGGGCTCAGCTTTGTCCCACTAAACTCTTTGAGGCCTTCTCTTCCCAGACTCTGGTTGAAATAGGCTCAGCTATGTCCCACTAAACTGCTCGAGGCCTGGTCTACCCAGGCTCTGATTGAAATAGGCTCAGCTTTGTCCCACAAAACTGTTCGAGGCCTGGTGTACCCAGGCTCTTGTTGAAATAGGCTTAGCTTTATCCCACTAAACTGTTCGAGGCCTGGTCTACCCTGGTTTTGGTTGATATCGGCTCAGCTATGTCCCACTAAACTGCTCGAGGCCTGGTCTACCCAGGCTCTGGTGTAAATTGGCTCAGCTATGTCCCACAAAACTGTTCGAGGCCTGGTCTACCCAGTCTCTGATTGAAATAGGCTCAGCTTTGTCCCACAAAACTGTTCGAGGCCTGGTCTACCCATGCTCTGGTTGAAATAGGCTCAGCTATGTCCCACTAAACTGCTCGAGTCCTGGTTTACCCAGGCTCTGGTTGAAATGGGCTCAGCTTTGTCCCACTAAACTGTTTGAGGCCTTCTCTTCCCAGGCTCTGGTTGAAATAGGCTCAGCTATGTCCCACTAAACTGCTCGAGGCCTGGTCTACCCAGGCTCTGATTGAAATAGGCTCAGCTTTGTCCCACAAAACTGTTCGAGGCCTGGTCTACCCAGGCTCTGGTTGAAATAGGCTCAGCTATGTCCCACTAAACTGCTCGAGGCCTGGTTTACCCAGGCTCTGGTTGAAATCGGCTCATCTATGTCCCACTAAACTGCTCGAGGCCTGGTATTTCCAGGCTCTGGTTGAAATGGGCTCAGCTATTTCACACTAAACTGTTCGAGGCCTGGTCTACCCGGGCTCTGGTTGAAATCGGCTCAGCTTTGTCCCACTAAACTGTTCGAGGCCTGGTCTTCCCAGGCTCTGGTTGAAATAGGCTCAGCTTTGTCCCGCTAAACTGTTCGAGGCCTGGTCTTCCCAGGCTCTGGTTGAAATAGGCTCAGCTATGTCACACTAAACTGATAGAGAGAGGCCTGGTTTATCCAGGCTCTGGTTGAAATAGGCTCAGCTATGTCCCACTAAACTGTTCGAGGCCTGCTTTACCCAGACTCTGGTTGAAATAGGCTCAGCTATGTCACACTAAACTGTTCGCAGCCTGGTCTTCCCAGGCTCTGGGTAAAATAGGCTCAGTGTTGTCCCACAAAACTGTTCGAGGCCTGGTCTACCCAGGCTCTGGTTGATATCGGCTCAGCTATGTCCCGCCGAACTACTTGAGGCCTAGTCTTCCCAGGCTCTGGTTGAAATGGGCTCAGCTTTGTCCCACTAAACTCTTTGAGGCCTTCTCTTCCCAGACTCTGGTTGAAATAGGCTCAGCTATGTCCCACTAAACTGCTCGAGGCCTGGTCTACCCAGGCTCTGATTGAAATAGGCTCAGCTTTGTCCCACAAAACTGTTTGAGGCCTGGTGTACCCAGGCTCTTGTTGAAATAGGCTTAGCTTTGTCACACTAAACTGTTCGCTGCCTGGTCTACCCAGGCCCTGGTTGAAATAGGCTCAGCTTTGTCCCACTAAACTGTTCGAGGCCTGGTCTTCCCAGGCTCTGGTTGAAATAGGCTCAGCTATGTCACACTAAACTGATAGAGAGAGGCCTGGTCTACCCAGGCTCTGGTTGAAATAGGCTCAGCTTTGTCCCACTAAACTGTTCGAGGCCTGGTCTACCCAGGCTCTGGTTGAAATAGGCTCAGCTTTATCCCACTAAACTGTTCGAGGCCTGCTCTTCCCAGGCTCTGGTTGAAATCGGCTCAGCTATGTCACAGTAAACATTTCGAGGCCTGGTCTACCCTGGTTTTGGTTGATATCGGCTCAGCTATGTCCCACTGAACTACTTGAGGACTAGTCTACCCAGGCTCTGGTTGAAATGGGCTCAGCTTTGTCCCACTAAACTGTTCGAGGCCTGGTGTACCCGGGCTCTGGTTGAAATCGGCTCAGCTATGTCACACTAAACTGTTCGAGGCCTGGTGTACCCAGGCTCTTGTTGAAATAGGCTTAGCTTTGTCACACTAAACTGTTCGCTGCCTGGTCTTCCCAGGCTCTGGTTGAAATAGGCTCAGCTTTGTCCCACTAAACTGTTCGAGGCCTGGTCTTCCCAGGCTCTGGTTGAAATAGGCTCAGCTATGTCACACTAAACTGATAGAGAGAGGCCTGGTTTATCCAGGCTCTGGTTGAAATAGGCTCAGCTATGTCCCACTAAACTGTTCGCGGCCTGGTCTTCCCAGGCTCTGGGTAAAATAGGCTCAGGGTTGTCCCACTAAACTCTTTGCGGCCTGGTCTACCCAGGCTCTGGTTGAAATAGGCTCAGCTTTGTCCCACGAAACTGATAGAGAGAGGCCTGGTCGACCCAGGCTCTGGTTGAAATAGGCTCAGCTTTGTCCCACTAAAATGTTCGAGGCCTGGTCTACCCAGGCTCTGGTTGAAATAGGCTCAGCTTTATCCCACAAAACTGTTCGAGGCCTGGTCTACCCAGGCTCTGGTTGAAATAGGCTCAGCTATGTCCCACTAAACTGCTCGAGGCCTTGTTTACCCAGGCTCTGGTTGAAATCGGCTCAGCTATGTCCCACTAAACTGCTCGAGGCCTGGTCTTTCCAGGCTCTGGTTGAAATAGGCTCAGCTATTTCACACTAAACTGTTCGAGGCCTGGTCTACCCGGGCTCTGGTTGAAATCGGCTCAGCCATGTCACACTAAACTGTTCGAGGCCTTGTGTACCCAGGCTCTTGTTGAAATAGGCTTAGCTTTGTCACACTAAACTGTTCGCTGCCTGGTCTTCCCAGGCTCTGGTTGAAATAGGCTCAGCTTTGTCCCACTAAACTGTTCGAGGCCTGGTCTTCCCAGGCTCTGGTTGAAATAGGCTCAGCTATGTCACACTAAACTGCTCGAGGCCTGGTCTACCCAGGCTCTGGTGTAAATTGGCTCAGCTATGTCCCACAAAACTGTTCAAGGCCTGGTCTACCCAGGCTCTGGTTGATATCGGCTCAGCTATGTCCCACTGAACTACTTGAGGACTAGTCTACCCAGGCTCTGGTTGAAATGGGCTCAGCTTTGTCCCACTAAACTGTTCGAGGCCTGGTGTACCCGGGCTCTGGTTGAAATCGGCTCAGCTATGTCACACTAAACTGTTCGAGGCCTGGTGTACCCAGGCTCTTGTTGAAATAGGCTTAGCTTTGTCACACTAAACTGTTCGCTGCCTGGTCTTCCCAGGCTCTGGTTGAAATAGGCTCAGCTTTGTCCCACTAAACTGTTCGAGGCCTGGTCTTCCCAGGCTCTGGTTGAAATAGGCTCAGCTATGTCACACTAAACTGATAGAGAGAGGCCTGGTTTATCCAGGCTCTGGTTGAAATAGGCTCAGCTATGTCCCACTAAACTGTTCGCGGCCTGGTCTTCCCAGGCTCTGGGTAAAATAGGCTCAGGGTTGTCCCACTAAACTGTTTGCGGCCTGGTCTACCCAGGCTCTGGTTGAAATAGGCTCAGCTTTGTCCCACTAAACTGTTCGAGGCCTGGTCTACCCAGGCTCTGGTTGAAATCGGCTCAGCTTTATCCCACAAAACTGTTCGAGGCCTGGTCTACCCAGGCTTTGGTTGATATCGGCTCAGCTATGGCCCTCCGAACTACTTGAGGCCTAGTCTACCCAGGCTCTGGTTGAAATGGGCTCAGCTTTGTCCCACTAAACTGTTTGAGGCCTTCTCTTCCCAGGCTCTGGTTGAAATAGGCTCAGCTATGTCCCACTAAACTGCTCGAGGTCTGGTCTACCCAGGCTCTGATTGAAATAGGCTCAGCTTTGTCCCACAAAACTGTTCGAGGCCTGGTCTACCCAGGCTCTGGTTGAAATAGGCTCAGCTATGTCCCACTAAACTGCTCGAGGCCTTGTTTACCCAGGCTCTGGTTGAAATCGGCTCAGCTATGTCCCACTAAACTGCTCGAGGCCTGGTCTTTCCAGGCTCTGGTTGAAATGGGCTCAGCTATTTCACACTAAACTGTTCGAGGCCTGGTCTACCCGGGCTCTGGTGTAAATCGGCTCAGCCATGTCACACTAAACTGTTCGAGGCCTTGTGTACCCAGGCCCTTGTTGAAATAGGCTTAGCTTTGTCACACTAAACTGTTCGCTGCCTGGTCTTCCCAGGCTCTGGTTGAAATAGGCTCAGCTTTGTCCCACTAAACTGTTCGAGGCCTGGTCTTCCCAGGCTCTGGTTGAAATAGGCTCAGCTATGTCACACTAAACTGATAGAGAGAGGCCTGGTCTACCCAGGCTCTGGTTGAAATAGGCTCAGCAATGTCACAGTAAACATTTCGAGGCCTGGTCTACCCAGGCTCTGGTTGATATCGGCTCAGCTATGTCCCACTGAACTACTTGAGGACTAGTCTACCCAGGCTCTGGTTGAAATGGGCTCAGTTTTGTCCCACTAAACTGTTCGAGGCCTGGTCTACCCAGGCTCTGGTTGAAATAGGCTCAGCTATGTCCCACTAAACTGCTCGAGGCCTGGTTTACCCAGGCTCTGGTTGAAATCGGCTCATCTATGTCCCACTAAACTGCTCGAGGCCTGGTCTTTCCAGGCTCTGGTTGAAATGGGCTCAGCTATTTCACACTAAACTGTTTGAGGCCTTCTCTTCCCTGGCTCTGGTTGAAATAGGCTCAGCTATGTCCCACTAAACTGCTCGAGGCCTGGTCTACCCAGGCTCTGATTGAAATAGGCTCAGCTTTGTCCCACAAAACTGTTCGAGGCCTGGTCTACCCAGGCTCTGGTTGAAATGGGCTTAGCTATGTCCCACTAAACTGCTCGAGGCCTGGTTTACCCAGGCTCTGGTTGAAATCGGCTCATCTATGTCCCACTAAACTGCTCGAGGCCTGGTCTTTCCAGGCTCTGGTTGAAATGGGCTCAGCTATTTCACACTAAACTGTTCGAGGCCTGGTCTACCCGGGCTCTGGTTGAAATCGGCTCAGCTATGTCACACTAAACTGTTCGCTGCCTGGTCTACCCAGGCCCTGGTTGAAATAGGCTCATCTTTGTCCCACTAAACTGTTCGAGGCCTGGTCTTCCCAGGCTCTGGTTGAAATAGGCTCAGCTTTGTCCCACTAAACTGTTCGAGGCCTGGTCTTCCCAGTCTCTGGTTGAAATAGGCTCAGCTATGTCACACTAAACTGATAGAGAGAGGCCTGGTTTATCCAGGCTCTGGTTGAAATAGGCTCAGCTATGTCCCACTAAACTGTTCGCGGCCTGGTCTTCCCAGGCTCTGGGTAAAATAGGCTCAGCGTTGTCCCACTAAACTGTTCGAGGCCTGGTCTACCCAGGCTCTGGTTGAAATAGGCTCAGCTTTATCCCACTAAACTGTTCGAGGCCTGGTCTTCCCAGGCTCTGGTTGAAATCGGCTCAGCTATGTCACACTAAACTGTTCGCGGCCTGGTCTTCCCAGGCTCTGGGTAAAATAGGCTCAGCGTTGTCCCACTAAACTGTTCGAGGCCTGGTCTTCCCAGGCTCTGGGTAAAATAGGCTCAGGGTTGTCCCACTAAACTCTTTGCGGCCTGGTCTACCCAGGCTCTGGTTGAAATAGGCTCAGCTTTGTCCCACGAAACTGATAGAGAGAGGCCTGGTCGACCCAGGCTCTGGTTGAAATAGGCTCAGCTTTGTCCCACTAAACTGTTCGAGGCCTGGTCTACCCAGGCTCTGGTTGAAATAGGCTCAGCTTTATCCCACAAAACTGTTCGAGGCCTGGTCTACTCAGGCTCTGGTTGAAATAGGCTCAGCTATGTCCCACTAAACTGCTCAAGGGCTTGTTTACCCAGGCTCTGGTTGAAATCGGCTCAGCTATGTCCCACTAAACTGCTCGAGGCCTGGTCTTTCCAGGCTCTGGTTGAAATGGGCTCAGCTATTTCACACTAAACTGTTCGAGGCCTGGTCTACCCGGGCTCTGGTTGAAATCGGCTCAGCCATGTCACACTAAACTGTTCGAGGCCTTGTGTACCCAGGCTCTTGTTGAAATAGGCTTAGCTTTGTCACACTAAACTGTTCGCTGCCTGGTCTTCCCAGGCTCTGGTTGAAATAGGCTCAGCTTTGTCCCACTAAACTGTTCGAGGCCTGGTCTTCCCAGGCTCTGGTTGAAATAGGCTCAGCTATGTCACACTAAACTGATAGAGAGAGGCCTGGTCTACCCAGGCTCTGGTTGAAATAGGCTCAGCTATGTCACAGTAAACATTTCGAGGCCTGGTCTACCCTGGTTTTGGTTGATATCGGCTCAGCTATGTCCCACTAAACTGCTCGAGGCCTGGTCTACCGAGGCTCTGGTGTAAATTGGCTCAGCTATGTCCCACAAAACTGTTCGAGGCCTGGTCTACCCAGGCTCTGGTTGATATCGGCTCAGCTATGTCCCACTGAACTACTTGAGGACTAGTCTACCCAGGCTCTGGTTGAAATGGGCTCAGCTTTGTCCCACTAAACTGTTTGAGGCCTTCTCTTCCCTGGCTCTGGTTGAAATAGGCTCAGCTATGTCCCACTAAACTGCTCGAGGCCTGGTCTACCCAGGCTCTGATTGAAATAGGCTCAGCTTTGTCCCACAAAACTGTTCGAGGCCTGGTCTACCCAGGCTCTGGTTGAAATAGGCTCAGCTATGTCCCACTAAACTGCTCGAGGCCTGGTTTACCCAGGCTCTGGTTGAAATCGGCTCATCTATGTCCCACTAAACTGCTCGAGGCCTGGTCTTTCCAGGCTCTGGTTGAAATGGTCTCAGCTATTTCACACTAAACTGTTCGAGGCCTGGTCTACCCGGGCTCTGGTTGAAATCGGCTCAGCTATGTCACACTAAACTGTTCGAGGCCTGTTGTACCCAGGCTCTTGTTGAAATAGGCTTAGCTTTGTCACACTAAACTGTTCGCTGCCTGGTCTACCCAGGCCCTGGTTGAAATAGGCTCATCTTTGTCCCACTAAACTGTTCGAGGCCTGGTCTTCCCAGGCTCTGGTTGAAATAGGCTCAGCTTTGTCCCACTAAACTGTTCGAGGCCTGGTCTTCCCAGTCTCTGGTTGAAATAGGCTCAGCTATGTCACACTAAACTGATAGAGAGAGGCCTGGTTTATCCAGGCTCTGGTTGAAATAGGCTCAGCTATGTCCCACTAAACTGTTCGCGTCCTGGTCTTCCCAGGCTCTGGGTAAAATAGGCTCAGCGTTGTCCCACTAAACTGTTTGCGGCCTGGTCTACCCAGGCTCTGGTTGAAATAGGCTCAGCTTTGTCCCACGAAACTGATAGAGGCCTGGTCTACCCATGCTCTGGTTGAAATAGGCTCAGTTATGTCCTACTAAACTGTTCGAGGCCTGGTCTACCCAGGCTCTGGTTGAAATAGGCTCAGCTTTATCCCACTAAACTGTTCGAGGCCTAGTCTTCCCAGGCTCTGGTTGAAATCGGCTCAGCTATGTCACAGTAAACATTTTGAGGCCTGGTCTACCCTGGTTTTGGTTGATATCGGCTCAGCTATGTCCCACTAAACTGCTCGAGGCCTGGTCTACCCAGGCTCTGGTTGGTATCGGCTCAGCTATGTCCCTCCGAACTACTTGAGGCCTAGTCTACCCAGGCTCTGGTTGAAATGGGCTCAGCTTTGTCCCACTAAACTGTTTGAGGCCTTCTCTTCCCAGGCTCTGGTTGAAATAGGCTCAGCTATGTCCCACTAAACTGCTCGAGGCCTGGTCTACCCAGGCTCTGATTGAAATAGGCTCAGCTTTATCCCACAAAACTGTTCGAGGCCTGGTCTACCCAGGCTCTGGTTGAAATAGGCTCAGCTATGTCCCACTAAACTGCTCGAGGCCTAGTTTACCCAGGCTCTGGTTGAAATCGGCTCAGCTATGTCCCACTAAACTGCTCGAGGCCTGGTCTTTCCAGGCTCTGGTTGAAATGGGCTCAGCTATTTCACACTAAACTGTTCGAGGCCTGGTCTACCCGGGCTCTGGTTGAAATCGGCTCAGCCATGTCACACTAAACTGTTCGAGGCCTGGTGTACCCAGGCTCATGTTGAAATAGGCTTAGCTTTGTCACACTAAACTGTTCGCTGCCTGGTCTACCCAGGCCCTGGTTGAAATAGGCTCAGCTTTGTCCCACTAAACTGTTCGAGGCCTGGTCTTCCCAGGCTCTGGTTGAAATAGGCTCAGCTTTGTCCCACTAAACTGTTCGAGGCCTGGTCTTCCCAGGCTCTGGTTGAAATAGGCTCAGCTATGTCACACTAAACTGATAGAGAGAGGCCTGGTCTACCCAGGCTCTGGTTGAAATAGGCTCAGCTTTATCCCACTAAACTGTTCGAGGCCTAGTCTTCCCAGGCTCTGGTTGAAATCGGCTCAGCTATGTCACAGTAAACATTTCGAGGCCTGGTCTACCCTGGTTTTGGTTGATATCGGCTCAGCTATGTCCCACTAAACTGCTCGAGGCCTGGTCTACCCAGGCTCTGGTGTAAATTGGCTCAGCTTTGTCCCACAAAACTGTTCGAGGCCTGGTCTACCCAGGCTCTGGTTGAAATAGGCTCAGCTATGTCCCACTGAACTACTTGAGGACTAGTCTACCCAGGCTCTGGTTGAAAATGGCTCAGCTTTGTCCCACTAAACTGTTTGAGGCCTTCTCTTCCCTGGCTCTGGTTGAAATAGGCTCAGCTATGTCCCACTAAACTGCTCGAGGCCTGGTCTACCCAGGCTCTGGTTGAAATAGGCTCAGCTATGTCCCACTGAACTACTTGAGGACTAGTCTACCCAGGCTCTGGTTGAAATGGGCTCAGCTATTTCACACTAAACTGTTCGAGGCCTGGTCTACCCGGACTCTGGTTGAAATCGGCTCAGCTATGTCACACTAAACTGTTCGAGGCCTGGTGTACCCAGGCTCTTGTTGAAATAGGCTTAGCTTTGTCACACTAAACTGTTTGCAGCCTGGTCTACCCGGGCTCTGGTTGAAATCAGCTCAGCTATGTCACACTAAACTGTTCGAGGCCTGGTGTACCCAGGCTCTTGTTGAAATAGGCTTAGCTTTGTCACACTAAACTGTTCGCTGCCTGGTCTTCCCAGGCTCTGGTTGAAATAGGCTCAGCTATGTCCCACTGAACTACTTGAGGACTAGTCTACCCAGGCTCTGGTTGAAAATGGCTCAGCTTTGTCCCACTAAACTGTTTGAGGCCTTCTCTTCCCTGGCTCTGGTTGAAATAGGCTCAGCTATGTCCCACTAAACTGTTCGAGGCCTGGTCTACCCAGGCTCTGGTTGAAATAGGCTCAGCTATGTCCCACTAAACTGCTCGAGGCCTGGTCTTTCCAGGCTCTGGTTGAAATGGGCTCAGCTATTTCACACTAAACTGTTCGAGGCCTGGTGTACCCAGGCTCTTGTTGAAATAGGCTTAGCTTTGTCACACTAAACTGTTTGCAGCCTGGTCTACCCGGGCTCTGGTTGAAATCAGCTCAGCTATGTCACACTAAACTGTTCGAGGCCTGGTGTACCCAGGCTCTTGTTGAAATAGGCTTAGCTTTGTCACACTAAACTGTTCGCTGCCTGGTCTACCCAGGCCCTGGTTGAAATAGGCTCAGCTTTGTCCCACTAAACTGTTCGAGGCCTGGTCTTCCCAGGCTCTGGTTGAAATAGGCTCAGCTATGTCACACTAAACTGATAGAGAGAGGCCTGGTCTACCCAGGCTCTGGTTGAAATAGGCTCAGCTTTGTCCCACTAAACTGTTCGAGGCCTTGTCTACCCAGGCTCTGGTTGAAATAGGCTCAGCTTTATCCCACTAAACTGTTCGAGGCCTGGTCTTCCCAGGCTCTGGTTGAAATCGTCTCAGCTATGTCACAGTAAATATTTCGAGGCCTGGTCTACCCAGGCTCTGATTGAAATAGGCTCAGCTTTGTCCCACAAAACTGTTCGAGGCCTGGTCTACCCAGGCTCTGGTTGAAATAGGCTCAGCTATGTCCCACTAAACTGCTCGAGGCCTGGTTTACCCAGGCTCTGGTTGAAATCGGCTCAGCTATTTCACACTAAACTGTTCGAGGCCTGGTCTACCCGGGCTCTGGTTGAAATCGTCTCAGCTATGTCACAGTAAACATTTCGAGGCCTGGTCTACCCTGGTTTTGGTTGATATCGGCTCAGCTATGTCCCACTAAACTGCTCGAGGCCTGGTCTACCCAGGCTCTGGTGTAAATTGGCTCAGCTATGTCCCACTAAACTGTTCGAGGCCTGGTCTACCCAGGCTCTGGTTGATATCGGCTCAACTATGTCCCACTGAACTACTTGAGGACTAGTCTACCCAGGCTCTGGTTGAAAATGGCTCAGCTTTGTCCCACTAAACTGTTTGAGGCCTTCTCTTCCCTGGCTCTGGTTGAAATAGACTCAGCTATGTCCCACTAAACTGCTCGAGGCCTGGTCTACCCAGGCTCTGATTGAAATAGGCTCAGCTTTGTCCCACAAAACTGTTCGAGGCCTTCTCTTCCCTGGCTCTGGTTGAAATAGGCTCAGCTATGTCCCACTAAACTGCTCGAGGCCTGGTCTACCCAGGCTCTGATTGAAATAGGCTCAGCTTTGTCCCACAAAACTGTTCGAGGCCTGGTCTACCCAGGCTCTGGTTGAAATAGGCTCAGCTATGTCCCACTAAACTGCTCGAGGCCTGGTTTACCCAGGCTCTGGTTGAAATCGGCTCATCTATGTCCCACTAAACTGCTCGAGGCCTGGTCTTTCCAGGCTCTGGTTGAAATGGGCTCAGCTATTTCACACTAAACTGTTCGAGGCCTGGTCTACCCGGACTCTGGTTGAAATCGGCTCAGCTATGTCACACTAAACTGTTCGAGGCCTGGTGTACCCAGGCTCTTGTTGAAATAGGCTTAGCTTTGTCACACTAAACTGTTTGCAGCCTGGTCTACCCGGGCTCTGGTTGAAATCAGCTCAGCTATGTCACACTAAACTGTTCGAGGCCTGGTCTACCCAGGCTCTGGTTGAAATAGGCTCAGCTTTGTCCCACTAATCTGTTCGAGGCCTTGTCTACCCAGGCTCTGGTTGAAATAGGCTCAGCTATGTCCCACTAAACTGTTTGAGGCCTTCTCTTCCCTGGCTCTGGTTGAAATAGACTCAGCTATGTCCCACTAAACTGCTCGAGGCCTGGTCTACCCAGGCTCTGATTGAAATAGGCTCAGCTTTGTCCCACAAAACTGTTCGAGGCCTGGTCTACCCAGGCTCTGGTTGAAATAGGCTCAGCTATGTCCCACTAAACTGCTCGAGGCCTGGTTTACCCAGGCTCTGGTTGAAATCGGCTCAGCTATTTCACACTAAACTGTTCGAGGCCTGGTCTACCCGGGCTCTGGTTGAAATCGGCTCAGCTATGTCACACTAAACTGTTCGCTGCCTGGTCTACCCAGTCCCTGGTTGAAATAGGCTCAGCTTTGTCCCACTAAACTGTTCGAGGCCTGGTCTTCCCAGGCTCTGGTTGAAATAGGCTCAGCTATGTCACACTAAACTGATAGAGAGAGGCCTGGTTTATCCAGGCTCTGGTTGAAATAGGCTCAGCTATGTCCCACTAAACTGTTCGAGGCCTGCTTTACCCAGGCTCTGGTTGAAATAGGCTCAGCTATGTCACACTAAACTGTTCGCGGCCTGGTCTTCCCAGGCTCTGGTTGAAATAGGCTCAGCTATGTCACACTAAACTGTTCCAGGCCTGGTCTTACCCAGGCCCTGGTTGAAATAGGCTCAGCTTTGTCCCACTAAACTGTTCGAGGCCTGCTCTTCCCAGGCTCTGGTTGAAATAGGCTCAGCTATGTCACAGTAAACTGTTGGAGGCCTGGTCTACCCAGGCTCTGGTTGAAATAGGTTCAGCTTTGTCCCACAAAACTGTTCGATGCCTGGTCTACCCAGGCTCTGGTTGAAATAGGCTCAGCTTTTTCCCACTAAACTGTTCGAGGCCTGGTCTACCTACCCAGGCTCTGGTTGAAATCGGCTCAGCTATGTCCCACTAAACTGCTCGAGGCCTGGTCTACCCAGGCTCTGGTTGAAATCGGCTCAGTTATGTCCCACTAAACTGTTCGAGGCCTGGTCTACCCAGGCTGGTGTTGAAATAGGCTCAGCTTTGTCCCACTAAACTGTTCGAGGCCTGGTCTACCCAGGCTCTGGTTGAAATAGGCTCAGCTTTGTCCCACTAAACTGTTCAAGGCCTGGTCTTCCCAGGCTCTGGTTGAATTAGGCTCAGCTTTGTCCCACTAAATTGTTCGAGGCCTGGTCTTCCCAGGCTCTGGTGGAAATAGGCTCAGCTAACTCCCACTAAACTGTTCGAGGCCTGGTCTTCCCAGGCTCTGGTTGAAATAGGCTCAGCTTTGTCCCACTAAACTGTTTGAGGCCTGGTCTTCCCAGGCTCTGGTTGAAATAGGCTCAGCTATGTCCCACTAAACTGTTCGAGGCCTTGTCTACCCAAGCTCTGGTTGAAATAGGCTCAGCAATGTCCCTCTAAACTGTTCGAGGCCTGATCTACCCAGGCTCTGGTTGAAATCGGCTCAGCTATGTCACAGTAAACTGTTCAGGGCCTGGTCTACCCAGGCTCTGGTTGAAATCGGCTCAGCTATGTCCCACTAAACTGCTCGAGGCCTGGTCTACCCAGGCTCTGGTTGAAATCGGCTCAGTTATGTCCCTCTAAACTGTTCGAGGCCTGGTCTACCCAGGCTGGTGTTGAAATAGGCTCAGCTTTGTCCCACTAAACTGTTTGAGGCCTGGTCTACCCAGGCTCTGGTTGAAATAGACTCAGCTTTGTCCCACTAAACTGTTCAAGGCCTGGTCTTCCCAGGCTCTGGTTGAATTAGGCTCAGCTTTGTCCCACTAAACTGCTCGATGCCTGGTCTTCCCAGGCTCTGGTGGAAATAGGCTCAGCTAACTCCCACTAAACTGTTCGAGGCCTGGTCTTCCCAGGCTCTGGTTGAAATAGGCTCAGCTATGTCCCACTAAACTGTTTGAGGCCTGATCTACCCAGGCTCTGGTTGAAATCGGCTCAGCTATGTCACAGTAAACTGTTCGAGGCCTGGTCTACCCAGTGTCTGTATAAAATAGGCTCAGCTTTGTCTCACTACACTGGTCGAAGCCTGGTCTTCCCAGGCTCTGGTTGAAATAGGCTCAGCTTTGTCCCACTAAACTGTCCGGGGCCTGGTCTACCTACCCAGGCTCTGGTTGAAATAGGCTCAGCTATGTCACACAAAACTGTTCGAGGCCTGGTCTTCCCAGACTGGTGTTGATATCGGCTCAGCTATGTCCCACTAAACTACTCGAGGCCTAGTCTACCCAGGCTCTGGTTGAAATAGGCTCAGCTATGTCACAGTAAACTGTTCAAGGCCTGGTCTTCCCAGGCTCTGGTTGAAATAGGCTCAGCTTTGTCCCACTAAACTGTTCAAGGCCTGGTCTTCCCAGGCTCTGGTTGAAATAGGCTCAGCTAACTCCCACTAAACTGTTCGAGGCCTGGTCTTCCCAGGCTCTGGTTGAATTAGGCTCAGCTTTGTCCCACTAAACTGTTCGAGGCCTGGTCTTCCCAGGCTCTGGTTGAAATAGGCTCAGCTATGTCCCACTAAACTGTTTGAGGCCTTGTCTACCCAGGCTCTGGTTGAAATAGGCTATGCAATGTCCCTCTAAACTGTTTGAGGCCTGATCTACCCAGGCTCTGGTTGAAATCGGCTCAGCTATGTCACAGTAAACTGTTCGAGGCCTGGTTTACCCAGGCTCTGGTTGAAATAGGCTCAGCTTTGTCCCACAAAACTGTTCGATGCCTGGTCTACCCAGGCTCTGGTTGAAATAGGCTATGCAATGTCCCTCTAAACTGCTCAAGGCCTGGTCTACCCAGGTCTGGTTGAAATAGGCTCAGCTATGTCACACTAAACTAATAGAGGCCTGGTCTACCCAGGCTCTGGTTGAAATCGGCTCAGCTATGTCACACTAAACTGTTCGAGGCCTGGTGTACCCAGGCTCTTGTTGAAATAGGCTCAGCTTTGTCCCACTAAACTGTTCGAGGCCTGGTCTTCCCAGGCTCTGGTTGAAATAGGCTCAGCTTTGTCCCACTAAACTGTTCGAGGCCTGGTCTTCCCAGGCTCTGGTTGAAATAGGCTCAGCTATGTCACACTAACCTGATAGAGAGAGGCCTGGTCTACCCAGGCTCTGGTTGAAATAGGCTCAGCTTTGTCCCACTAAACTGTTCGAGGCCTGGTCTACCCAGGCTCTGGTTGAAATAGACTCAGCTTTGTCCCACTAAACTGTTCAAGGCCTGGTCTTCCCAGGCTCTGGTTGAATTAGGCTCAGCTTTGTCCCACTAAACTGCTCGATGCCTGGTCTTCCCAGGCTCTGGTGGAAATAGGCTCAGCTAACTCCCACTAAACTGTTCGAGGCCTGGTCTTCCCAGGCTCTGGTTGAAATAGGCTCAGCTTTGTCCCACTAAACTGTTCGAGGCCTGGTCTTCCCAGGCTCTGGTTGAAATAGGCTCAGCTATGTCCCACTAAACTGTTTGAGGCCTTGTCTACCCAAGCTCTGGTTGAAATAGGCTATGCAATGTCCCTCTAAACTGTTCGAGGCCTGGTCTACCCAGGCTCTGGTTGAAATCGGCTCAGCTATGTCACAGTAAACTGTTCGAGGCCTGGTCTACCCAGTGTCTGTATAAAATAGGCTCAGCTTTGTCTCACTACACTGGTCGAAGCCTGGTCTTCCCAGGCTCTGGTTGAAATAGGCTCAGCTTTGTCCCACTAAACTGTCCGGGGCCTGGTCTACCTACCCAGGCTCTGGTTGAAATAGGCTCAGCTATGTCACACAAAACTGTTCGAGGCCTGGTCTTCCCAGACTGGTGTTGATATCGGCTCAGCTATGTCCCACTAAACTACTCGAGGCCTAGTCTACCCAGGCTCTGGTTGAAATAGGCTCAGCTATGTCACAGTAAACTGTTCAAGGCCTGGTCTTCCCAGGCTCTGGTTGAAATAGGCTCAGCTTTGTCCCACTAAACTGTTCGAGGCCTGGTCTTCCCAGGCTCTGGTTGAAATAGGCTCAGCTAACTCCCACTAAACTGTTCGAGGCCTGGTCTTCCCAGGCTCTGGTTGAATTAGGCTCAGCTTTGTCCCACTAAACTGTTCGAGGCCTGGTCTTCCCAGGCTCTGGTTGAAATAGGCTCAGCTATGTCCCACTAAACTGTTTGAGGCCTTGTCTACCCAGGCTCTGGTTGAAATAGGCTATGCAATGTCCCTCTAAACTGTTTGAGGCCTGATCTACCCAGGCTCTGGTTGAAATCGGCTCAGCTATGTCACAGTAAACTGTTCGAGGCCTGGTTTACCCAGGCTCTGGTTGAAATAGGCTCAGCTTTGTCCCACAAAACTGTTCGATGCCTGGTCTACCCAGGCTCTGGTTGAAATAGGCTATGCAATGTCCCTCTAAACTGCTCAAGGCCTGGTCTACCCAGGTCTGGTTGAAATAGGCTCAGCTATGTCACACTAAACTAATAGAGGCCTGGTCTACCCAGGCTCTGGTTGAAATCGGCTCAGCTATGTCACACTAAACTGTTCGAGGCCTGGTGTACCCAGGCTCTTGTTGAAATAGGCTCAGCTTTGTCCCACTAAACTGTTCGAGGCCTGGTCTTCCCAGGCTCTGGTTGAAATAGGCTCAGCTTTGTCCCACTAAACTGTTCGAGGCCTGGTCTTCCCAGGCTCTGGTTGAAATAGGCTCAGCTATGTCACACTAACCTGATAGAGAGAGGCCTGGTCTACCCAGGCTCTGGTTGAAATAGGCTCAGCTTTGTCCCACTAAACTGTTCGAGGCCTGGTCTACCCAGGCTCTGGTTGAAATAGGCTCAGCTTTATCCCACTAAATTGTTCGAGGCCTGGTCTTCCCAGGCTCTGGTTGAAATCGGCTCAGCTATGTCACAGTAAACATTTCGAGGCCTGGTCTACCCTGGTTTTGGTTGATATCGGCTCAGCTATGTCCCACTAAACTGCTCGAGGCCTTGTCTACCCAGGCTCTGGTGTAAATTGGCTCAGCTATGTCCCACAAAACTGTTCGAGGCCTGGTCTACCCAGGCTCTGGTTGATATCGGCTCAACTATGTCCCACTGAACTACTTGAGGCCTAGTCTACCCAGGCTCTGGTTGAAATGGGCTCAGCTTTGTCCCACTAAACTGTTTGAGGCCTTCTCTTCCCAGGCTCTGGTTAAAATAGGCTCAGCTATGTCCCACTAAACTGCTCGAGGCCTGGTCTACACAGGTTCTGATTGAAATAGGCTCAGCTTTGTCCCACAAAACTGTTCGAGGCCTGGTCTACCCAGGCTCTGGTTGAAATAGGCTCAGCTATGTCCCACTAAACTGCTCGAGGCCTGGTTTACCCAGGCTCTGGTTGAAATCGGCTCAGCTATTTCACACTAAACTGTTCGAGGCCTGGTCTACCCGGGCTCTGGTTAAAATCGGCTCAGCTATGTCACACTAAACTGTTCGAGGCCTGGTGTACCCAGGCTCTTGTTGAAATAGGCTTAGCTTTGTCACACTAAACTGTTCGCTGCCTGGTCTACCCAGGCCCTGGTTGAAATAGGCTCAGCTTTGTCCCACTAAACTGTTCGAGGCCTGGTCTTCCCAGGCTCTATTTGAAATAGGCTCAGCTTTGTCCCACTAAACTGTTCGAGGCCTGGTCTTCCCAGGCTCTGGTTGAAATAGGCTCAGCTATGTCACACTAAACTGATAGAGAGAGGCCTGGTTTATCCAGGCTCTGGTTGAAATAGGCTCAGCTATGTCCCACTAAACTGTTCGAGGCCTGCTCTACCCAGGCTCTGGTTGAAATAGGCTCAGCTATGTCACACTAAACTGATAGAGAGAGGCCTGGTCGAAATAGGCTCAGCTATGTCACAGTAAACATTTCGAGGCCTGGTCTACCCTGGTTCTGGTTGATATCGGCTCAGCTATGTCCCACTAAACTGCTCGAGGCCTGGTCTACCCAGGCTCTGGTGTAAATTGGCTCAGCTATGTCCCACAAAACTGTTCGAGGCCTGGTCTACCCAGGCTCTGGTTGAAATCGGTTTAGCTAAGTCCCACTAAACTGCTCGAGGCCTGGTCTACCCAGGCTCTGGTTGAAATGGGCTCAGCTATTTCCCACTAAACTGTTCGAGGCCTGGTCTACCCGGGCTCTTGTTGAAATCAGCTCAGCTATGTCACACTAAACTGTTCGAGGCCTGGTCTACCCAGGCTCTTGTTGAAATAGGGTTAGCTTTGTCACACTAAACTGTTCGCTTCCTGGTCTACCCAGGCCCTGGTTGAAATAGGCTCAGCTTTGTCCCACTAAACTGTTCGAGGCCTGGTCTTCCCAGGCTCTGGTTGAAATAGGCTCAGCTATGTCACACTAAACTGTTCGAGGCCTGGTCTTCCCAGGCTCTGGTTATAATTGGCTCAGCTATTTCACACTAAACTGTTCGAGGCCTGGTCTTCCCAGGCTCTGGTTGAAATAGGCTCAGCTATGTCACACTAAACTGATAGAGAGAGGCCTGGTTTATCCAGGCTCTGGTTGAAATAGGCTCAGCTATGTCCCACTAAACTGTTCGAGGCCTGGTCTACCCAGGCTCTGGTTGAAATAGGCTCAGCTATGTCACACTAAACTGTTCGCAGCCTAGTCTACCCAGGCCCTGGTTGAAATAGGCTCAGCTTTGTCCCACTAAACTGTTCGAGGCTCTGGTCTACCCAGGCTCTGGTTGAAATAGGCTCAGCTATGTCACACTAAACTGTTCGAGGCCTGGTCTTCCCAGGCCCTGGTTGAAGTCGGCTCAGCTATGTCACAGTAAACATTTCGAGGCCTGGTCTACCCAGGCTCTGGTTGAAGTCGGCTCATCTATATCCCACTAAACTGTTCGAGGCCTGGTCTACCCAGGCTCTGGTTGAAATAGGTTCAGCTTTGTCCCACTAAAATGTTCGAGGCCTGGTCTTCCCAGGCTCTGGGTAAAATAGGCTCAGCGTTGTCCCACTAAACTGTTCGAGGCCTGGTCTACCCAGGCTCTGGTTGAAATACGCTCAGCTATATCACACTAAACTGTTCGAGGCCTGGTCTTCCCAGGCTCTGGTTATAATTGGCTCAGCTGCGTCACACTAAACTGTTCGAGGCCTGGTCTTCCCAGGCTCTGGTTGAAATAGGCTCAGCTATGTCACACTAAACTGTTCGCGGCCTGGTCTACCCAGGCCCTGGTTGAAATAGACTCAGCTTTGCCACACTAAACTGTTCGAGGCCTGGTCTTCCCAGGCTCTGGTTGAAATAGGCTCAGCTATGTCACACTCAACTGTTCGAGGCCTGGTCTTCCCAGCTCTGGTTGAAGTCGGATCAGCTATGTCACAGTAAACATTTCGAGGTCTTCCCAGGCTCTGGTTGAAGTCGGCTCAGCGTTGTCCCACTAAACTGTTCGAGGCCTGGTCTACCCAGGTCTGGTTGAAATAGGCTCAGCTATGTCACACGAAACTGATAGAGAGAGGCCTGGTCGAAATAGGCTCAGCTATGTCACAGTAAACATTTCGAGGCCTGGTCTACCCTGGTTCTGGTTGATATCGGCTCAGCTATGTCCCACTAAACTGCTCGAGGCCTGGTCTTCCCGGGCTCTGGTTGAAATAGGCTCAGCTATGTCACACTAAACTGTTCGAGGCCTGGTCTACCCAGGCTCTGGTTGAAATAGGCTCAGCTTTGTCCCACTTAACTGTTCGCGGCCTGGTTCTACCCAGTTCTGGTTGAAATAGGCTCAGCTATGTCACACGAAACTGATAGAGAGAGGCCTGGTCGAAATAGGCTCAGCTATGTCACAGTAAACATTTCGAGGCCTGGTCTACCCTGGTTCTGGTTGATATCGGCTCAGCTATGTCCCACTAAACTGCTCGAGGCCTGGTCTTACCCAGGCTCTGGTGTAAATTGGCTCCTCTAAGTCCCACTAAACTGCTCGAGGCCTGGTCTACCCAGGCTCTGGTTGAAATCGGCTCAGCAATGTCCCTCTATCTGTTCGAGGCCTGGTCTACCCAGGCTGGTGTTGAAATCGGATCAGCTATGTCCCACTAAACTGCTCGAGGCCTGGTCTACCCAGGCTCTGGTTGAAATAGGCTCAGCTTTGTCCCACAAAACTGTTCAAGGCCTGGTCTACCCAGGCTCTGGTTGAAATGGGCTCAGCTATTTCCCACTAAGCTGTTCGAGGCCTGGTCTACCCGGGCTCTTGTTGAAATCAGCTCAGCTATGTCACACTAAACTGTTCGAGGCCTGGTCTACCCAGGCTCTTGTTGAAATAGGGTTAGCTTTGTCACACTAAACTGTTCGCTTCACTAAACTGTTCGAGGCCTGGTCTTCCCAGGCTCTGGTTGAAATAGGCTCAGCTATGTCACACTAAACTGTTCGAGGCCTGGTCTTCCCAGGCTCTGGTTATAATTGGCTCAGCTATTTCACACTAAACTGTTCGAGGCCTGGTCTTCCCAGGCTCTGGTTGAAATAGGCTCAGCTATGTCACACTAAACTGATAGAGAGAGGCCTGGTTTATCCAGGCTCTGGTTGAAATAGGCTCAGCTATGTCCCACTAAACTGTTTGAGGCCTGGTCTACCCAGGCTCTGGTTGAAATAGGCTCAGCTATGTCACACTAAACTGTTCGCAGCCTGGTCTACCCAGGCCCTGGTTGAAATAGGCTCAGCTTTGTCCCACTAAACTGTTCGAGGCTCTGGTCTACCCAGGCTCTGGTTGAAATAGGCTCAGCGTTGTCCCACTAAACTGTTCGAGGCCTGGTCTTCCCAGGCTCTGGTTATAATTGGCTCAGCTGCGTCACACTAAACTGTTCGAGGCCTGGTCTTCCCAGGCTCTGGTTGAAATAGGCTCAGCTATGCACACTAAACTGTTTGCGGCCTGGTCTACCCAGGCCCTGGTTGAAATAGGCTCAGCTTTGTCACACTAAACTGTTCGAGGCCTGGTCTTCCCAGGCTCTGGTTGAAATAGGCTCAGCTATGTCACACTCAACTGTTCGAGGCCTGGTCTTCCCAGGCTCTGGTTGAAGTCGGCTCAGCTATGTCTCACAGTAAACATTTCGAGGTCTGGTCTTCCCAGGCTCTGGTTGAAGTCGGCTCAGCGTTGTCCCACTAAACTGTTCAAGGCCTGGTCTACCCAGGTCTGGTTGAAATAGGCTCAGCTATGTCACACAAAACTGATAGAGAGAGGCCTGGTCGAAATAGGCTCAGCTATGTCACAGTAAACATTTCGAGGCCTGGTCTACCCTGGTTCTGGTTGATATCGGCTCAGCTATGTCCCACTAAACTGCTCGAGGCCTGGTCTTCCCGGGCTCTGGTTGAAATAGGCTCAGCTATGTCACACTAAACTGATAGAGAGAGGCCTGGTTTATCCAGGCTCTGGTTGAAATAGGCTCAGCTATGTCCCACTAAACTGTTCGAGGCCTGGTCTACCCTGGTTCTGGTTGATATCGGCTCAGCTAAACTGTTCGAGGCCTGGTCTACCCAGGCTCTGGTTGAAATAGGCTAAGCAATGTCACACTAAACTGTTCGCGGCCTGTTCTACCCAGGCCCTGGTTGAAATAGGCTCAGCTTTGTCCCACTAAACTGTTCGTGGCCTGGTCTTCCCAGGCTCTGGTTGAAGTCGGCTCAGCTATGTCACAGTAAACATTTCGAGGCCTGGTCTACCCAGGCTCTAGTTGAAGTCGGCTCAGCTATGTCCCACTAAACTGTTCGAGGCCTGGTCTTCCCAGGCTCTGGGTAAAATAGGCTCAGCGTTGTCCCACTAAACTGTTCGAGGCCTGGTCTACCCAGGCTCTGGTTGAAATAGGCTCAGCTATGTCACACTAAACTGATAGAGAGAGGCCTGGTTTATCCAGGCTCTGGTTGAAATAGGCTCAGCTATGTCCCACTAAACTGTTCGAGGCCTGGTCTACCCTGGTTCTGGTTGATATCGGCTCAGCTAAACTGTTCGAGGCCTGGTCTACCCAGGCTCTGGTTGAAATAGGCTAAGCAATGTCACACTAAACTGTTCGCGGCCTGTTCTACCCAGGCCCTGGTTGAAATAGGCTCAGCTTTGTCCCACTAAACTGTTCGTGGCCTGGTCTTCCCAGGCTCTGGTTGAAATAGGCTCAGCTATGTCCCACTAAACTGTTCGAGGCCTGGTCTTCCCAGGCTCTGGTTGAAATAGGCTCAGCTTTGTCCCACTAAACTGTTCGAGGCCTGGTCTTCCCAGGCTCTGGTTATAATTGGCTCAGCTTTGTCACACTAAACTGTTCGAGGCCTGGTCTTCCCAGGCTCTGGTTGAAATAGGCTCAGCTATGTCACACTAAACTGATAGAGAGAGGCCTGGTTTATCCAGGCTCTGGTTGAAATAGGCTCAGCTATGTCCCACTAAACTGTTCGAGGCCTGGTCTACCCAGGCTCTGGTTGAAATAGGCTCAGCTATGTCACACTAAACTGTTCGCGGCCTGGTCTACCCAGGCTCTATCCTGGTCTACCCTGGTCTACCCAGGCCCTGGATGAAATAGGCTCAGCTTTGTCCCACTAAACTGTTTGAGGCCTGGTCTACCCAGGCTCTGGTTGAAATAGGCTCAGCTTTGTCCCACTAAAATGTTCGAGGCCTGGTCTACCCAGGCTCTGGTTGAAATAGGCTCAGCTTTGTCCCACTAAAATGTTCGAGGCCTGGTCTACCCAGGCTCTGGTTGAAATCGGCTCAGCTATGTCCCACTAAACTGCTCGAGGCCTGGTTTACCCAGGCTCTGGTTGAAATCGGCTCAGCTATGTCCCACTAAACTGCTCGAGGCCTGGTCTACCCAGGCTGGTGTTGAAATCGGCTCAGCTATGTCACACTAAACTGATAGAGGCCTGGTCTTTCCAAGCTCTGGTTGAAATCGGCTCAGCTATGTCCCACAAATCTGTTCGAGGCCTTGTCTACCCGGGCTCTGGTTGAAATCAGCTCAGCTATGTCACACTAAACTGTCCGAGGCCTGGTCTACCCAGGCCCTGGTTGAAATAGGCTCAGCTTTGTCCCACTAAACTGTTCGAGGCCTGGTCTACCCAGGCTCTGGTTGAAATAGGCTCAGCTATGTCACACTAAACTGTTCGAGGCCTGGTCTTCCCAGGCTCTGGTTGAAGTCGGCTCAGCTATGTCACAGTAAACATTTCGAGGCCTGGTCTACCCAGGCTCTAGTTGAAGTCGGCTCAGCTATGTCCCACTAAACTGTTCGAGGCCTGGTCTTCCCAGGCTCTGGGTAAAATAGGCTCAGCGTTGTCCCACTAAACTGTTCGAGGCCTGGTCTACCCAGGCTCTGGTTGAAATAGGCTCAGCTATATCACACTAAACTGCTCGAGGCCTGGTCTTCCCAGGCTCTGGTTATAATTGGCTCAGCTGTGTCACACTAAACTGTTCGAGGCCTGGTCTTCCCAGGCTCTGGTTGAAATAGGCTCTGCTTTGTCACACTAAACTGTTCGAGGCCTGGTCTTCCCAGGCTCTGGTTGAAATAGGCTCAGCTATGTCACACTCAACTGTTCGAGGCCTGGTCTTCCCAGGCTCTGGTTGAAGTCGGCTCAGCTATGTCACAGTAAACATTTCGAGGTCTGGTCTTCCCAGGCTATGGTTGAAGTCGGCTCAGCGTTGTCCCACTAAACTGTTCGAGGCCTGGTCTACCCAGGTCTGTTTGAAATAGGCTCAGCTATGTCACACGAAACTGATAGAGAGAGGCCTGGTCGAAATAGGCTCAGCTATGTCACAGTAAACATTTCGAGGCCTGGTCTACCCTGGTTCTGGTTGATATCGGCTCAGCTATGTCCCACTAAACTGCTCGAGGCCTGGTCTTCCCAGGCTCTGGTTGAAATCGGCTCAGCTATGTCACACTAAACTGATAGAGAGAGGCCTGGTTTATCCAGGCTCTGGTTGAAATAGGCTCAGCTATGTCCCACTAAACTGTTCGAGGCCTGGTCTACCCTGGTTCTGGTTGATATCGGCTCAGCTAAACTGTTCGAGGCCTGGTCTACCCAGGCTCTGGTTTAAATAGGCTCAGCTATGTCACACTAAACTGTTCGCGGCCTGGTCTACCCAGGCCCTGGTTGAAATAGGCTCAGCTTTGTCCCACTAAACTGTTCGTGGCCTGGTCTTCCCAGGCTCTGGTTGAAGTCGGCTCAGCTATGTCACAGTAAACATTTCGAGTTCTGGTCTTCCCAGGCTATGGTTGAAGTCGGCTCAGCGTTGTCCCACTAAACTGTTCGAGGCCTGGTCTACCCAGGTCTGTTTGAAATAGGCTCAGCTATGTCACACGAAACTGATAGAGAGAGGCCTGGTCGAAATAGGCTCAGCTATGTCACAGTAAACATTTCGAGGCCTGGTCTACCCTGGTTCTGGTTGATATCGGCTCAGCTATGTCCCACTAAACTGCTCGAGGCCTGGTCTTCCCAGGCTCTGGTTGAAATCGGCTCAGCTATGTCACACTAAACTGATAGAGAGAGGCCTGGTTTATCCAGGCTCTGGTTGAAATAGGCTCAGCTATGTCCCACTAAACTGTTCGAGGCCTGGTCTACCCTGGTTCTGGTTGATATCGGCTCAGCTAAACTGTTCGAGGCCTGGTCTACCCAGGCTCTGGTTTAAATAGGCTCAGCTATGTCACACTAAACTGTTCGCGGCCTGGTCTACCCAGGCCCTGGTTGAAATAGGCTCAGCTTTGTCCCACTAAACTGTTCGTGGCCTGGTCTTCCCAGGCTCTGGTTGAAATAGGCTCAGCTATGTCCCACTAAACTGTTCGAGGCCTGCTCTACCCAGGCTCTTGTTGAAATAGGCTCAGCTATATCACACTAAACTGTTCGAGGCCTGGTCTTCCCAGGCTCTGGTTGAAATAGGCTCAGCCATGTCACACTAAACTGATAGAGAGAGGCCTGGTTTATCCAGGCTCTGGTTGAAATAGGCTCAGCTATGTCCCACTAAACTGTTCGAGGCCTGCTCTACCCAGGCTCTGGTTGAAATAGGCTCAGCTATGTCACACTAAACTGATAGAGAGAGGCCTGGTCGAAATAGGCTCAGCTATGTCACAGTAAACATTTCGAGGCCTGGTCTACCCTGGTTCTGGTTGATATCGGCTCAGCTATGTCCCACTAAACTGTTCGAGGCCTGGTCTACCCAGGCTGGTGTTGAAATCGGCTCAGCTATGTCCCACTAAACTGCTCGAGGCCTGGTCTACCCAGGCTCTGGTTGAAATGGGCTCAGCTATTTCCCACTAAACTGTTCGAGGCCTGGTCTACCCGGGCTCTTGTTGAAATTAGCTCAGCTATGTCACACTAAACTGTTCGAGGCCTGGTCTACCCAGGCTCTTGTTGAAATAGGGTTAGCTTTGTCACACTAAACTGTTCAAGGCCTTGTCTACCCAGGCTCTGGTTGAAATGGGCTCAGCTATTTCCCACTAAACTGTTCGAGGCCTGGTCTACCCGGGCTCTTGTTGAAATCAGCTCAGCTATGTCACACTAAACTGTTCGAGGACTGGTCTACCCAGGCTCTTGTTGAAATAGGGTTAGCTTTGTCACACTAAACTGTTCGCTTCCTGGTCTACCCAGGCCCTGGATGAAATAGGCTCAGCTTTGTCCCACTAAACTGTTCGAGGCTTGGTCTTCCCAGGCTCTGGTTGAAATAGGCTCAGCTATGTCACACTAAACTGTTCGAGGCCTGGTCTTCCCAGGCTCTGGTTATAATTGGCTCAGCTATTTCACACTAAACTGTTCGAGGCCTGGTCTTCCCAGGCTCTGGTTGAAATAGGCTCAGCTATGTCACACTAAACTGATAGAGAGAGGCCTGGTTTATCCAGGCTCTGGTTGAAATAGGCTCAGCTATGTCCCACTAAACTGTTCGAGGCCTGGTCTACCCAGGCTCTGGTTGAAATAGGCTCAGCTATGTCACACTAAACTGATAGAGAGAGGCCTGGTTTATCCAGGCTCTGGTTGAAATAGGCTCAGCTATGTCCCACTAAACTGTTCGAGGCCTGGTCTACCCAGGCTCTGGTTGAAATAGGCTCAGCTATGTCACACTAAACTGTTCGCGGCCTGGTCTACCCAGGCTCTACCCTGGTCTACCCTGGTCTACCCAGGCCCTGGATGAAATAGGCTCAGCTTTGTCCCACTAAACTGTTTGAGGCCTGGTCTACCCAGGCTCTGGTTGAAATAGGCTCAGCTTTGTCCCACTAAAATGTTCGAGGCCTGGTCTACCCAGGCTCTGGTTGAAATAGGCTCAGCTTTGTCCCACTAAAATGTTCGAGGCCTGGTCTACCCAGGCTCTGGTTGAAATCGGCTCAGCTATGTCCCACTAAACTGCTCGAGGCCTGGTTTACCCAGGCTCTGGTTGAAATCGGCTCAGCTATGTCCCACTAAACTGCTCGAGGCCTGGTCTACCCAGGCTGGTGTTGAAATCGGCTCAGCTATGTCACACTAAACTGATAGAGGCCTGGTCTTTCCAGGCTCTGGTTGAAATCGGCTCAGCTATGTCCCACAAATCTGTTCGAGGCCTTGTCTACCCGGGCTCTGGTTGAAATCAGCTCAGCTATGTCACACTAAACTGTCCGAGGCCTGGTCTACCCAGGCCCTGGTTGAAATAGGCTCAGCTAACTCCCACTAAACTGTTCGAGGCCTGGTCTTCCCAGGCTCTGGTTATAATTGGCTCAGCTGTGTCACACTAAACTGTTCGAGGCCTGGTCTTCCCAGGCTCTGGTTGAAATAGGCTCAGCTTTGTCACACTAAACTGTTCGAGGCCTGGTCTTCCCAGGCTCTGGTTGAAATAGGCTCAGCTATGTCACACTCAACTGTTCGAGGCCTGGTCTTCCCAGGCTCTGGTTGAAGTCGGCTCAGCTATGTCACAGTAAACATTTCGAGGTCTGGTCTTCCCAGGCTATGGTTGAAGTCGACTCAGCGTTGTCCCACTAAACTGTTCGAGGCCTGGTCTACCCAGGTCTGGTTGAAATAGGCTCAGCTATGTCACACGAAACTGATAGAGAGAGGCCTGGTCGAAATAGGCTCAGCTATGTCACAGTAAACATTTCGAGGCCTGGTCTACCCTGGTTCTGGTTGATATCGGCTCAGCTATGTCCCACTAAACTGCTCGAGGCCTGGTCTTCCCAGGCTCTGGTTGAAATAGGCTCAGCTATGTCACACTAAACTGTTCGAGGCCTGGTCTACCCTGGTTCTGGTTGATATCGGCTCAGCTAAACTGTTCGAGGCCTGGTCTACCCAGGCTCTGGTTTAAATAGGCTCAGCTATGTCACACTAAACTGTTCGCGGCCTGGTCTACCCAGGCCCTGGTTGAAATAGGCTCAGCTTTGTCCCACTAAACTGTTCGTGGCCTGGTCTTCCCAGGCTCTGGTTGAAATAGGCTCAGCTATGTCCCACTAAACTGTTCGAGGCCTGGTCTTCCCAGGCTCTGGTTATAATTGGCTCAGCTATGTCACACTAAACTGTTCGAGGCCTGGTCTTCCCAGGCTCTGGTTGAAATAGGCTCAGCTATGTCACACTAAACTGATAGAGAGAGGCCTGGTTTATCCAGGCTCTGGTTGAAATAGGCTCAGCTATGTCCCACTAAACTGTTCGAGGCCTGGTCTACCCAGGCTCTGGTTGAAATAGGCTCAGCTATGTCACACTAAACTGTTCGCGGCCTGGTCTACCCAGGCTCTACCCTGGTCTACCCTGGTCTACCCAGGCCCTGGATGAAATAGGCTCAGCTTTGTCCCACTAAACTGTTTGAGGCCTGGTCTACCCCGGCTCTGGTTGAAATAGGCTCAGCTTTGTCCCACTAAAATGTTCGAGGCCTGGTCTACCCAGGCTCTGGTTGAAATAGGCTCAGCTTTGTCCCACTAAAATGTTCGAGGCCTGGTCTACCCAGGCTCTGGTTGAAATCGGCTCAGCTATGTCCCACTAAACTGCTCGAGGCCTGGTTTACCCAGGCTCTGGTTGAAATCGGCTCAGCTATGTCCCACTAAACTGCTCGAGGCCTGGTCTACCCAGGCTGGTGTTGAAATCGGCTCAGCTATGTCACACTAAACTGATAGAGGCCTGGTCTTTCCAGGCTCTGGTTGAAATCGGCTCAGCTATGTCCCACAAATCTGTTCGAGGCCTTGTCTACCCGGGCTCTGGTTGAAATCAGCTCAGCTATGTCACACTAAACTGTCCGAGGCCTGGTCTACCCAGGCCCTGGTTGAAATAGGCTCAGCTTTGTCCCACTAAACTGTTCGAGGCCTGGTCTTCCCAGGCTCTGGTTATAATTGGCTCAGCTGTGTCACACTAAACTGTTCGAGGCCTGGTCTTCCCAGGCTCTGGTTGAAATAGGCTCAGCTTTGTCACACTAAACTGTTCGAGGCCTGGTCTTCCCAGGCTCTGGTTGAAATAGGCTCAGCTATGTCACACTCAACTGTTCGAGGCCTGGTCTTCCCAGGCTCTGGTTGAAGTCGGCTCAGCTATGTCACAGTAAACATTTCGAGGTCTGGTCTTCCCAGGCTATGGTTGAAGTCGACTCAGCGTTGTCCCACTAAACTGTTCGAGGCCTGGTCTACCCAGGTCTGGTTGAAATAGGCTCAGCTATGTCACACGAAACTGATAGAGAGAGGCCTGGTCGAAATAGGCTCAGCTATGTCACAGTAAACATTTCGAGGCCTGGTCTACCCTGGTTCTGGTTGATATCGGCTCAGCTATGTCCCACTAAACTGCTCGAGGCCTGGTCTTCCCAGGCTCTGGTTGAAATAGGCTCAGCTATGTCACACTAAACTGTTCGAGGCCTGGTCTACCCTGGTTCTGGTTGATATCGGCTCAGCTAAACTGTTCGAGGCCTGGTCTACCCAGGCTCTGGTTTAAATAGGCTCAGCTATGTCACACTAAACTGTTCGCGGCCTGGTCTACCCAGGCCCTGGTTGAAATAGGCTCAGCTTTGTCCCACTAAACTGTTCGTGGCCTGGTCTTCCCAGGCTCTGGTTGAGATAGGCTCAGCTATGTCCCACTAAACTGTTCGAGGCCTGCTCTACCCAGGCTCTGGTTGAAATAGGCTCAGCTATATCACACTAAACTGTTCGAGGCCTGGTCTTCTCAGGCTCTGGTTATAGTTGGCTCAGCTATGTCACACTAAACTGTTCGAGGCCTGGTCTTCCCAGGCTCTGGTTGAAATAGGCTCAGCCATGTCACACTAAACTGATAGAGAGAGGCCTGGTCTACCCAGGCTCTGGTTGAAATAGGCTCAGCTATGTCCCACTAAACTGTTCGCGGCCTGGTCTACCCAGGCCCTGGTTGAAATAGGCTCAGCTTTGTCCCACTAAACTGTTCGAGGCCTGGTCTACCTACCCAGGTCTGGTTGAAATAGGCTCAGCTATGTCACACGAAACTGATAGAGAGAGGCCTGGTCGAAATAGGCTCAGCTATGTCACAGTAAACATTTCGAGGCCTGGTCTACCCTGGTTCTGGTTGATATCGGCTCAGTATGTCCCACTAAACTGCTCGAGGCCTGGTCTACCCAGGCTCTGGTGTAAATTGGCTAAGCTATGTCCCACAAAACTGTTCGAGGCCTTGTCTACCCAGGCTCTGGTTGAAATCGGCTCAGCAATGTCCCTCTAAACTGTTCGAGGCCTGGTCTACCCAGGCTGGTGTGGAAATCGGCTCAGCTATGTCCCACTAAACTGCTCGAGGCCTGGTCTACCCAGGCTCTGGTTGAAATAGGCTCAGCTTTGTCCCACAAAACTGTTCGAGGCCTTGTCTACCCAGGCTCTGGTTGAAATGGGCTAAGCTATTTCCCACTAAACTGTTCGAGGCCTAGTCTACCTGGGCTCTGGTTGAAATCAGCTCAGCTATGTCACACTAAACTGTTCGAGGCCTGGTCTACCCAGGCTCTTGTTGAAATAGGCTTAGCTTTGTCACACTAAATTGTTCGCTTCCTGGTCTACCCAGGCCCTGGTTGAAATAGGCTCAGCTTTGTCCCACTAAACTGATAGTGAGAGGCCTGGTTTATCCAGGATCTGGTTGAAATAGGCTCAGCTATGTCACAGTAAACATTTCGAGGCCTGGTCTACCCTGGTTCTGGTTGATATCGGCTCAGCTATGTCCCACTAAACTGCTCGAGGCCTGGTCTTCCCAGGCTCTGGTTGAAATAGGCTCAGCTATGTCCCACTAAACTGCTCGAGGCCTGGTCTACCCAGGCTCTGGTTGAAATAGGCTCAGCTATGTCACACTAAACTGATAGAGAGAGGCCTGGTTTATCCAGGCTCTGGTTGAAATAGGCTCAGCTATTTCCCACTAAACTTTTCGAGGCCTGGTCTACCCAGGCTCTGGTTGAAATAGGCTCAGCTATGTCACACTAAACTGTTCGCGGCCTGGTCTACCCAGGCCCTGGATGAAATACCCTCAGCTTTGTCCCACTAAACTGTTTGAGGCCTGGTCTACCCAGGCTCTGGTTGAAATTGGCTCAGCTTTGTCCCACTAAAATGTTCGAGGCCTGGTCTACCCAGGCTCTGGTTGAAATAGGCTCAGCTTTGTCCCACTAAAATGTTCGAGGCCTGGTCTTCCCAGGCTCTGGTTGAAATCGGCTCAGCTATGTCCCACTAAACTGCTCGAGGCCTGGTTTACCCAGGCTCTGGTTGAAATCGGCTCAGCAATGTCCCTCTAAACTGTTTGAGGCCTGGTCTACCCAGGCTGGTGTTGAAATCGGCTCAGCTATGTCACACTAAACTGATAGAGGCCTGGTCTTTCCAGGCTCTGGTTGAAATCGGCTCAGCTATGTCACACTAAACTGTTCGAGGCCTGTCTTCCCAGGCTCTGGTTGAAATAGACTCAGCTATGTCACACTAAACTGTTTCGAGGCCTGGTCTTCCCAGGCTCTGGTTGAAGTCGGCTCAGCTATGTCACAGTAAACATTTCGAGGCCTGGTCTACCCAGGCTCTAGTTGAAGTCGGCTCAGCTATGTCCCACTAAACTGTTCGAGGCCTGGTCTACCCAGGCTCTGGTTGAAATAGGCTCAGCTATGTCCCACTAAACTGTTCGAGGCATGCTCTACCCAGGCTCTGGTTGAAATATGCTCAGCTTTGTCCCACTAAAATGTTTGAGGCCTGGTCTTCCCAGGCTCTGGGTAAAATAGGCTCAGCGTTGTCCCACTAAACTGTTCGAGGCCTGGTCTACCGAGGTCTGGTCGAAATAGGCTAAGCTATGTCACATTAAACATTTTGAGGCCTGGTCTACCCTGGTTCTGGTTGATATCGGCTCAGCTATGTCCCACTAAACTGCTCGAGGCCTGGTCTTCCCAGGCTCTGGTTGAAATAGGCTCAGCTATGTCACACTAAACTGTTCGAGGCCTGGTCTACCCTGGTTCTGGTTGATATCGGCTCAGCTAAACTGTTCGAGGCCTGGTCTACCCAGGCTCTGGTTTAAATAGGCTCAGCTATGTCACACTAAACTGTTCGCGGCCTGGTCTACCCAGGCCCTGGTTGAAATAGGCTCAGCTTTGTCCCACTAAACTGTTCGTGGCCTGGTCTTCCCAGGCTCTGGTTGAGATAGGCTCAGCTATGTCCCACTAAACTGTTCGAGGCCTGCTCTACCCAGGCTCTGGTTGAAATAGGCTCAGCTATATCACACTAAACTGTTCGAGGCCTGGTCTTCTCAGGCTCTGGTTATAGTTGGCTCAGCTATGTCACACTAAACTGTTCGAGGCCTGGTCTTCCCAGGCTCTGGTTGAAATAGGCTCAGCCATGTCACACTAAACTGATAGAGAGAGGCCTGGTCTACCCAGGCTCTGGTTGAAATAGGCTCAGCTATGTCCCACTAAACTGTTCGCGGCCTGGTCTACCCAGGCCCTGGTTGAAATAGGCTCAGCTTTGTCCCACTAAACTGTTCGAGGCCTGGTCTACCTACCCAGGTCTGGTTGAAATAGGCTCAGCTATGTCACACGAAACTGATAGAGAGAGGCCTGGTCGAAATAGGCTCAGCTATGTCACAGTAAACATTTCGAGGCCTGGTCTACCCTGGTTCTGGTTGATATCGGCTCAGTATGTCCCACTAAACTGCTCGAGGCCTGGTCTACCCAGGCTCTGGTGTAAATTGGCTAAGCTATGTCCCACAAAACTGTTCGAGGCCTTGTCTACCCAGGCTCTGGTTGAAATCGGCTCAGCAATGTCCCTCTAAACTGTTCGAGGCCTGGTCTACCCAGGCTGGTGTGGAAATCGGCTCAGCTATGTCCCACTAAACTGCTCGAGGCCTGGTCTACCCAGGCTCTGGTTGAAATAGGCTCAGCTTTGTCCCACAAAACTGTTCGAGGCCTTGTCTACCCAGGCTCTGGTTGAAATGGGCTAAGCTATTTCCCACTAAACTGTTCGAGGCCTAGTCTACCTGGGCTCTGGTTGAAATCAGCTCAGCTATGTCACACTAAACTGTTCGAGGCCTGGTCTACCCAGGCTCTTGTTGAAATAGGCTTAGCTTTGTCACACTAAATTGTTCGCTTCCTGGTCTACCCAGGCCCTGGTTGAAATAGGCTCAGCTTTGTCCCACTAAACTGATAGTGAGAGGCCTGGTTTATCCAGGATCTGGTTGAAATAGGCTCAGCTATGTCACAGTAAACATTTCGAGGCCTGGTCTACCCTGGTTCTGGTTGATATCGGCTCAGCTATGTCCCACTAAACTGCTCGAGGCCTGGTCTTCCCAGGCTCTGGTTGAAATAGGCTCAGCTATGTCCCACTAAACTGCTCGAGGCCTGGTCTACCCAGGCTCTGGTTGAAATAGGCTCAGCTATGTCACACTAAACTGATAGAGAGAGGCCTGGTTTATCCAGGCTCTGGTTGAAATAGGCTCAGCTATTTCCCACTAAACTTTTCGAGGCCTGGTCTACCCAGGCTCTGGTTGAAATAGGCTCAGCTATGTCACACTAAACTGTTCGCGGCCTGGTCTACCCAGGCCCTGGATGAAATACCCTCAGCTTTGTCCCACTAAACTGTTTGAGGCCTGGTCTACCCAGGCTCTGGTTGAAATTGGCTCAGCTTTGTCCCACTAAAATGTTCGAGGCCTGGTCTACCCAGGCTCTGGTTGAAATAGGCTCAGCTTTGTCCCACTAAAATGTTCGAGGCCTGGTCTTCCCAGGCTCTGGTTGAAATCGGCTCAGCTATGTCCCACTAAACTGCTCGAGGCCTGGTTTACCCAGGCTCTGGTTGAAATCGGCTCAGCAATGTCCCTCTAAACTGTTTGAGGCCTGGTCTACCCAGGCTGGTGTTGAAATCGGCTCAGCTATGTCACACTAAACTGATAGAGGCCTGGTCTTTCCAGGCTCTGGTTGAAATCGGCTCAGCTATGTCACACTAAACTGTTCGAGGCCTGTCTTCCCAGGCTCTGGTTGAAATAGACTCAGCTATGTCACACTAAACTGTTTCGAGGCCTGGTCTTCCCAGGCTCTGGTTGAAGTCGGCTCAGCTATGTCACAGTAAACATTTCGAGGCCTGGTCTACCCAGGCTCTAGTTGAAGTCGGCTCAGCTATGTCCCACTAAACTGTTCGAGGCCTGGTCTACCCAGGCTCTGGTTGAAATAGGCTCAGCTATGTCCCACTAAACTGTTCGAGGCATGCTCTACCCAGGCTCTGGTTGAAATATGCTCAGCTTTGTCCCACTAAAATGTTTGAGGCCTGGTCTTCCCAGGCTCTGGGTAAAATAGGCTCAGCGTTGTCCCACTAAACTGTTCGAGGCCTGGTCTACCGAGGTCTGGTCGAAATAGGCTAAGCTATGTCACATTAAACATTTTGAGGCCTGGTCTACCCTGGTTCTGGTTGATATCGGCTCAGCTATGTCCCACTAAACTGCTCGAGGCCTGGTCTTCCCAGGCTCTGGTTGAAATAGGCTCAGCTATGTCACACTAAACTGATAGAGAGAGGCCTGGTTTATCCAGGCTCTGGTTGAAATAGGCTCAGCTATGTCCCACTAAACTGTTCGAGGCCTGGTCTACCCAGGCTCTGGTTGAAATAGGCTCAGCTATGTCACACTAAACTGTTCGCGGCCTGGTCTAACCAGGCTCTGGTTGAAATAGGCTCAGCTATGTCCCACTAAACTGTTCGAGGCCTGGTCTTCCCAGGCTCTGGTTATAATTGGCTTAGCTATGTCACACTAAACTGTTCGAGGCCTGGTCTTCCCAGGCTCTGGTTGAAATAGTTCTCAGCTATGTCACACTAAGCTGATAGAGAGCGGCCTGGTTTATCCAGGCTCTGGTTGAAATAGGCTCAGCTATGTCCCACTAAACTGTTCGAGGCCTGGTCTACCCAGGCTCTGGTTGAAATAGGCTCAGCTATGTCCCACTAAACTGTTCGAGGCCTGGTCTTCCCAGGCTCTGGTTGAAGTCGGCTCAGCTATGTCACAGTAAACATTTCGAGGCCTGGTCTACCCAGGCTCTGGTTGAAATAGGCTCAGCTATGTCACACTAAACTGTTCGCGGCTTGGTCTACCCAGGCTCTGGTTGAAATAGGCTCAGCTTTGTCCCACTAAAATGTTCGAGCCCTGGTCTTCCCAGGCTCTGGGTAATATAGTCTCAGCGTTGTCCCACTAAACTGTTCGAGGCCTGGTCTACCCAGGTCTGGTTGAAATAGGCTCAGCTATGTCACACTAAACTGATAGAGAGAGGCCTGGTTTATCCAGGCTCTTGTTGAAATAGGCTCAGCTATGTCCCACTAAACTGTTCGAGGCCTGGTCTACCCTGGTTCTGGTTGATATCGGCTCAGCTATGTCCCACTAAACTGCTCGAGGCCTGGTCTTCCCAGGCTCTGGTTGAAATAGGCTCAGCTATGTCACACTAAACTGTTCGCGGCCTGGTCTACACAGGCCCTGGTTGAAATAGGCTTAGCTTTGTCCCACTAAACTGTTCGTGGCCTGGTCTTCCCAGGCTCTGGTTGAAATAGGCTCAGCTATGTCACACTAAACTGTTCGCGGCCTGGTCTACCCAGGCCCTGGTTGAAATAGGCTCAGCTATGTCCCACTAAACTGTTCGAGGCCTGCTCTACCCAGGCTCTGGTTGAAATAGGCTCAGCTATATCACACTAAACTGTTCGAGGCCTGGTCTTCCCAGGCTCTGGTTATAATTGGCTCAGCTATGTCACACTAAACTGTTGGAGGCCTGGTCTTCCCAGGCTCTGGTTGAAATAGGCTCAGCTATGTCACACTAAACTGATAGAGAGAGGCCTGGTTTATCCAGGCTCTGGTTGAAATAGGCTCAGCTATGTCCCACTAAACTGTTCGAGGCCTGGTCTACCCAGGCTCTGCTTGAAATAGGCTCAGCTATGTCACACTAAACTGTTCGCGGCCTGGTCTACCCAGGCCCTGGTTGAAATAGGCTCAGCTTTGTCCCACTAAAATGTTCGAGGCCTGGTCTTCCCAGGCTCTCGGTAAAATAGGCTCAGCGTTTTCCCACTAAACTGTTCGAGGCCTGGTCTACCCAGGTCTGGTTGAAATAGGCTCAGCTATGTCACACGAAACTGACAGAGAGAGGCCTGGTCGAAATAGGCTCAGCTATGTCACAGTAAACATTTCGAGGCCTGGTCTACCCTGGTTCTGGTTGATATCGGCTCAGTATGTCCCACTAAACTGCTCGAGGCCTGGTCTACCCAGGCTCTGGTGTAAATTGGCTCAGCTATGTCCCACAAAACTGTTCGAGGCCTGGTCTACCCAGGCTCTGGTTGAAATCGGCTCAGCTATGTCCCACTAAACTGCTCGAGGCCTGATCTACCCAGGCTCTGGTTGAAATCGGCTCAGCTATGTCCCACTAAACTACTCGAGGCCTAGTCTACCCATGCTCTGGTTGAAATAAGCTCAGCTTTGTCCCACAAAACTGTTCGATGCCTGGTCTACCCAGGCTCTGGTTGAAATCGGCTCAGCTATGTCCCACTAAACTGCTTGAGGCCTGGTTTACCCAGGCTCTGGTTGAAATAGGCTCAGCTTTGTCCCACAAAACTGTTCGAGGCCTTGTCTACCCAGGCTCTGGTTGAAATGGGCTCAGCTATTTCCCACTAAACTGTTCGAGGCCTGGTCTACCCAGGCTCTTGTTGAAATAGGCTTAGCTTTGTCACACTAAACTGAAATAGGCTCAGCCTGGTCTACCCAGGCCCTGGTTGAAATAGGGTCAGCTTTGTCCCCCAAAACTTTTCGAGGCCTGATCTACCCAGTCTCTGGTTGAAATAGGCTCAGCTTTGTCCCACAAAACTGTTCGATGCCTGGTCTACCCAGGCTCTGGTTGAAATCGGCACAGCTATGTCCCACTAAACTGTTCGAGGCCTGATCTACCCAGGCTCTGGTTGAAATAGGGTCAGCTTTGTCCCCCAAAACTTTTCGAGGCCTGATCTACCCAGTCTCTGGTTGAAATAGGCTCAGCTTTGTCCCACAAAACTGTTCGATGCCTGGTCTACCCAGGCTCTGGTTGAAATCGGCACAGCTATGTCCCACTAAACTGCTCGAGGCCTGGTCTTCCCAGGCTCTGGTTGAAACAGCTATGTCACACTAAACTGATAGAGAGAAACCTGGTTTATCCAGGCTCTGGTTGAAATAGGCTCAGCTATGTCCCACTAAACTGTTCGAGGCCTGATCTACCCAGGCTCTGGTTGAAATAGGCTCAGCTATGTCACACGAAACTGTTGGAGGCCTGGTCTACCCAGGCTCTGGTTGAAATAGGGTCAGCTTTGTCACACTAAACTGCTTGAGGCCTGGTCTACCCAGGCTCTGGTTGAAATAGGGTCAGCTTTGTCCCACTAAACTGTTCGAGGCCTGGTCTACTCAGGTCTTGTTGAAATAGGCTCAGCTATGTCACACAAAACTGTTGGAGGCCTGGTCTACCCAGGCTCTGGTTGAAATAGGGTCAGCTTTGTCACACTAAACTGCTTGAGGCCTGGTCTACCCAGGCTCTGGTTGAAATATTCTCAGCTATGTCACACGAAACTGATTGAAGCCTGGTCTACCCAGGCTCTGGTTTAAATAGGGTCAGCTTTGTCCCACAAAACTGTTTGAGGCCTGATCTACCCAGTCTCTGGTTGAAATAGGCTCAGCTTTGTCCCACAAAACTGTTGGAGGCCTGGTCTACCCAGGCTCTGGTTGAAATAGGGTCAGCTTTGTCACACTAAACTGCTTGAGGCCTGGTCTACCCAGGCTCTGGTTGAAATATTCTCAGCTATGTCACACGAAACTGATTGAAGCCTGGTCTACCCAGGCTCTGGTTTAAATAGGGTCAGCTTTGTCCCACAAAACTGTTTGAGGCCTGATCTACCCAGTCTCTGGTTGAAATAGGCTCAGCTTTGTCCCACAAAACTGTTCGATGCCTGGTCTACCCAGGCTCTGGTTGAAATCGGCACAGCTATGTCCCACTAAACTGCTCGAGGCCTGGTCTACCCAGGTTCTGGTTGAAATCGGCTCAGCAATGTCACACTAAACTGTTCGAGGCCTGGTCTTCCCAGGCTCTGGTTGAAACAGCTATGTCACACTAAACTGATAGAGAGAAACCTGGTTTATCCAGGCTCTGGTTGAAATAGGCTCAGCTATGTCCCACTAAACTGTTTGAGGCCTGATCTACCCAGGTTCTGGTTGAAATAGGCTCAGCTATGTCACACGAAACTGTTCGAGGCCTGGTCTACCTACCCTTGCTCTGGTTGATATTGGCTCAGCTTTGTCCCACTAAACTGCTCAAGGCCTGGTCTACCCAGGTCTGGTTGAAATAGGCTCAGCTATGTCCCACTAAACTGTTCGAGGCCTGCTCTACCCAGGCTCTTGTTGAAATAGGCTCAGCTATGTCCCACTAAAATGTTCGAAGCCTGGTCTACCCAGGCTCTGGTTGAAATAGGCTCAGCTATGTCCCACTAAACTGTTCGAGGCCTTGTCTACCCAGGCTCTGGTTGAAATAGGCTCAGCTATGTCACACTAAACTGTTCGCGGCCTGGTCTACCCAGGCCCTGGTTGAAATAGGCTCAGCTTTGTCCCACTAAACTGTTGGAGGCCTGGTTCCCAGGCTCTGGTTGAAATAGGCTCAGCTATATCACACTAAACATTTCGAGGCCTGGTCTTCTCAGGCTCTGGTTGAAATAGGCTCAGTTATGTCACACTAAACTGTTCGATGCCTGGTCTACCTACCCAGGCTCTGGTTGATATTTGCTCAGCTATGTCCCACTGAACTGCTCAAGGCCTGGTCTACCCAGGTCTGGTTGAAATAGGCTCAGCTATGTCACACTAAACTGTTCGAGGCCTGGTCTACCCAGGCTCTGGTTGATATCGGCTCAGCTATGTCCCACTGAACTACTTGAGTCCTTCTCTACCCAGGCTCTGGTTGAAATAGGCTCAGCTATGTCGTACTCGAGGCCTAGTGTACCCAGGCTCTGGTTGAAATAGGCTCAGCTTTGTCCCACTAAATTGTTCGAGGCCTGGTCTACCTACTCAGGCTCTGGTTGAAATTGGCTCAGCTATGTCCCACTAAACTGTTCGAGGCCTAGTCTACCCAGGCTCTGGTTGATATCGGCTCAGCTATGTCCCACTAAACTACTTGAGGCCTAGTCTACCCAGGCTCTGGTTGATATCGGCTCAGCTATGTCCCACTAAACTACTTGAGGCCTTCTCTACCCAGGCTATGGTTGAAATAGGCTCAGCTATGTCCCACTAAACTGTTCGAGGCCTGGTCTACCCAGGCTCTGGTTGAAATCGGCTCAGCTATGTCCCACTAAACTGCTCGAGGCCTGGTCTACCCAGGCTCTTGTTGAAATAGGCTTAGCTTTGTCCCACTAAACTGTTCGAGGCCTGGTCTTCCCAGGCTCTGGTTGAAATAGACTCAGCTATGTCACACTAAACTGATAGAGAGAGGCCTGGTTTATCCAGGCTCTAGTTGAAATAGGCTCAGCTATGTCCCACTAAACTGTTCGAGGCCTGCTCTACCCAGGCTCTGGTTGAAATAGGCTCAGCTATGTCACACTAAACTGTTCGAAGCCTGGTCTACCCAGTCTGGTGTTGAAATCGCCTCAGCTATGTCACACTAAACTGCTCGAGGCCTGGTCTACCCAGGCTCTTGTTGAAATAGCCTCAGCTAACTCCCACTAAACTGTTTGAGGCCTGGTCTTCCCAGGCTCTGGTTGAATTAGGCTCAGCTTTGTCCCACTAAACTGTTCGAGGCCTGGTCTTCCCAGGCTCTGGTTGAAATAGGCTCAGCTAACTCCCACTAAACTGTTCGAGGCCTGGTCTACCCAGGCTCTGGTTGAAATAGGCTCAGCTTTGTCCCACAAAACTGTTCGATGCCTGGTCTACCCAGGCTCTGGTTGAAATAGGCTCAGCTTTGTCCCACTAAACTGTTCGATGCCTGGTCTACCTACCCAGGCTCTGGTTGATATTGGCTCAGCTATGTCCCACTAAACTGTTCGATGCCTGGTCTACCTACCCAGGCTCTGGTTGATATTGGCTCAGCTTTGTCCCGCTAAACTGCTCAAGGCCTGGTCTACCCAGGTCTGGTTGAAATAGGCTCAGCTATGTCACACTAAACTGATAGAGAGAGGCCTGGTTTATCCAGGCTCTGGTTGAAATAGGCTCAGCTATGTCCCACTAAACTGTTCGAGGCCTGCTCTACCCAGGCTCTTGTTGAAATAGGCTCAGCTATGTCCCACTAAAATGTTCGAAGCCTGGTCTACCCAGGCTCTGGTTGAAATAGGCTCAGCTATGTCCCACTAAACTATTTGAGGCCTGGTCTACCCAGGCTCTGGTTGAAATAGGCTCAGCTATGTCACACTAAACTGTTCGAGGCCTGGTCTACCCAGGCTCTGGTTGATATCGGCTCAGCTATGTCCCACTGAACTACTTGAGTCCTTCTCTACCCAGGCTCTGGTTGAAATAGGCTCAGCTATGTCGTACTCGAGGCCTAGTGTACCCAGGCTCTGGTTGAAATAGGCTCAGCTTTGTCCCACTAAACTGTTCGAGGCCTGGTCTACCTACTCAGGCTCTGGTTGAAATCGGCTCAGCTATGTCCCACTAAACCAGGGGTGTCAAAGTCAAATGGACGGAGGGCCAAATAAAAAAATCAGCTACAAGACGAGGGCCGGACTGTTCGAATGTTCATTGAAAAATGTTTAAATGACGCATATAGTCTAGTGAACCTAATTGAACCTACTGAAAACCTAACAAATATATTACAATATGATCAGATAAATAAAGCAATATTTTCTTATGGCTCTGTCAGTAATCTTTAATTTTCAACAGACACAAAAGACAAATTTCCTTTATATAAATATCCCCATAACATGAACATTAAATGAAAGAAACCGGTATTCAAGGCACCATCAGTAGACTATATTTTCTATTTTAGCAAAAGTGGGCTAAATTTACTTCAAAGAAAAAACAATAATAGCAATTTTCTATCATCCACTCAACTGAAATATTTTTAAAATATAATTGGATTGAAATACAAAAAAATAAAGTGCAAAAATCTATTAATCAAAAACAACACTTTGTTTAAGGAGAAGTAACATGCAGTGAAAACAAATATTAAATTTTAACTTTTAAACTTGAACTGAGTAAAAACTCTAAATATGTGATTGCACAGTAATGTTCACTTGTTTGAGGTTGAGGGTGATACTTGGTGGTGTCCCATCTTTTCCACAAGTTCATCAATGTTCGGGGTAAGGCTCTGAGCTGAAGAAATCCTCAGAATTGAGTGGAGGTGTTCAGCAGTAAGTCGACTTCTGTGTGATGTTTTGTTCAGGTTCATCAAAGAAAACAGTTGTTCACACAGGTATGTGCTGCCAAACATAGACAACGTTTGAGCAGCCTGGATGCGCAGCTGGGGCATTGTGCCGGGGAGGAAACGGGCGAACTCCGCAGCACCCACTGCCGCATATTTTGCCCTCAGTGCATCATTGCATTGGAGGTCAATCAACTCCATTTGGAGGTTTGGTGGTGAGCTTTCCACGTCAACAGCAAATGGGTTACCGAGCAGTTCCAACCTGCTTTTTTGTGCTTCAAAGTCAGCAAATCGGCGTCGAAAGTCAGCGGCAAGCATACCTATTTTATCAGCCAACTGTGTGCTCGGGAACGCACTGGTAGAGAGCTTCTCTTTCATGGTCTGGCAGCTGGGAAAGTGGCTCAAATTTTCTTTCCGCATCTGCGTCTCCCACAGAGTCAGTTTGGTTTTAAATGCCTTCACTGTACTGTACATATCAGAGATGACACGATCCCGACCCTGCAGCTGCAAGTTTATTGCATTCAGATGACTCGTAATGTCACACAGAAAAGCCATTTCACACAGAAACATTTCGTCTCGGAGTTGTGTTGTGTCTTTCCCTTTGCTGTCCAAGAACAGACAAATCTCCTCACGAAGCTCGAAACATCTTTGAAGCACCTTTCCCTGGCTTACCATCGCACCTCTGTGTGATAAGGCAAATCACCATGCTCCGTTTCTAACTCCGTCAGAAATGCCTTGAACTGGCGGTGATTCAAACCTTTGGCTCTGATAAAGTTAACTGTGCGCGTGATGATGCTCATTACATGCTCCATTTTCAAGGCTTTACCGCACAACGCTTCCTGGTGTATGATACAATGATAAGCTGTCAGCTCACCTGTCGCGTTTTCCTCTTGCATCTTTTCCCGTATCTTCGCCACCAGTCCGCTCCTGTGTCCACACATCGCAGGTGCTCCGTCGGTTGTCAAACCCACGAGTTTTTCCCAAGGCAGCTCCATCTCATTTACACATCTTGACACCTCTTCATACAAATCATGCCCCGTAGTTGTGCCATGCATAGGACGTAAAGCCAAAAACTCCTCTGTCACGCTTAGGTTGGAGTCCACTCCGCGGATGAAAATTGACAACTGGGCAATGTCAGAAATGTCGGTGCTCTCATCCACAGCCAAGGAATATGCAATAAAATCTTTTCCCTTTTTCACAAGCTGCTCTTTTAGATTGATGGACAACTGGTCTACTCTCTCGGCAATGGTGTTTCTGCTCAGACTCACATTTAAAAAGAGTTGCCTTTTTTCTGGGCAAACTTCGTCACAAACTTTAATCATGCAGTTTTTGATGAAATCCCCCTCCGTAAATGGCCGGGCTGATTTAGCGATCTCTTCTGCCAAAATAAAACTGGCCTTTTGTAGCCTTTGTTCCATGTCCATATTCTTGTTTTTGTCCGCGTGTTTCGTTTCATAATGTCGTCTCAGATTATACTCTTTCAGTACCGCCACACTTTCTCCACACAGAAGACACACAGGTTTTCCAGCTACCTTCGTGAACATATACTCCGACTCCCACCTTGTTTGAAACCCCCGGTTCTCAGTATCCACCTTCCGTTTTGCCATTTTTGATGGGTATCTGAAAGTTAATTTTACTGTGATGCTGACGACTGCTGTGCCAATAAATATTGAAATGAAGCAGCCTACTGCTCGGTGCGTCACCTTTGCATTGTGGGAAATGTAGTATTGGTGCGTGTAAAAGATCTGCGGGCTGCCGGCTTGCTGCGGGCCGGTTCTAATAATAAATCAAGATCATCCCAGGGGCCGTAAAAAACCTTCTTGCGGGCCGGATGTGGCCCGCGGGCCTTGACTCTGACATATGTGCACTAAACTGTTCGAGGCCTAGTCTTCCCAGGCTCTGGTTGATATCGGCTCAGCTATGTCCCACTAAACTACTTGAGGCCTAGTCTACCCAGGCTCTGGTTGATATCGGCTCAGCTATGTCCCACTAAACTACTTGAGGCCTTCTCTACCCAGGCTATGGTTGAAATAGGCTCAGCTATGTCCCACTAAACTGTTCGAGGCCTGGTCTACCCAGGCTCTGGTTGAAATCGGCTCAGCTATGTCCCACTAAACTGCTCGAGGCCTGGTCTACCCAGGCTCTTGTTGAAATAGGCTTAGCTTTGTCCCACTAAACTGTTCGAGGCCTGGTCTTCCCAGGCTCTGGTTGAAATAGACTCAGCTATGTCACACTAAACTGATAGAGAGAGGCCTGGTTTATCCAGGCTCTAGTTGAAATAGGCTCAGCTATGTCCCACTAAACTGTTCGAGGCCTGCTCTACCCAGGCTCTGGTTGAAATAGGCTCAGCTATGTCACACTAAACTGTTCGAAGCCTGGTCTACCCAGGCTCTTGTTGAAATAGCCTCAGCTAACTCCCACTAAACTGTTTGAGGCCTGGTCTTCCCAGGCTCTGGTTGAATTAGGCTCAGCTTTGTCCCACTAAACTGTTCGAGGCCTGGTCTTCCCAGGCTCTGGTTGAAATAGGCTCAGCTAACTCCCACTAAACTGTTCGAGGCCTGGTCTACCCAGGCTCTGGTTGAAATAGGCTCAGCTTTGTCCCACAAAACTGTTCGATGCCTGGTCTACCCAGGCTCTGGTTGAAATAGGCTCAGCTTTGTCCCACTAAACTGTTCGATGCCTGGTCTACCTACCCAGGCTCTGGTTGATATTGGCTCAGCTATGTCCCACTAAACTGTTCGATGCCTGGTCTACCTACCCAGGCTCTGGTTGATATTGGCTCAGCTTTGTCCCACTAAACTGCTCAAGGCCTGGTCTACCCAGGTCTGGTTGAAATAGGCTCAGCTATGTCACACTAAACTGATAGAGAGAGGCCTGGTTTATCCAGGCTCTGGTTGAAATAGGCTCAGCTATGTCCCACTAAACTGTTCGAGGCCTGGTCTACCCAGGCTCTTGTTGAAATCGGCTCAGCTATGTCCCACTAAACTGCTCGAGGCCTGGTCTACCCAGGCTCTTGTTGAAATAGGCTTAGCTTTGTCCCACTAAACTGTTCGAGGCCTGGTCTTCCCAGGCTCTGGTTGAAATAGACTCAGCTATGTCACACTAAACTGATAGAGAGAGGCCTGGTTTATCCAGGCTCTAGTTGAAATAGGCTCAGCTATGTCCCACTAAACTGTTCGAGGCCTGCTCTACCCAGGCTCTGGTTGAAATAGGCTCAGCTATGTCACACTAAACTGTTCGAAGCCTGGTCTACCCAGGCTCTTGTTGAAATAGCCTCAGCTAACTCCCACTAAACTGTTTGAGGCCTGGTCTTCCCAGGCTCTGGTTGAATTAGGCTCAGCTTTGTCCCACTAAACTGTTCGAGGCCTGGTCTTCCCAGGCTCTGGTTGAAATAGGCTCAGCTAACTCCCACTAAACTGTTCGAGGCCTGGTCTACCCAGGCTCTGGTTGAAATAGGCTCAGCTTTGTCCCACAAAACTGTTCGATGCCTGGTCTACCCAGGCTCTGGTTGAAATAGGCTCAGCTTTGTCCCACTAAACTGTTCGA
This sequence comes from Oncorhynchus mykiss, assembly GCF_057628025.1. NCBI lineage: Eukaryota > Metazoa > Chordata > Actinopteri > Salmoniformes > Salmonidae > Oncorhynchus > Oncorhynchus mykiss. The sequence continues at coordinate 50,632,833 of NC_143047.1, forward strand.
TGCCTGGTCTACCTACCCAGGCTCTGGTTGATATTGGCTCAGCTATGTCCCACTAAACTGTTCGATGCCTGGTCTACCTACCCAGGCTCTGGTTGATATTGGCTCAGCTTTGTCCCACTAAACTGCTCAAGGCCTGGTCTACCCAGGTCTGGTTGAAATAGGCTCAGCTATGTCACACTAAACTGATAGAGAGAGGCCTGGTTTATCCAGGCTCTGGTTGAAATAGGCTCAGCTATGTCCCACTAAACTGTTCGAGGCCTGCTCTACCCAGGCTCTTGTTGAAATAGGCTCAGCTATGTCCCACTAAAATGTTCGAAGCCTGGTCTACCCAGGCTCTGGTTGAAATAGGCTCAGCTATGTCCCACTAAACTATTCGAGGCCTGGTCTACCCAGGCTCTGGTTGAAATAGGCTCAGCTATGTCACACTAAACTGTTCGCGGCCTGGTCTACCCAGGCCCTGGTTGAAATAGGCTCAGCTTTGTCCCACTAAACTGTTGGAGGCCTGGTTCCCAGGCTCTGGTTGAAATAGGCTCAGCTATATCACACTAAACATTTCGAGGCCTGGTCTTCTCAGGCTCTGGTTGAAATAGGCTCAGTTATGTCACACTAAACTGATAGAGAGAGGCCTGGTTTATCCAGGCTCTGGTTGAAATAGGCTCAGCTTTGTCCCACTAAACTGTTCGATGCCTGGTCTACCTACCCAGACTCTGGTTGATATTTGCTCAGCTATGTCCCACTAAACTGCTCAAGGCCTGGTCTACCCAGGTCTGGTTGAAATAGGCTCAGCTATGTCACACTAAACTGATAGAGAGAGGCCTGGTTTATCCAGGCTCTGGTTGAAATAGGCTCAGCTATGTCCCACTAAACTGTTCGAGGCCTGCTCTACCCAGGCTCTTGTTGAAATAGGCTCAGCTATGTCCCACTAAAATGTTCGAAGCCTGGTCTACCCAGGCTCTGGTTGATATTTGCTCAGCTATGTCCCACTAAACTGCTCAAGGCCTGGTCTACCCAGGTCTGGTTGAAATAGGCTCAGCTATGTCACACTAAACTGTTCGAGGCCTGGTCTACCCAGGCTCTTGTTGAAATAGCCTCAGCTAACTCCCACTAAACTGTTCGAGGCCTGGTCTTCCCAGGCTCTGGTTGAATTAGGCTCAGCTTTGTCCCACTAAACTGTTCGAGGCCTGGTCTTCCCAGGCTCTGGTTGAAATAGGCTCAGCTAACTCCCACTAAACTGTTCGAGACCTGGTCTACCCAGGCTCTGGTTGAAATAGGCTCAGCTTTGTCCCACAAAACTGTTCGATGCCTGGTCTACCCAGGCTCTGGTTGAAATAGGCTCAGCTTTGCCCCACTAAACTGTTCGATGCCTGGTCTACCTACCCAGGCTCTGGTTGATATTGGCTCAGCTATGTCCCACTAAACTGTTTGATGCCTGGTCTACCTACCCAGGCTCTGGTTGATATTGGCTCAGCTTTGTCCCACTAAACTGCTCAAGGCCTGGTCTACCCAGGTCTGGTTGAAATAGGCTCAGCTATGTCACACTAAACTGATAGAGTCCTGGTCTACCCAGGCTCTGGTTGAAATAGGCTCAGCTATGTCACACTAAACTGATAGAGAGAGGCCTGGTTTATCCAGGCTCTGGTTGAAAAAGGCTCAGCGTTGTCCCACAAAACTGTTTGAGGCCTGGTCTTCCCAGGCTCTGGTTGAAATAGGCTCAGCTATGTCACACTAAACTGTTCGCGGCCTGGTCTACCCAGGCCCTGGTTGAAATAGGCTCAGCTATGTCCCACTAAACTGTTCGAGGCCTGGTCTACCCAGGCTCTGGTTGAAATAGGCTCAGCTATGTCACACTAAACTGTTCGCGGCCTGGTCTACCCAGGCCCTGGTTGAAATAGGCTCAGCTTTGTCCCACTAAACTGTTGGAGGCCTGGTCTTCCCAGGCTCTGGTTGAAATAGGCTCAGCTATGTCACACTAAACTTTTCGAGGCCTGGTCTTCTCAGGCTCTGGTTGAAATAGGCTCAGCTATGTCACACTAAACTGATAGAGAGAGGCCTGGTTTATCCAGGCTCTGGTTGATATTTGCTCAGCTATGTCCCACTAAACTGTTCAAGGCCTGGTCTACCCAGGTCTGGTTGAAATAGGCTCAGCTATGTCACACTAAACTGTTCGAGGCCTGGTCTACCCAGGCTCTGGTTGATATCGGCTCAGCTATGTCCCACTGAACTACTTGAGTCCTTCTCTACCCAGGCTCTGGTTGAAATAGGCTCAGCTATGTCATACTCGAGGCCTGGTCTACCCAGGCTCTGGTTGAAATCGACTCAGCTATGTCATACTCGAGGCCTAGTGTACCCAGGCTCTGGTTGAAATAGGCTCAGCTTTGTCCCACTAAACTGTTCGAGGCCTGGTCTACCTACTCAGGCTCTGGTTGAAATCGGCTCAGCTATGTCCCACTAAACTGTTCGAGGCCTAGTCTACCCAGGCTCTGGTTGATATCGGCTCAGCTATGTCCCACTAAACTACTTGAGGCCTAGTCTACCCAGGCTCTGGTTGATATCGGCTCAGCTATGTCCCACTAAACTACTTGAGGCCTTCTCTACCCAGGCTATGGTTGAAATAGGCTCAGCTATGTCCCACTAAACTGCTCGAGGCCTGGTTTACCCAGGCTCTGATTGAAATAGGCTCAGCCTTGTCCCACAAAACTGTTTGAGGCCTGGTCTACCCAGGCTCTGGTTGAAATCGGCTCAGCTATGTCCCACTAAACTGCTCGAGGCCTGGTTTACCCAGGCTCTGGTTGAAATCGGCTCAGCAATGTCCCTCTAAACTGTTCGAGGCCTGGTCTACCCAGTCTGGTGTTGAAATCGCCTCAGCTATGTCACACTAAACTGCTCGAGGCCTGGTCTACCCAGGCTCTTGTTGAAATAGGCTTAGCTTTGTCCCACTAAACTGTTCGAGGCCTGGTCTTCCCAGGCTCTGGTTGAAATAGGCTCAGCTATGTCACACTAAACTGATAGAGAGAGGCCTGGTTTATCCAGGCTCTAGTTGAAATAGGCTCAGCTATGTCCCACTAAACTGTTCGAGGCCTGCTCTACCCAGGCTCTGGTTGAAATAGGCTCAGCTATGTCACACTAAACTGTTCGAGGCCTGGTCTACCCAGTCTGGTGTTGAAATTGCCTCATCTATGTCACACTAAACTGCTCGAGGCCTGGTCTACCCAGGCTCTTGTTGAAATAGCCTCAGCTAACTCCCACTAAACTGTTCGAGGCCTGGTCTTCCCAGGCTCTGGTTGAAATAGGCTCAGCTAACTCCCACTAAACTGTTCGAGGCCTGGTCTACCCAGGCTCTGGTTGAAATAGGCTCAGCTTTGTCCCACAAAACTGTTCGATGCCTGGTCTACCCAGGCTCTGGTTGAAATAGGCTCAGCTTTGTCCCACTAAACTGTTCGATGCCTGGTCTACCTACCCAGGCTCTGGTTGATATTGGCTCAGCTATGTCCCACTAAACTGTTCGATGCCTGGTCTACCTACTTAGGCTCTGGTTGATATTGGCTCAGCTTTGTCCCACTAAACTGCTCAAGGCCTGGTCTACCCAGGTCTGGTTGAAATAGGCTCAACTATGTCACACTAAACTGATAGAGGCCTGGTCTACCCAGGCTCTGGTTGAAATAGGCTCAGCTTTGTCCCACTAAACTGTTCGCGGCCTGGTCTAACCAGGCTCTGGTTGAAATAGGCTCAGCTATGTCACACTAAACTGATAGAGAGAGGCCTGGTTTATCCAGGCTCTGGTTGAAATAGGCTCAGCTATGTCCCACTAAAATGTTTGAAGCCTGGTCTACCCAGGCTCTGGTTGAAATAGGCTCAGCTATGTCCCACTAAACTGTTCGAGGCCTGGTCTACCCAGGCTCTGGTTGAAATAGGCTCAGCTATGTCACACTAAACTGTTCGCGGCCTGGTCTACCCAGGCCCTGGTTGAAATAGGCTCAGCTTTGTCCCACTAAACTGATAGAGAGAGGCCTGGTTTATCCAGGCTCTGGTTGAAATAGGCTCAGCTATGTCCCACTAAACTGTTCGAGGCCTGCTCTACCCAGGCTCTGGTTGAAATAGGCTCAGCTATGTCACAGTAAACTGTTCGAGGCCTGGTCTACCCAGGTCTTGTTGAAATAGTCACAGCTATGTCACACTAAACTGTTCGAGGCCTGCTCTACCTAGGCTCTGGTTGAAATAGGCTCAGCTATGTCACACTAAACTTTTCGAGGCCTGGTCTTCTCAGGCTCTGGTTGAAATAGGCTCAGCTATGTCACACTAAACTGATAGAGAGAGGCCTGGTTTATCCAGGCTCTGGTTGAAATAGGCTCAGCTATGTCCCACTAAACTGTTCGAGGCCTGCTCTACCCAGTATCTGGTTGAAATAGGCTCAGCTATGTCCCACTAAACTGCTCAAGGCCTGGTCTACCCAGGCTCTGGTTGAAATCGACTCAGCTATGTCATACTCGAGGCCTAGTGTACCCAGGCTCTGGTTGAAATAGGCTCAGCTTTGTCCCACTAAACTGTTCAAGGCCTGGTCTACCCAGGCTCTGGTTGAAATAGGCTCAGCTATGTCACAGTAAACTGTTCGAGGCCTGGTCTACCCAGGTCTTGTTGAAATAGTCACAGCTATGTCACACTAAACTGTTCGAGGCCTGCTCTACCCAGGCTCTGGTTGAAATAGGCTCAGCTATGTCACACTAAACTGTTCGAGGCCTGGTCTTCCCAGGCTCTGGTTGAAATAGGCTCAGCTATGTCACACAAAACTGTTCGAGGCCTGCTCTACCCAGGCTCTGGTTGAAATAGGCTCAGCTATGTCACACTAAACTGTTCGCGGCCTGGTCTACCCAGGCCCTGGTTGAAATAGGCTCAGCTTTGTCACACTAAACTGATAGAGAGAGGCCTGGTTTATCCAGGCTCTGGTTGAAATAGGCTCAGCTATGTCCCACTAAACTGTTCGAGGCCTGCTCTACCTAGGCTCTGGTTGAAATAGGCTCAGCTATGTCACAGTAAACTGTTCGAGGCCTGGTCTACCCAGGTCTTGTTGAAATAGTCACAGCTATGTCACACTAAACTGTTCGAGGCCTGCTCTACCCAGGCTCTGGTTGAAATAGGCTCAGCTATGTCACACTAAACTGTTTGAGGCCTGGTCTTCTCAGGCTCTGGTTGAAATAGGCTCAGCTTTGTCCCACTAAACTGTTCGAGGCCTGGTCTACCTACCCAGGCTCTGGTTGAAATCGGCTCAGTTATGTCACACTAAACTGTTCGAGGCCTGGTCTACCCAGGCTCTGGTTGAAGTCGGCTCAGCTATGTCACAGTAAACATTTCGAGGCCTGGTCTACCCATGCTCTGGTTGAAATAGGCTCAGCTTTGTCCCACTAAACTGTTCGAGGCCTGGTCTACCTACCCAGGCTCTGGTTGAAATAGGCTCAGCTATGTCACACTAAACTTTTCCAGGCCTGGTCTTCCCAGGATCTGGTTGAAATAGGCTCAGCTTTGTCCCACTAAACTGTTCGAGGCCTGCTCTACCCAGGCTCTGGTTGAAATAGGCTCAGCTATGTCACAGTAAACTGTTCGAGGCCTGGTCTACCCAGGTCTTGTTGAAATAGTCACAGCTATGTCACACTAAACTGTTTGAGGCCTGCTCTACCCAGGCTCTGGTTGAAATAGGCTCAGCTATGTCACACTAAACTGTTCGCGGCCTGGTCTACCCAGGCCCTGGTTGAAATAGGCTCAGCTTTGTCCCACTAAACTGTTCGAGGCCTGGTCTACCTACCCAGGCTCTGGTTGAAATCGGCTCAGTTATGTCACACTAAACTGTTCGAGGCCTGGTCTACCCAGGCTCTGGTTGATATCGGCTCAGCTATGTCCCACTAAACTACTTGAGGCCTTCTCTACCCAGGCTCTGGTTGAAATCGGCTCAGCTATGTCCCACTAAACTGCTCGAGGCCTGGTTTACCCAGGCTCTGGTTGAAATCGGCTCAGCAATGTCCCTCTAAACTGTTCGAGGCCTGGTCTACCCAGTCTGGTGTTGAAATCGCCTCAGCTATGTCACACTAAACTGCTCGAGGCCTGGTCTACCCAGGCTCTTGTTGAAATAGGCTTAGCTTTGTCCCACTAAACTGTTTGAGGCCTGGTCTTCCCAGGCTCTGGTTGAAATAGGCTCAGCTATGTCACACTAAACTGATAGAGAGAGGCCTGGTTTATCCAGGCTCTAGTTGAAATAGGCTCAGCTATGTCCCACTAAACTGTTCGAGGCCTGCTCTACCCAGGCTCTGGTTGAAATAGGCTCAGCTATGTCACACTAAACTGTTCGAGGCCTGGTCTACCCAGTCTGGTGTTGAAATCGCCTCATCTATGTCACACTAAACTGCTCGAGGCCTGGTCTACCCAGGTCTTGTTGAAATAGTCACAGCTATGTCACACTAAACTGTTCGAGGCCTGCTCTACCCAGGCTCTGGTTGAAATAGGCTCAGCTATGTCACACTAAACTGTTCGAGGCCTGCTCTACCCAGGCTCTGGTTGAAATAGGCTCAGCTATGTCACACTAAACTGTTCGCGGCCTGGTCTACCCAGGCCCTGGTTGAAATAGGCTCAGCTTTGTCACACTAAACTGATAGAGAGAGGCCTGGTTTATCCAGGCTCTGGTTGAAATAGGCTCAGCTATGTCCCACTAAACTGTTCGAGGCCTGCTCTACCTAGGCTCTGGTTGAAATAGGCTCAGCTATGTCACAGTAAACTGTTCGAGGCCTGGTCTACCCAGGTCTTGTTGAAATAGTCACAGCTATGTCACACTAAACTGTTCGAGGCCTGCTCTACCCAGGCTCTGGTTGAAATAGGCTCAGCTATGTCACACTAAACTGTTTGAGGCCTGGTCTTCTCAGGCTCTGGTTGAAATAGGCTCAGCTTTGTCCCACTAAACTGTTCGAGGCCTGGTCTACCTACCCAGGCTCTGGTTGAAATCGGCTCAGTTATGTCACACTAAACTGTTCGAGGCCTGGTCTACCCAGGCTCTGGTTGAAGTCGGCTCAGCTATGTCACAGTAAACATTTCGAGGCCTGGTCTACCCATGCTCTGGTTGAAATAGGCTCAGCTTTGTCCCACTAAACTGTTCGAGGCCTGGTCTACCTACCCAGGCTCTGGTTGAAATAGGCTCAGCTATGTCACACTAAACTTTTCCAGGCCTGGTCTTCCCAGGATCTGGTTGAAATAGGCTCAGCTTTGTCCCACTAAACTGTTCGAGGCCTGCTCTACCCAGGCTCTGGTTGAAATAGGCTCAGCTATGTCACAGTAAACTGTTCGAGGCCTGGTCTACCCAGGTCTTGTTGAAATAGTCACAGCTATGTCACACTAAACTGTTTGAGGCCTGCTCTACCCAGGCTCTGGTTGAAATAGGCTCAGCTATGTCACACTAAACTGTTCGCGGCCTGGTCTACCCAGGCCCTGGTTGAAATAGGCTCAGCTTTGTCCCACTAAACTACTTGAGGCCTAGTCTACCCAGGCTCTGGTTGATATCGGCTCAGCTATGTCCCACTAAACTACTTGAGGCCTTCTCTACCCAGGCTATGGTTGAAATAGGCTCAGCTATGTCCCACTAAACTGCTCGAGGCCTGGTTTACCCAGGCTCTGATTGAAATAGGCTCAGCCTTGTCCCACAAAACTGTTTGAGGCCTGGTCTACCCAGGCTCTGGTTGAAATCGGCTCAGCTATGTCCCACTAAACTGCTCGAGGCCTGGTTTACCCAGGCTCTGGTTGAAATCGGCTCAGCAATGTCCCTCTAAACTGTTCGAGGCCTGGTCTACCCAGTCTGGTGTTGAAATCGCCTCAGCTATGTCACACTAAACTGCTCGAGGCCTGGTCTACCCAGGCTCTTGTTGAAATAGGCTTAGCTTTGTCCCACTAAACTGTTCGAGGCCTGGTCTTCCCAGGCTCTGGTTGAAATAGGCTCAGCTATGTCACACTAAACTGATAGAGAGAGGCCTGGTTTATCCAGGCTCTAGTTGAAATAGGCTCAGCTATGTCCCACTAAACTGTTCGAGGCCTGCTCTACCCAGGCTCTGGTTGAAATAGGCTCAGCTATGTCACACTAAACTGTTCGAGGCCTGGTCTACCCAGTCTGGTGTTGAAATCGCCTCATCTATGTCACACTAAACTGCTCGAGGCCTGGTCTACCCAGGCTCTTGTTGAAATAGCCTCAGCTAACTCCCACTAAACTGTTCGAGGCCTGGTCTTCCCAGGCTCTGGTTGAATTAGGCTCAGCTTTGTCCCACTAAACTGTTCGAGGCCTGGTCTTCCCAGGCTCTGGTTGAAATAGGCTCAGCTAACTCCCACTAAACTGTTCGAGGCCTGGTCTACCCAGGCTCTGGTTGAAATAGGCTCAGCTTTGTCCCACAAAACTGTTCGATGCCTGGTCTACCCAGGCTCTGGTTGAAATAGGCTCAGCTTTGTCCCACTAAACTGTTCGATGCCTGGTCTACCTACCCAGGCTCTGGTTGATATTGGCTCAGCTATGTCCCACTAAACTGTTCGATGCCTGGTCTACCTACTTAGGCTCTGGTTGATATTGGCTCAGCTTTGTCCCACTAAACTGCTCAAGGCCTGGTCTACCCAGGTCTGGTTGAAATAGGCTCAGCTATGTCACACTAAACTGATAGAGGCCTGGTCTACCCAGGCTCTGGTTGAAATAGGCTCAGCTTTGTCCCACTAAACTGTTTGCGGCCTGGTCTAACCAGGCTCTGGTTGAAATAGGCTCAGCTATGTCACACTAAACTGATAGAGAGAGGCCTGGTTTATCCAGGCTCTGGTTGAAATAGGCTCAGCTATGTCCCACTAAAATGTTTGAAGCCTGGTCTACCCAGGCTCTGGTTGAAATAGGCTCAGCTATGTCCCACTAAACTGTTCGCGGCCTGGTCTACCCAGGCCCTGGTTGAAATAGGCTCAGCTTTGTCCCACTAAACTGATAGAGAGAGGCCTGGTTTATCCAGGCTCTGGTTGAAATAGGCTCAGCTATGTCCCACTAAACTGTTCGAGGCCTGCTCTACCCAGGCTCTGGTTGAAATAGGCTCAGCTATGTCACAGTAAACTGTTCGAGGCCTGGTCTACCCAGGTCTTGTTGAAATAGTCACAGCTATGTCACACTAAACTGTTCGAGGCCTGCTCTACCTAGGCTCTGGTTGAAATAGGCTCAGCTATGTCACACTAAACTTTTCGAGGCCTGGTCTTCTCAGGCTCTGGTTGAAATAAGCTCAGCTATGTCACACTAAACTGATAGAGAGAGGCCTGGTTCATCCAGGCTCTGGTTGAAATAGGCTCAGCTATGTCCCACTAAACTGTTCGAGGCCTGCTCTACCCAGTATCTGGTTGAAATAGGCTCAGCTATGTCCCACTAAACTGCTCAAGGCCTGGTCTACCCAGGCTCTGGTTGAAATCGACTCAGCTATGTCATACTCGAGGCCTAGTGTACCCAGGCTCTGGTTGAAATAGGCTCAGCTTTGTCCCACTAAACTGTTCAAGGCCTGGTCTACCCAGGCTCTGGTTGAAATAGGCTCAGCTATGTCACAGTAAACTGTTCGAGGCCTGGTCTACCCAGGTCTTGTTGAAATAGTCACAGCTATGTCACACTAAACTGTTCGAGGCCTGCTCTACCCAGGCTCTGGTTGAAATAGGCTCAGCTATGTCACACTAAACTGTTCGAGGCCTGGTCTTCCCAGGCTCTGGTTGAAATAGGCTCAGCTATGTCACACAAAACTGTTCGAGGCCTGCTCTACCCAGGCTCTGGTTGAAATAGGCTCAGCTATGTCACACTAAACTGTTCGCGGCCTGGTCTACCCAGGCCCTGGTTGAAATAGGCTCAGCTTTGTCACACTAAACTGATAGAGAGAGGCCTGGTTTATCCAGGCTCTGGTTGAAATAGGCTCAGCTATGTCCCACTAAACTGTTCGAGGCCTGCTCTACCTAGGCTCTGGTTGAAATAGGCTCAGCTATGTCACAGTAAACTGTTCGAGGCCTGGTCTACCCAGGTCTTGTTGAAATAGTCATAGCTATGTCACACTAAACTGTTCGAGGCCTGCTCTACCCAGGCTCTGGTTGAAATAGGCTCAGCTATGTCACACTAAACTGTTTGAGGCCTGGTCTTCTCAGGCTCTGGTTGAAATAGGCTCAGCTTTGTCCCACTAAACTGTTCGAGGCCTGGTCTACCTACCCAGGCTCTGGTTGAAATCGGCTCAGTTATGTCACACTAAACTGTTCGAGGCCTGGTCTACCCAGGCTCTGGTTGAAGTCGGCTCAGCTATGTCACAGTAAACATTTCGAGGCCTGGTCTACCCATGCTCTGGTTGAAATAGGCTCAGCTTTGTCCCACTAAACTGTTCGAGGCCTGGTCTACCTACCCAGGCTCTGGTTGAAATAGGCTCAGCTATGTCACACTAAACTGTTCGAGGCCTGGTCTACCCAGGTCTTGTTGAAATAGTCACAGCTATGTCACACTAAACTGTTTGAGGCCTGCTCTACCCAGGCTCTGGTTGAAATAGGCTCAGCTATGTCACACTAAACTGTTCGCGGCCTGGTCTACCCAGGCCCTGGTTGAAATAGGCTCAGCTTTGTCCCACTAAACTGTTCGAGGCCTGGTCTTCCCAGGCTCTGGTTGAAATAGGCTCAGCTATGTCCCACTAAACTGTTCGAGGCCTGGTCTTCTCAGGCTCTGGTTGAAATAGGCTCAGCTATGTCACACTAAACTGATAGAGAGAGGCCTGGTTTATCCAGGCTCTGGTTGAAATAGGCTCAGCTATGTCCCACTAAACTGTTCGAGGCCTGCTCTACCCAGGCTCTGGTTGAAATAGGCTCAGCTATGTCACAGTAAACTGTTCGAGGCCTGGTCTACCCAGGTCTTGTTGAAATAGTCACAGCTATGTCACACTAAACTGTTCGAGGCCTGCTCTACCAAGGCTCTTGTTGAAATAGGCTCAGCTATGTCCCACTAAACTGTTCGAGGCCTGCTCTACCCAGGCTCTGGTTGAAATAGGCTCAGCTATGTCCCACTAAACTGTTCGAGGCCTGGTCTTCTCAGGCTCTGGTTGAAATAGGCTCAGCTATGTCCCACTAAACTGTTCGAGGCCTGCTCTACCCAGGCTTTGGTTGAAATAGGCTCAGCTATGTCACACTAAACTGTTCGAGGCCTGGTCTACCCAGGCTCTGGTTGAAGTCGGCTCAGCTATGTCACAGTAAACATTTCGAGGCCTGGTCTACCCAGGCTCTGGTTGAAATAGGCTCAGCTTTGTCCCACTAAACTGTTCGAGGCCTGGTCTACCTACCCAGGCTCTGGTTGAAATCGGCTCAGTTATGTCCCACTAAACTGTTTGAGGGCTGGTCTACCCAGGCTCTGGTTGAAAAAGGCTCAGCGTTGTCCCACAAAACTGTTCGAGGCCTGGTCTTCCCAGGCTCTGGGTAAAATAGGCTCAGCGTTGTCCCACTAAACTGTTCGAGGCCTGGTCTACCCAGGCTCTGGTTGAAATAGGCTCATCTTTGTCCCACTAAACTGTTTGCGGCCTGGTCTACCCAGGCTCTGGTTGAAATAGGCTCAGCTTTGTCCCACTAAAATGTTCGAGGCCTGGTCTTCCCAGGCTCTGGGTAAAATAGGCTCAGCGTTGTCCCACTAAACTGTTTGCGGCCTGGTCTACCCAGGCTCTGGTTGAAATAGGCTCAGCTTTGTCCCACTAAAATGTTCGAGGCCTGGTCTTCCCAGGCTCTGGGTAAAATAGGCTCAGCGTTGTCCCACTAAACTGTTCGAGGCCTGGTCTACCCAGGTCTGGTTGAAATAGGCTCAGCTTTGTCCCACTAAACTGTTCGAGGCCTGGTCTTCCCAGGCTCTGGCTGAAATCGGCTCAGCTATGTCACAGTAAACATTTCGAGGCCTGGTCTACCCTGGTTTTGGTTGATATCGGCTCAGCTATGTCCCACTAAACTGCTCGAGGCCTGGTCTACCCAGGCTCTGGTGTAAATTGGCTCAGCTATGTCCCACAAAACTGTTCGAGGCCTGGTCTACCCAGGCTCTGGTTGATATCGGCTCAGCTATGTCCCACCGAACTACTTGAGGCCTAGTCTACCCAGGCTCTGGTTGAAATGGGCTCAGCTTTGTCCCACTAAACTGTTTGAGGCCTTCTCTTCCCAGGCTCTGGTTGAAATAGGCTCAGCTATGTCCCACTAAACTGCTCGAGGCCTGGTCTACCCAGGCTCTGATTGAAATAGGCTCAGCTTTGTCCCACAAAACTGTTCGAGGCCTGTTCTACCCAGGCTCTGGTTGAAATAGGCTCAGCTATGTCCCACTAAACTGCTCGAGGCCTGGTCTTTCCAGGCTCTGGTTGAAATAGTCACAGCTATGTCACACTAAACTGTTCGAGGCCTGCTCTACCCAGGCTCTTGTTGAAATAGGCTCAGCTATGTCCCACTAAACTGTTCGAGGCCTGCTCTACCCAGGCTCTGGTTGAAATAGGCTCAGCTATGTCCCACTAAACTGTTCGAGGCCTGGTCTTCTCAGGCTCTGGTTGAAATAGGCTCAGCTATGTCACACTAAACTGATAGAGAGAGGCCTGGTTTATCCAGGCTCTGGTTGAAATAGGCTCAGCTATGTCCCACTAAACTGTTCGAGGCCTGCTCTACCCAGGCTTTGGTTGAAATAGGCTCAGCTATGTCACACTAAACTGTTCGAGGCCTGGTCTACCCAGGCTCTGGTTGAAGTCGGCTCAGCTATGTCACAGTAAACTGATAGAGAGAGGCCTGGTTTATCCAGGCTCTGGTTGAAATAGGCTCAGCTATGTCCCACTAAACTGTTCGAGGCCTGCTCTACCCAGGCTCTGGTTGAAATAGGCTCAGCTATGTCACAGTAAACTGTTCGAGGCCTGGTCTACCCAGGTCTTGTTGAAATAGTCACAGCTATGTCACACTAAACTGTTCGAGGCCTGCTCTACCAAGGCTCTTGTTGAAATAGGCTCAGCTATGTCCCACTAAACTGTTGGAGGCCTGCTCTACCCAGGCTCTGGTTGAAATAGGCTCAGCTATGTCCCACTAAACTGTTCGAGGCCTGGTCTTCTCAGGCTCTGGTTGAAATAGGCTCAGCTATGTCCCACTAAACTGTTCGAGGCCTGCTCTACCCAGGCTTTGGTTGAAATAGGCTCAGCTATGTCACACTAAACTGTTCGAGGCCTGGTCTACCCAGGCTCTGGTTGAAGTCGGCTCAGCTATGTCACAGTAAACATTTCGAGGCCTGGTCTACCCAGGCTCTGGTTGAAATAGGCTCAGCTTTGTCCCACTAAACTGTTCGAGGCCTGGTCTACCTACCCAGGCTCTGGTTGAAATCGGCTCAGTTATGTCCCACTAAACTGTTTGAGGGCTGGTCTACCCAGGCTCTGGTTGAAAAAGGCTCAGCGTTGTCCCACAAAACTGTTCGAGGCCTGGTCTTCCCAGGCTCTGGGTAAAATAGGCTCAGCGTTGTCCCACTAAACTGTTCGAGGCCTGGTCTACCCAGGTCTGGTTGAAATAGGCTCAGCTTTGTCCCACTAAACTGCTCGAGGCCTGGTCTACCCAGGCTCTGATTGAAATAGGCTCAGCTTTGTCCCACAAAACTGTTCGAGGCCTGTTCTACCCAGGCTCTGGGTAAAATAGGCTCAGCGTTGTCCCACTAAACTGTTCGAGGCCTGGTCTACCCAGGCTCTGGTTGAAATAGGCTCAGCTTTGTCCCACTAAACTGTTTGCGGCCTGGTCTACCCAGGCTCTGGTTGAAATAGGCTCAGCTTTGTCCCACTAAAATGTTCGAGGCCTGGTCTTCCCAGGCTCTGGGTAAAATAGGCTCAGCGTTGTCCCACTAAACTGTTTGCGGCCTGGTCTACCCAGGCTCTGGTTGAAATAGGCTCAGCTTTGTCCCACTAAAATGTTCGAGGCCTGGTCTTCCCAGGCTCTGGGTAAAATAGGCTCAGCGTTGTCCCACTAAACTGTTCGAGGCCTGGTCTACCCAGGCTCTGGTTGAAATAGGCTCATCTTTGTCCCACTAAACTGTTTGCGGCCTGGTCTACCCAGGCTCTGGTTGAAATAGGCTCAGCTTTGTCCCACTAAAATGTTCGAGGCCTGGTCTTCCCAGGCTCTGGGTAAAATAGGCTCAGCGTTGTCCCACTAAACTGTTTGCGGCCTGGTCTACCCAGGCTCTGGTTGAAATAGGCTCAGCTTTGTCCCACTAAAATGTTCGAGGCCTGGTCTTCCCAGGCTCTGGGTAAAATAGGCTCAGCGTTGTCCCACTAAACTGTTCGAGGCCTGGTCTACCCAGGTCTGGTTGAAATAGGCTCAGCTTTGTCCCACTAAACTGTTCGAGGCCTGGTCTTCCCAGGCTCTGGCTGAAATCGGCTCAGCTATGTCACAGTAAACATTTCGAGGCCTGGTCTACCCTGGTTTTGGTTGATATCGGCTCAGCTATGTCCCACTAAACTGCTCGAGGCCTGGTCTACCCAGGCTCTGGTGTAAATTGGCTCAGCTATGTCCCACAAAACTGTTCGAGGCCTGGTCTACCCAGGCTCTGGTTGATATCGGCTCAGCTATGTCCCACCGAACTACTTGAGGCCTAGTCTACCCAGGCTCTGGTTGAAATGGGCTCAGCTTTGTCCCACTAAACTGTTTGAGGCCTTCTCTTCCCAGGCTCTGGTTGAAATAGGCTCAGCTATGTCCCACTAAACTGCTCGAGGCCTGGTCTACCCAGGCTCTGATTGAAATAGGCTCAGCTTTGTCCCACAAAACTGTTCGAGGCCTGTTCTACCCAGGCTCTGGTTGAAATAGGCTCAGCTATGTCCCACTAAACTGCTCGAGGCCTGGTCTTTCCAGGCTCTGGTTGAAATAGTCACAGCTATGTCACACTAAACTGTTCGAGGCCTGCTCTACCCAGGCTCTTGTTGAAATAGGCTCAGCTATGTCCCACTAAACTGTTCGAGGCCTGCTCTACCCAGGCTCTGGTTGAAATAGGCTCAGCTATGTCCCACTAAACTGTTCGAGGCCTGGTCTTCTCAGGCTCTGGTTGAAATAGGCTCAGCTATGTCACACTAAACTGATAGAGAGAGGCCTGGTTTATCCAGGCTCTGGTTGAAATAGGCTCAGCTATGTCCCACTAAACTGTTCGAGGCCTGCTCTACCCAGGCTTTGGTTGAAATAGGCTCAGCTATGTCACACTAAACTGTTCGAGGCCTGGTCTACCCAGGCTCTGGTTGAAGTCGGCTCAGCTATGTCACAGTAAACTGATAGAGAGAGGCCTGGTTTATCCAGGCTCTGGTTGAAATAGGCTCAGCTATGTCCCACTAAACTGTTCGAGGCCTGCTCTACCCAGGCTCTGGTTGAAATAGGCTCAGCTATGTCACAGTAAACTGTTCGAGGCCTGGTCTACCCAGGTCTTGTTGAAATAGTCACAGCTATGTCACACTAAACTGTTCGAGGCCTGCTCTACCAAGGCTCTTGTTGAAATAGGCTCAGCTATGTCCCACTAAACTGTTGGAGGCCTGCTCTACCCAGGCTCTGGTTGAAATAGGCTCAGCTATGTCCCACTAAACTGTTCGAGGCCTGGTCTTCTCAGGCTCTGGTTGAAATAGGCTCAGCTATGTCCCACTAAACTGTTCGAGGCCTGCTCTACCCAGGCTTTGGTTGAAATAGGCTCAGCTATGTCACACTAAACTGTTCGAGGCCTGGTCTACCCAGGCTCTGGTTGAAGTCGGCTCAGCTATGTTACAGTAAACATTTCGAGGCCTGGTCTACCCAGGCTCTGGTTGAAATAGGCTCAGCTTTGTCCCACTAAACTGTTCGAGGCCTGGTCTACCTACCCAGGCTCTGGTTGAAATCGGCTCAGTTATGTCCCACTAAACTGTTTGAGGGCTGGTCTACCCAGGCTCTGGTTGAAAAAGGCTCAGCGTTGTCCCACAAAACTGTTCGAGGCCTGGTCTTCCCAGGCTCTGGGTAAAATAGGCTCAGCGTTGTCCCACTAAACTGTTCGAGGCCTGGTCTACCCAGGTCTGGTTGAAATAGGCTCAGCTTTGTCCCACTAAACTGCTCGAGGCCTGGTCTACCCAGGCTCTGATTGAAATAGGCTCAGCTTTGTCCCACAAAACTGTTCGAGGCCTGTTCTACCCAGGCTCTGGGTAAAATAGGCTCAGCGTTGTCCCACTAAACTGTTCGAGGCCTGGTCTACCCAGGCTCTGGTTGAAATAGGCTCAGCTTTGTCCCACTAAACTGTTTGCGGCCTGGTCTACCCAGGCTCTGGTTGAAATAGGCTCAGCTTTGTCCCACTAAAATGTTCGAGGCCTGGTCTTCCCAGGCTCTGGGTAAAATAGGCTCAGCGTTGTCCCACTAAACTGTTTGCGGCCTGGTCTACCCAGGCTCTGGTTGAAATAGGCTCAGCTTTGTCCCACTAAAATGTTCGAGGCCTGGTCTTCCCAGGCTCTGGGTAAAATAGGCTCAGCGTTGTCCCACTAAACTGTTCGAGGCCTGGTCTACCCAGGTCTGGTTGAAATAGGCTCAGCTTTGTCCCACTAAACTGTTCGAGGCCTGGTCTTCCCAGGCTCTGGCTGAAATCGGCTCAGCTATGTCACAGTAAACATTTCGAGGCCTGGTCTACCCTGGTTTTGGTTGATATCGGCTCAGCTATGTCCCACTAAACTGCTTGAGGCCTGGTCTACCCAGGCTCTGGTGTAAATTGGCTCAGCTATGTCCCACAAAACTGTTCGAGGCCTGGTCTACCCAGGCTCTGGTTGATATCGGCTCAGCTATGTCCCACCGAACTACTTGAGGCCTAGTCTACCCAGGCTCTGGTTGAAATGGGCTCAGCTTTGTCCCACTAAACTGCTTGAGGCCTTCTCTTCCCAGGCTCTGGTTGAAATAGGCTCAGCTATGTCCCACTAAACTGCTCGAGGCCTGGTCTACCCAGGCTCTGATTGAAATAGGCTCAGCTTTGTCCCACAAAACTGTTCGAGGCCTGTTCTACCCAGGCTCTGGTTGAAATAGGCTCAGCTATGTCCCACTAAACTGCTCGAGGCCTGGTCTTTCCAGGCTCTGGTTGAAATGGTCACAGCTATGTCACACTAAACTGTTCGAGGCCTGCTCTACCCAGGCTCTTGTTGAAATAGGCTCAGCTATGTCCCACTAAACTGTTCGAGGCCTGCTCTACCCAGGCTCTGGTTGAAATAGGCTCAGCTATGTCCCACTAAACTGTTCGAGGCCTGGTCTTCTCAGGCTCTGGTTGAAATAGGCTCAGCTATGTCACACTAAACTGATAGAGAGAGGCCTGGTTTATCCAGGCTCTGGTTGAAATAGGCTCAGCTATGTCCCACTAAACTGTTCGAGGCCTGCTCTACCCAGGCTTTGGTTGAAATAGGCTCAGCTATGTCACACTAAACTGTTCGAGGCCTGGTCTACCCAGGCTCTGGTTGAAGTCGGCTCAGCTATGTCACAGTAAACTGATAGAGAGAGGCCTGGTTTATCCAGGCTCTGGTTGAAATAGGCTCAGCTATGTCCCACTAAACTGTTCGAGGCCTGCTCTACCCAGGCTCTGGTTGAAATAGGCTCAGCTATGTCACAGTAAACTGTTCGAGGCCTGGTCTACCCAGGTCTTGTTGAAATAGTCACAGCTATGTCACACTAAACTGTTCGAGGCCTGCTCTACCAAGGCTCTTGTTGAAATAGGCTCAGCTATGTCCCACTAAACTGTTCGAGGCCTGCTCTACCCAGGCTCTGGTTGAAATAGGCTCAGCTTTGTCCCACTAAACTGTTCGAGGCCTGGTCTTCTCAGGCTCTGGTTGAAATAGGCTCAGCTTTGTCCCACTAAAATGTTCGAGGCCTGGTCTTCCCAGGCTCTGGGTAAAATAGGCTCAGCGTTGTCCCACTAAACTGTTCGAGGCCTGGTCTACCCAGGTCTGGTTGAAATAGGCTCAGCTTTGTCCCACTAAACTGTTCGAGGCCTGGTCTTCCCAGGCTCTGGCTGAAATCGGCTCAGCTATGTCACAGTAAACATTTCGAGGCCTGGTCTACCCTGGTTTTGGTTGATATCGGCTCAGCTATGTCCCACTAAACTGCTTGAGGCCTGGTCTACCCAGGCTCTGGTGTAAATTGGCTCAGCTATGTCCCACAAAACTGTTCGAGGCCTGGTCTACCCAGGCTCTGGTTGATATCGGCTCAGCTATGTCCCACCGAACTACTTGAGGCCTAGTCTACCCAGGCTCTGGTTGAAATGGGCTCAGCTTTGTCCCACTAAACTGTTTGAGGCCTTCTCTTCCCAGGCTCTGGTTGAAATAGGCTCAGCTATGTCCCACTAAACTGCTCGAGGCCTGGTCTACCCAGGCTCTGATTGAAATAGGCTCAGCTTTGTCCCACAAAACTGTTCGAGGCCTGTTCTACCCAGGCTCTGGTTGAAATAGGCTCAGCTATGTCCCACTAAACTGCTCGAGGCCTGGTCTTTCCAGGCTCTGGTTGAAATAGTCACAGCTATGTCACACTAAACTGTTCGAGGCCTGGTCTACCCAGGCTCTGGTTGAAGTCGGCTCAGCTATGTCACAGTAAACTGATAGAGAGAGGCCTGGTTTATCCAGGCTCTGGTTGAAATAGGCTCAGCTATGTCCCACTAAACTGTTCGAGGCCTGCTCTACCCAGGCTCTGGTTGAAATAGGCTCAGCTATGTCACAGTAAACTGTTCGAGGCCTGGTCTACCCAGGTCTTGTTGAAATAGTCACAGCTATGTCACACTAAACTGTTCGAGGCCTGCTCTACCAAGGCTCTGGTTGAAATAGGCTCAGCTATGTCCCACTAAACTGTTCGAGGCCTGCTCTACCCAGGCTTTGGTTGAAATAGGCTCAGCTATGTCACACTAAACTGTTCGAGGCCTGGTCTACCCAGGCTCTGGTTGAAGTCGGCTCAGCTATGTCACAGTAAACATTTCGAGGCCTGGTCTACCCAGGCTCTGGTTGAAATAGGCTCAGCTTTGTCCCACTAAACTGTTCGAGGCCTGGTCTACCTACCCAGGCTCTGGTTGAAATCGGCTCAGTTATGTCCCACTAAACTGTTTGAGGGCTGGTCTACCCAGGCTCTGGTTGAAAAAGGCTCAGCGTTGTCCCACAAAACTGTTCGAGGCCTGGTCTTCCCAGGCTCTGGGTAAAATAGGCTCAGCGTTGTCCCACTAAACTGTTCGAGGCCTGGTCTACCCAGGCTCTGGTTGAAATAGGCTCAGCTTTGTCCCACTAAACTGTTTGCGGCCTGGTCTACCCAGGCTCTGGTTGAAATAGGCTCAGCTTTGTCCCACTAAACTGTTTGAGGCCTTCTCTTCCCAGGCTCTGGTTGAAATAGGCTCAGCTATGTCCCACTAAACTGCTCGAGGCCTGGTCTACCCAGGCTCTGATTGAAATAGGCTCAGCTTTGTCCCACAAAACTGTTCGAGGCCTGTTCTACCCAGGCTCTGGTTGAAATAGGCTCAGCTATGTCCCACTAAACTGCTCGAGGCCTGGTCTTTCCAGGCTCTGGTTGAAATAGTCACAGCTATGTCACACTAAACTGCTCGAGGCCTAGTTTACCCAGGCTCTGGTTGAAATCGGCTCAGCTATGTCCCACTAAACTGCTCGAGGCCTGGTCTTTCCAGGCTCTGGTTGAAATAGTCACAGCTATGTCACACTAAACTGTTCGAGGCCTGCTCTACCCAGGCTCTTGTTGAAATAGGCTCAGCTATGTCCCACTAAACTGTTCGAGGCCTGCTCTACCCAGGCTCTGGTTGAAATAGGCTCAGCTATGTCCCACTAAACTGTTCGAGGCCTGGTCTTCTCAGGCTCTGGTTGAAATAGGCTCAGCTATGTCACACTAAACTGATAGAGAGAGGCCTGGTTTATCCAGGCT
The DNA here is from genome assembly GCF_057628025.1 of Oncorhynchus mykiss. Classification (NCBI taxonomy): domain Eukaryota; kingdom Metazoa; phylum Chordata; class Actinopteri; order Salmoniformes; family Salmonidae; genus Oncorhynchus; species Oncorhynchus mykiss. The sequence goes on from NC_143047.1 coordinate 50,652,741, forward strand.
CTGGTTGAAATAGGCTCAGCTATGTCCCACTAAACTGTTCGAGGCCTGCTCTACCCAGGCTTTGGTTGAAATAGGCTCAGCTATGTCACACTAAACTGTTCGAGGCCTGGTCTACCCAGGCTCTGGTTGAAGTCGGCTCAGCTATGTCACAGTAAACATTTCGAGGCCTGGTCTACCCAGGCTCTGGTTGAAATAGGCTCAGCTTTGTCCCACTAAACTGTTCGAGGCCTGGTCTACCTACCCAGGCTCTGGTTGAAATCGGCTCAGTTATGTCCCACTAAACTGTTTGAGGGCTGGTCTACCCAGGCTCTGGTTGAAAAAGGCTCAGCGTTGTCCCACAAAACTGTTCGCGGCCTGGTCTACCTAGGCCCTGGTTGAAATAGGCTCAGCTTTGTCCCACTAAATGTTCGAGGCCTGGTCTTCCCAGGCTCTGGGTAAAATAGGCTCAGCGTTGTCCCACTAAACTGTTTGCGGCCTGGTCTACCCAGGCTCTGGTTGAAATAGGCTCAGCTTTGTCCCACTAAAATGTTCGAGGCCTGGTCTTCCCAGGCTCTGGGTAAAATAGGCTCAGCGTTGTCCCACTAAACTGTTTGCGGCCTGGTCTACCCAGGCTCTGGTTGAAATAGGCTCAGCGTTGTCCCACCAAACTGTTCGAGGCCTGGTCTACCCAGGTCTGGTTGAAATAGGCTCAGCTTTGTCCCACTAAACTGTTCGAGGCCTGGTCTTCCCAGGCTCTGGCTGAAATCGGCTCAGCTATGTCACAGTAAACATTTCGAGGCCTGGTCTACCCTGGTTTTGGTTGATATCGGCTCAGCTATGTCCCACTAAACTGCTCGAGGCCTGGTCTACCCAGGCTCTGGTGTAAATTGGCTCAGCTATGTCCCACAAAACTGTTCGAGGCCTGGTCTACCCAGGCTCTGGTTGATATCGGCTCAGCTATGTCCCACCGAAATACTTGAGGCCTAGTCTACCCAGGCTCTGGTTGAAATGGGCTCAGCTTTGTCCCACTAAACTGTTTGAGGCCTTCTCTTCCCAGGCTCTAGTTGAAATAGGCTCAGCTATGTCACACTAAAATGCTCGAGGCCTGGTCTACCCAGGCTCTGATTGAAATAGGCTCAGCTTTGTCCCACAAAACTGTTCGAGGCCTGTTCTACCCAGGCTCTGGTTGAAATAGGCTCAGCTATGTCCCACTAAACTGCTCGAGGCCTGGTCTTTCCAGGCTCTGGTTGAAATGGGCTCAGCTATTTCATACTAAACTGTTCGAGGCCTGGTCTACCCGGGCTCTGGTTGAAATCGGCTCAGCTATGTCACACTAAACTGTTTGAGGCCTGGTCTTCCCAGGCTCTGGTTGAAATAGGCTCAGCTATGTCACACTAAACTGATAGAGAGAGGCCTGGTCTACCCAGGCTCTGTTTGAAATAGGCTCAGCTTTGTCCCACTAAACTGTTCGAGGCCTGGTCTACCCAGGCTCTGGTTGAAATAGGCTCAGCTATGTCCCACTAAACTGCTCGAGGCCTAGTTTACCCAGGCTCTGGTTGAAATCGGCTCAGCTATGTCCCACTAAACTGCTCGAGGCCTGGTCTTTCCAGGCTCTGGTTGAAATAGTCACAGCTATGTCACACTAAACTGTTCGAGGCCTGCTCTACCCAGGCTCTTGTTGAAATAGGCTCAGCTATGTCCCACTAAACTGTTCGAGGCCTGCTCTACCCAGGCTCTGGTTGAAATAGGCTCAGCTATGTCCCACTAAACTGTTCGAGGCCTGGTCTTCTCAGGCTCTGTTTGAAATAGGCTCAGCTATGTCACACTAAACTGATAGAGAGAGGCCTGGTTTATCCAGGCTCTGGTTGAAATAGGCTCAGCTATGTCCCACTAAACTGTTCGAGGCCTGCTCTACCCAGGCTTTGGTTGAAATAGGCTCAGCTATGTCACACTAAACTGTTCGAGGCCTGGTCTACCCAGGCTCTGGTTGAAGTCGGCTCAGCTATGTCACAGTAAACATTTAGAGGCCTGGTCTACCCAGGCTCTGGTTGAAATAGGCTCAGCTTTGTCCCACTAAACTGTTCGAGGCCTGGTCTACCTACCCAGGCTCTGGTTGAAATCGGCTCAGTTATGTCACACTAAACTGTTCGAGGCCTGGTCTACCCAGGCTCTGGTTGAAGTCGGCTCAGCTATGTCACACTAAACTGTTCGAGGCCTGCTCTACCCAGGCTCTGGTTGAAATAGGCTCAGCTATGTCACACTAAACTGTTCGAGGCCTGGTCTTCCCAGGCTCTGGTTGAAATAGGCTCAGCTATGTCACACAAAACTGTTCGAGGCCTGCTCTACCCAGGCTCTGGTTGAAATAGGCTCAGCTATGTCACACTAAACTGTTCGCGGCCTGGTCTACCCAGGCCCTGGTTGAAATAGGCTCAGCTTTGTCACACTAAACTGATAGAGAGAGGCCTGGTTTATCCAGGCTCTGGTTGAAATAGGCTCAGCTATGTCCCACTAAACTGTTCGAGGCCTGCTCTACCTAGGCTCTGGTTGAAATAGGCTCAGCTATGTCACAGTAAACTGTTCGAGGCCTGGTCTACCCAGGTCTTGTTGAAATAGTCACAGCTATGTCACACTAAACTGTTCGAGGCCTGCTCTACCCAGGCTCTGGTTGAAATAGGCTCAGCTATGTCACACTAAACTGTTTGAGGCCTGGTCTTCTCAGGCTCTGGTTGAAATAGGCTCAGCTTTGTCCCACTAAACTGTTCGAGGCCTGGTCTACCTACCCAGGCTCTGGTTGAAATCGGCTCAGTTATGTCACACTAAACTGTTCGAGGCCTGGTCTACCTACCCAGGCTCTGGTTGAAATCGGCTCAGTTATGTCCCACTAAACTGCTCGAGGCCTAGTTTACCCAGGCTCTGGTTGAAATAGGCTCAGCTATGTCACACTAAACTGTTCGAGGCCTGGTCTACCCAGGTCTTGTTGAAATAGTCACAGCTATGTCACACTAAACTGTTTGAGGCCTGCTCTACCCAGGCTCTGGTTGAAATAGGCTCAGCTATGTCACACTAAACTGTTCGCGGCCTGGTCTACCCAGGCCCTGGTTGAAATAGGCTCAGCTTTGTCCCACTAAACTGTTCGAGGCCTGGTCTTCCCAGGCTCTGGTTGAAATAGGCTCAGCTATGTCCCACTAAACTGTTCGAGGCCTGGTCTTCTCAGGCTCTGGTTGAAATAGGCTCAGCTATGTCACACTAAACTGATAGAGAGAGGCCTGGTTTATCCAGGCTCTGGTTGAAATAGGCTCAGCTATGTCCCACTAAACTGTTCGAGGCCTGCTCTACCCAGGCTCTGGTTGAAATAGGCTCAGCTATGTCACAGTAAACTGTTCAAGGCCTGGTCTACCCAGGTCTTGTTGAAATAGTCACAGCTATGTCACACTAAACTGTTCGAGGCCTGCTCTACCAAGGCTCTTGTTGAAATAGGCTCAGCTATGTCCCACTAAACTGTTCGAGGCCTGCTCTACCCAGGCTCTGGTTGAAATAGGCTCAGCTATGTCCCACTAAACTGTTCGAGGCCTGGTCTTCTCAGGCTCTGGTTGAAATAGGCTCAGCTATGTCCCACTAAACTGTTCGAGGCCTGCTCTACCCAGGCTTTGGTTGAAATAGGCTCAGCTATGTCACACTAAACTGTTCGAGGCCTGGTCTACCCAGGCTCTGGTTGAAGTCGGCTCAGCTATGTCACAGTAAACATTTCGAGGCCTGGTCTACCCAGGCTCTGGTTGAAATAGGCTCAGCTTTGTCCCACTAAACTGTTCGAGGCCTGGTCTACCTACCCAGGCTCTGGTTGAAATCGGCTCAGTTATGTCCCACTAAACTGTTTGAGGGCTGGTCTACCCAGGCTCTGGTTGAAAAAGGCTCAGCGTTGTCCCACAAAACTGTTCGAGGCCTGGTCTTCCCAGGCTCTGGGTAAAATAGGCTCAGCGTTGTCCCACTAAACTGTTCGAGGCCTGGTCTACCCAGGCTCTGGTTGAAATAGGCTCATCTTTGTCCCACTAAACTGTTTGCGGCCTGGTCTACCCAGGCTCTGGTTGAAATAGGCTCAGCTTTGTCCCACTAAAATGTTCGAGGCCTGGTCTTCCCAGGCTCTGGGTAAAATAGGCTCAGCGTTGTCCCACTAAACTGTTTGCGGCCTGGTCTACCCAGGCTCTGGTTGAAATAGGCTCAGCTTTGTCCCACTAAAATGTTCGAGGCCTGGTCTTCCCAGGCTCTGGGTAAAATAGGCTCAGCGTTGTCCCACTAAACTGTTCGAGGCCTGGTCTACCCAGGTCTGGTTGAAATAGGCTCAGCTTTGTCCCACTAAACTGTTCGAGGCCTGGTCTTCCCAGGCTCTGGCTGAAATCGGCTCAGCTATGTCACAGTAAACATTTCGAGGCCTGGTCTACCCTGGTTTTGGTTGATATCGGCTCAGCTATGTCCCACTAAACTGCTCGAGGCCTGGTCTACCCAGGCTCTGGTGTAAATTGGCTCAGCTATGTCCCACAAAACTGTTCGAGGCCTGGTCTACCCAGGCTCTGGTTGATATCGGCTCAGCTATGTCCCACCGAACTACTTGAGGCCTAGTCTACCCAGGCTCTGGTTGAAATGGGCTCAGCTTTGTCCCACTAAACTGTTTGAGGCCTTCTCTTCCCAGGCTCTGGTTGAAATAGGCTCAGCTATGTCCCACTAAACTGCTCGAGGCCTGGTCTACCCAGGCTCTGATTGAAATAGGCTCAGCTTTGTCCCACAAAACTGTTCGAGGCCTGTTCTACCCAGGCTCTGGTTGAAATAGGCTCAGCTATGTCCCACTAAACTGCTCGAGGCCTGGTCTTTCCAGGCTCTGGTTGAAATAGTCACAGCTATGTCACACTAAACTGTTCGAGGCCTGCTCTACCCAGGCTCTGGTTGAAATCGGCTCAGCTATGTCCCACTAAACTGTTCGAGGCCTGCTCTACCCAGGCTCTGGTTGAAATAGGCTCAGCTATGTCCCACTAAACTGTTCGAGGCCTGGTCTTCTCAGGCTCTGGTTGAAATAGGCTCAGCTATGTCACACTAAACTGATAGAGAGAGGCCTGGTTTATCCAGGCTCTGGTTGAAATAGGCTCAGCTATGTCCCACTAAACTGTTCGAGGCCTGCTCTACCCAGGCTCTGGTTGAAATAGGCTCAGCTATGTCACAGTAAACTGTTCGAGGCCTGGTCTACCCAGGTCTTGTTGAAATAGTCACAGCTATGTCACACTAAACTGTTCGAGGCCTGCTCTACCAAGGCTCTTGTTGAAATAGGCTCAGCTATGTCCCACTAAACTGTTGGAGGCCTGCTCTACCCAGGCTCTGGTTGAAATAGGCTCAGCTATGTCCCACTAAACTGTTCGAGGCCTGGTCTTCTCAGGCTCTGGTTGAAATAGGCTCAGCTATGTCCCACTAAACTGTTCGAGGCCTGCTCTACCCAGGCTTTGGTTGAAATAGGCTCAGCTATGTCACACTAAACTGTTCGAGGCCTGGTCTACCCAGGCTCTGGTTAAAGTCGGCTCAGCTATGTCACAGTAAACATTTCGAGGCCTGGTCTACCCAGGCTCTGGTTGAAATAGGCTCAGCTTTGTCCCACTAAACTGTTCGAGGCCTGGTCTACCTACCCAGGCTCTGGTTGAAATCGGCTCAGTTATGTCCCACTAAACTGTTTGAGGGCTGGTCTACCCAGGCTCTGGTTGAAAAAGGCTCAGCGTTGTCCCACAAAACTGTTCGAGGCCTGGTCTTCCCAGGCTCTGGGTAAAATAGGCTCAGCGTTGTCCCACTAAACTGTTCGCGGCCTGGTCTACCCAGGTCTGGTTGAAATAGGCTCAGCTTTGTCCCACTAAACTGCTCGAGGCCTGGTCTACCCAGGCTCTGATTGAAATAGGCTCAGCTTTGTCCCACAAAACTGTTCGAGGCCTGTTCTACCCAGGCTCTGGGTAAAATAGGCTCAGCGTTGTCCCACTAAACTGTTCGAGGCCTGGTCTACCCAGGCTCTGGTTGAAATAGGCTCAGCTTTGTCCCACTAAACTGTTTGCGGCCTGGTCTACCCAGGCTCTGGTTGAAATAGGCTCAGCTTTGTCCCACTAAAATGTTCGAGGCCTGGTCTTCCCAGGCTCTGGGTAAAATAGGCTCAGCGTTGTCCCACTAAACTGTTTGCGGCCTGGTCTACCCAGGCTCTGGTTGAAATAGGCTCAGCTTTGTCCCACTAAAATGTTCGAGGCCTGGTCTTCCCAGGCTCTGGGTAAAATAGGCTCAGCGTTGTCCCACTAAACTGTTCGAGGCCTGGTCTACCCAGGTCTGGTTGAAATAGGCTCAGCTTTGTCCCACTAAACTGTTCGAGGCCTGGTCTTCCCAGGCTCTGGCTGAAATCGGCTCAGCTATGTCACAGTAAACATTTCGAGGCCTGGTCTACCCTGGTTTTGGTTGATATCGGCTCAGCTATGTCCCACTAAACTGCTTGAGGCCTGGTCTACCCAGGCTCTGGTGTAAATTGGCTCAGCTATGTCCCACAAAACTGTTCGAGGCCTGGTCTACCCAGGCTCTGGTTGATATCGGCTCAGCTATGTCCCACCGAACTACTTGAGGCCTAGTCTACCCAGGCTCTGGTTGAAATGGGCTCAGCTTTGTCCCACTAAACTGTTTGAGGACTTCTCTTCCCAGGCTCTGGTTGAAATAGGCTCAGCTATGTCCCACTAAACTGCTCGAGGCCTGGTCTACCCAGGCTCTGATTGAAATAGGCTCAGCTTTGTCCCACAAAACTGTTCGAGGCCTGTTCTACCCAGGCTCTGGTTGAAATAGGCTCAGCTATGTCCCACTAAACTGCTCGAGGCCTGGTCTTTCCAGGCTCTGGTTGAAATGGTCACAGCTATGTCACACTAAACTGTTCGAGGCCTGCTCTACCCAGGCTCTTGTTGAAATAGGCTCAGCTATGTCCCACTAAACTGTTCGAGGCCTGCTCTACCCAGGCTCTGGTTGAAATAGGCTCAGCTATGTCCCACTAAACTGTTCGAGGCCTGGTCTTCTCAGGCTCTGGTTGAAATAGGCTCAGCTATGTCACACTAAACTGATAGAGAGAGGCCTGGTTTATCCAGGCTCTGGTTGAAATAGGCTCAGCTATGTCCCACTAAACTGTTCGAGGCCTGCTCTACCCAGGCTTTGGTTGAAATAGGCTCAGCTATGTCACACTAAACTGTTCGAGGCCTGGTCTACCCAGGCTCTGGTTGAAGTCGGCTCAGCTATGTCACAGTAAACTGATAGAGAGAGGCCTGGTTTATCCAGGCTCTGGTTGAAATAGGCTCAGCTATGTCCCACTAAACTGTTCGAGGCCTGCTCTACCCAGGCTCTGGTTGAAATAGGCTCAGCTATGTCACAGTAAACTGTTCGAGGCCTGGTCTACCCAGGTCTTGTTGAAATAGTCACAGCTATGTCACACTAAACTGTTCGAGGCCTGCTCTACCAAGGCTCTTGTTGAAATAGGCTCAGCTATGTCCCACTAAACTGTTCGAGGCCTGCTCTACCCAGGCTCTGGTTGAAATAGGCTCAGCTTTGTCCCACTAAACTGTTCGAGGCCTGGTCTTCTCAGGCTCTGGTTGAAATAGGCTCAGCTTTGTCCCACTAAAATGTTCGAGGCCTGGTCTTCCCAGGCTCTGGGTAAAATAGGCTCAGCGTTGTCCCACTAAACTGTTCGAGGCCTGGTCTACCCAGGTCTGGTTGAAATAGGCTCAGCTTTGTCCCACTAAACTGTTCGAGGCCTGGTCTTCCCAGGCTCTGGCTGAAATCGGCTCAGCTATGTCACAGTAAACATTTCGAGGCCTGGTCTACCCTGGTTTTGGTTGATATCGGCTCAGCTATGTCCCACTAAACTGCTTGAGGCCTGGTCTACCCAGGCTCTGGTGTAAATTGGCTCAGCTATGTCCCACAAAACTGTTCGAGGCCTGGTCTACCCAGGCTCTGGTTGATATCGGCTCAGCTATGTCCCACCGAACTACTTGAGGCCTAGTCTACCCAGGCTCTGGTTGAAATGGGCTCAGCTTTGTCCCACTAAACTGTTTGAGGCCTTCTCTTCCCAGGCTCTGGTTGAAATAGGCTCAGCTATGTCCCACTAAACTGCTCGAGGCCTGGTCTACCCAGGCTCTGATTGAAATAGGCTCAGCTTTGTCCCACAAAACTGTTCGAGGCCTGTTCTACCCAGGCTCTGGTTGAAATAGGCTCAGCTATGTCCCACTAAACTGCTCGAGGCCTGGTCTTTCCAGGCTCTGGTTGAAATAGTCACAGCTATGTCACACTAAACTGTTCGAGGCCTGGTCTACCCAGGCTCTGGTTGAAGTCGGCTCAGCTATGTCACAGTAAACTGATAGAGAGAGGCCTGGTTTATCCAGGCTCTGGTTGAAATAGGCTCAGCTATGTCCCACTAAACTGTTCGAGGCCTGCTCTACCCAGGCTCTGGTTGAAATAGGCTCAGCTATGTCACAGTAAACTGTTCGAGGCCTGGTCTACCCAGGTCTTGTTGAAATAGTCACAGCTATGTCACACTAAACTGTTCGAGGCCTGCTCTACCAAGGCTCTGGTTGAAATAGGCTCAGCTATGTCCCACTAAACTGTTCGAGGCCTGCTCTACCCAGGCTTTGGTTGAAATAGGCTCAGCTATGTCACACTAAACTGTTCGAGGCCTGGTCTACCCAGGCTCTGGTTGAAGTCGGCTCAGCTATGTCACAGTAAACATTTCGAGGCCTGGTCTACCCAGGCTCTGGTTGAAATAGGCTCAGCTTTGTCCCACTAAACTGTTCGAGGCCTGGTCTACCTACCCAGGCTCTGGTTGAAATCGGCTCAGTTATGTCCCACTAAACTGTTTGAGGGCTGGTCTACCCAGGCTCTGGTTGAAAAAGGCTCAGCGTTGTCCCACAAAACTGTTCGAGGCCTGGTCTTCCCAGGCTCTGGGTAAAATAGGCTCAGCGTTGTCCCACTAAACTGTTCGAGGCCTGGTCTACCCAGGCTCTGGTTGAAATAGGCTCAGCTTTGTCCCACTAAACTGTTTGCGGCCTGGTCTACCCAGGCTCTGGTTGAAATAGGCTCAGCTTTGTCCCACTAAAATGTTCGAGGCCTGGTCTTCCCAGGCTCTGGGTAAAATAGGCTCAGCGTTGTCCCACTAAACTGTTTGCGGCCTGGTCTACCCAGGCTCTGGTTGAAATAGGCTCAGCTTTGTCCCACTAAAATGTTCGAGGCCTGGTCTTCCCAGGCTCTGGGTAAAATAGGCTCAGCGTTGTCCCACTAAACTGTTCGAGGCCTGGTCTACCCAGGTCTGGTTGAAATAGGCTCAGCTTTGTCCCACTAAACTGTTCGAGGCCTGGTCTTCCCAGGCTCTGGCTGAAATCGGCTCAGCTATGTCACAGTAAACATTTCGAGGCCTGGTCTACCCTGGTTTTGGTTGATATCGGCTCAGCTATGTCCCACTAAACTGCTTGAGGCCTGGTCTACCCAGGCTCTGGTGTAAATTGGCTCAGCTATGTCCCACAAAACTGTTCGAGGCCTGGTCTACCCAGGCTCTGGTTGATATCGGCTCAGCTATGTCCCACCGAACTACTTGAGGCCTAGTCTACCCAGGCTCTGGTTGAAATGGGCTCAGCTTTGTCCCACTAAACTGTTTGAGGCCTTCTCTTCCCAGGCTCTGGTTGAAATAGGCTCAGCTATGTCCCACTAAACTGCTCGAGGCCTGGTCTACCCAGGCTCTGATTGAAATAGGCTCAGCTTTGTCCCACAAAACTGTTCGAGGCCTGTTCTACCCAGGCTCTGGTTGAAATAGGCTCAGCTATGTCCCACTAAACTGCTCGAGGCCTAGTTTACCCAGGCTCTGGTTGAAATCGGCTCAGCTATGTCCCACTAAACTGCTCGAGGCCTGGTCTTTCCAGGCTCTGGTTGAAATAGTCACAGCTATGTCACACTAAACTGTTCGAGGCCTGCTCTACCCAGGCTCTTGTTGAAATAGGCTCAGCTATGTCCCACTAAACTGTTCGAGGCCTGCTCTACCCAGGCTCTGGTTGAAATAGGCTCAGCTATGTCCCACTAAACTGTTCGAGGCCTGGTCTTCTCAGGCTCTGGTTGAAATAGGCTCAGCTATGTCACACTAAACTGATAGAGAGAGGCCTGGTTTATCCAGGCTCTGGTTGAAATAGGCTCAGCTATGTCCCACTAAACTGTTCGAGGCCTGCTCTACCCAGGCTTTGGTTGAAATAGGCTCAGCTATGTCACACTAAACTGTTCGAGGCCTGGTCTACCCAGGCTCTGGTTGAAGTCGGCTCAGCTATGTCACAGTAAACATTTCGAGGCCTGGTCTACCCAGGCTCTGGTTGAAATAGGCTCAGCTTTGTCCCACTAAACTGTTCGAGGCCTGGTCTACCTACCCAGGCTCTGGTTGAAATCGGCTCAGTTATGTCCCACTAAACTGTTTGAGGGCTGGTCTACCCAGGCTCTGGTTGAAAAAGGCTCAGCGTTGTCCCTCAAAACTGTTCGCGGCCTGGTCTACCTAGGCCCTGGTTGAAATAGGCTCAGCTTTGTCCCACTAAATGTTCGAGGCCTGGTCTTCCCAGGCTCTGGGTAAAATAGGCTCAGCGTTGTCCCACTAAACTGTTTGCGGCCTGGTCTACCCAGGCTCTGGTTGAAATAGGCTCAGCTTTGTCCCACTAAAATGTTCGAGGCCTGGTCTTCCCAGGCTCTGGGTAAAATAGGCTCAGCGTTGTCCCACTAAACTGTTTGCGGCCTGGTCTACCCAGGCTCTGGTTGAAATAGGCTCAGCGTTGTCCCACCAAACTGTTCGAGGCCTGGTCTACCCAGGTCTGGTTGAAATAGGCTCAGCTTTGTCCCACTAAACTGTTCGAGGCCTGGTCTTCCCAGGCTCTGGCTGAAATCGGCTCAGCTATGTCACAGTAAACATTTCGAGGCCTGGTCTACCCTGGTTTTGGTTGATATCGGCTCAGCTATGTCCCACTAAACTGCTCGAGGCCTGGTCTACCCAGGCTCTGGTGTAAATTGGCTCAGCTATGTCCCACAAAACTGTTCGAGGCCTGGTCTACCCAGGCTCTGGTTGATATCGGCTCAGCTATGTCCCACCGAAATACTTGAGGCCTAGTCTACCCAGGCTCTGGTTGAAATGGGCTCAGCTTTGTCCCACTAAACTGTTTGAGGCCTTCTCTTCCCAGGCTCTAGTTGAAATAGGCTCAGCTATGTCCCACTAAAATGCTCGAGGCCTGGTCTACCCAGGCTCTGATTGAAATAGGCTCAGCTTTGTCCCACAAAACTGTTCGAGGCCTGTTCTACCCAGGCTCTGGTTGAAATAGGCTCAGCTATGTCCCACTAAACTGCTCGAGGCCTGGTCTTTCCAGGCTCTGGTTGAAATGGGCTCAGCTATTTCATACTAAACTGTTCGAGGCCTGGTCTACCCGGGCTCTGGTTGAAATCGGCTCAGCTATGTCACACTAAACTGTTTGAGGCCTGGTCTTCCCAGGCTCTGGTTGAAATAGGCTCAGCTATGTCACACTAAACTGATAGAGAGAGGCCTGGTCTACCCAGGCTCTGTTTGAAATAGGCTCAGCTTTGTCCCACTAAACTGTTCGAGGCCTGGTCTACCCAGGCTCTGGTTGAAATAGGCTCAGCTATGTCCCACTAAACTGCTCGAGGCCTAGTTTACCCAGGCTCTGGTTGAAATCGGCTCAGCTATGTCCCACTAAACTGCTCGAGGCCTGGTCTTTCCAGGCTCTGGTTGAAATAGTCACAGCTATGTCACACTAAACTGTTCGAGGCCTGCTCTACCCAGGCTCTTGTTGAAATAGGCTCAGCTATGTCCCACTAAACTGTTCGAGGCCTGCTCTACCCAGGCTCTGGTTGAAATAGGCTCAGCTATGTCCCACTAAACTGTTCGAGGCCTGGTCTTCTCAGGCTCTGTTTGAAATAGGCTCAGCTATGTCACACTAAACTGATAGAGAGAGGCCTGGTTTATCCAGGCTCTGGTTGAAATAGGCTCAGCTATGTCCCACTAAACTGTTCGAGGCCTGCTCTACCCAGGCTTTGGTTGAAATAGGCTCAGCTATGTCACACTAAACTGTTCGAGGCCTGGTCTACCCAGGCTCTGGTTGAAGTCGGGCCAGCTATGTCACAGTAAACATTTAGAGGCCTGGTCTACCCAGGCTCTGGTTGAAATAGGCTCAGCTTTGTCCCACTAAACTGTTCGAGGCCTGGTCTACCTACCCAGGCTCTGGTTGAAATCGGCTCAGTTATGTCCCACTAAACTGTTTGAGGGCTGGTCTACCCAGGCTCTGGTTGAAAAAGGCTCAGCGTTGTCCCACAAAACTGTTCGCGGCCTGGTCTACCTAGGCCCTGGTTGAAATAGGCTCAGCTTTGTCCCACTAAATGTTCGAGGCCTGGTCTTCCCAGGCTCTGGGTAAAATAGGCTCAGCGTTGTCCCACTAAACTGTTTGCGGCCTGGTCTACCCAGGCTCTGGTTGAAATAGGCTCAGCTTTGTCCCACTAAAATGTTCGAGGCCTGGTCTTCCCAGGCTCTGGGTAAAATAGGCTCAGCGTTGTCCCACTAAACTGTTCGAGGCCTGGTCTACCCAGGTCTGGTTGAAATAGGCTCAGCTTTGTCCCACTAAACTGTTGGAGGCCTGGTCTTCCCAGGCTCTGGCTGAAATCGGCTCAGCTATGTCACAGTAAACATTTCGAGGCCTGGTCTACCCTGGTTTTGGTTGATATCGGCTCAGCTATGTCCCACTAAACTGCTCGAGGCCTGGTCTACCCAGGCTCTGGTGTAAATTGGCTCAGCTATGTCCCACAAAACTGTTCGAGGCCTGGTCTACCCAGGCTCTGGTTGATATCGGCTCAGCTATGTCCCACCAAACTACTTGAGGCCTAGTCTACCCAGGCTCTGGTTGAAATGGGCTCAGCTTTGTCCCACTAAACTGTTTGAGGCCTTCTCTTCCCAGGCTCTGGTTGAAATAGGCTCAGCTATGTCCCACTAAACTGCTCGAGGCCTGGTCTACCCAGGCTCTGATTGAAATAGGCTCAGCTTTGTCCCACAAAACTGTTCGAGGCCTGTTCTACCCAGGCTCTGGTTGAAATAGGCTCAGCTATGTCCCACTAAACTGCTCGAGGCCTAGTTTACCCAGGCTCTGGTTGAAATCGGCTCAGCTATGTCCCACTAAACTGCTCGAGGCCTGGTCTTTCCAGGCTCTGGTTGAAATGGGCTCAGCTATTTCATACTAAACTGTTCGAGGCCTGGTCTACCCGGGCTCTGGTTGAAATCGGCTCAGCTATGTCACACTAAACTGTTCGAGGCCTGGTGTACCCAGGCTCTTTTTGAATTAGGCTTAGCTTTGTCACACTACACTATTCGCTGCCTGGTCTACCCAGGCCCTGGTTGAAATAGGCTCAGCTTTGTCCCACTAAACTGTTTGAGGCCTGGTCTTCCCAGGCTCTGGTTGAAATAGGCTCAGCTTTGTCCCACTAAACTGTTCGAGGCCTGGTCTACCCAGGCTCTGTTTGAAATAGGCTCAGCTTTGTCCCACTAAACTGTTTGAGGCCTGGCTTTATCCCACTAAACTGTTCGAGGCCTGGTCTTCCCAGGCTCTGGTTGAAATCGGCTCAGCTATGTCACAGTAAACATTTCGAGGCCTGGTCTACCCTGGTTTTGGTTGATATCGGCTCAGCTATGTCCCACTAAACTGCTCGAGGCCTGGTCTACCCAGGCTCTGGTGTAAATTGGCTCAGCTATGTCCCACAAAACTGTTCGAGGCCTGGTCTACCCAGGCTCTGGTTGAAATAGGCTCAGCTTTGTCCCGCTAAACTGTTCGAGGCCTGGTCTTCCCAGGCTCTGGTTGAAATAGGCTCAGCTATGTCACACTAAACTGATAGAGAGAGGCCTGGTTTATCCAGGCTCTGGTTGAAATAGGCTCAGCTATGTCCCACTAAACTGTTCGAGGCCTGCTTTACCCAGACTCTGGTTGAAATAGGCTCAGCTTTATCCCACTAAACTGTTCGAGGCCTGGTCTTCCCAGGCTCTGGTTGAAATCGGCTCAGCTATGTCACAGTAAACATTTCGAGGCCTGGTCTACCCTGGTTTTGGTTGATATCGGCTCAGCTATGTCCCACTAAACTGCTCGAGGCCTGGTCTACCCAGGCTCTGGTGAAAATTGGCTCAGCCATGTCCCACTAAACTGTTCGAGGCCTTGTCTTCCCAGGCTCTGGTTGAAATAGGCTCAGCTATGTCACACTAAACTGATAGAGAGAGGCCTGGTCTACCCAGGCTCTGGTTGAAATAGGCTCAGCTTTGTCCCACTAAACTGTTCGAGGCCTGGTCTACCCAGGCTCTGGTTGAAATAGGCTCAGCTTTATCCCACTAAACTGTTCGAGGCCTGGTCTTCCCAGGCTCTGGTTGAAATCGGCTCAGCTATGTCACAGTAAACATTTCGAGGCCTGGTCTACCCTGGTTTTGGTTGATATCGGCTCAGCTATGTCCCACTAAACTGCTCGAGGCCTGGTCTACCCAGGCTCTGGTGTAAATTGGCTCAGCTATGTCCCACAAAACTGTTCGAGGCCTGGTCTACCCAGTCTCTGATTGAAATAGGCTCAGCTTTGTCCCACAAAACTGTTCGAGGCCTGGTCTACCCAGGCTCTGGTTGAAATAGGCTCAGCTATGTCCCACTAAACTGCTCGAGTCCTGGTTTACCCAGGCTCTGGTTGAAATGGGCTCAGCTTTGTCCCACTAAACTGTTTGAGGCCTTCTCTTCCCAGGCTCTGGTTGAAATAGGCTCAGCTATGTCCCACTAAACTGCTCGAGGCCTGGTCTACCCAGGCTCTGATTGAAATAGGCTCAGCTTTGTCCCACAAAACTGTTCGAGGCCTGGTCTACCCAGGCTCTGGTTGAAATAGGCTCAGCTATGTCCCACTAAACTGCTCGAGGCCTGGTTTACCCAGGCTCTGGTTGAAATCGGCTCATCTATGTCCCACTAAACTGCTCGAGGCCTGGTATTTCCAGGCTCTGGTTGAAATGGGCTCAGCTATTTCACACTAAACTGTTCGAGGCCTGGTCTACCCGGGCTCTGGTTGAAATCGGCTCAGCTTTGTCCCACTAAACTGTTCGAGGCCTGGTCTTCCCAGGCTCTGGTTGAAATAGGCTCAGCTTTGTCCCGCTAAACTGTTCGAGGCCTGGTCTTCCCAGGCTCTGGTTGAAATAGGCTCAGCTATGTCACACTAAACTGATAGAGAGAGGCCTGGTTTATCCAGGCTCTGGTTGAAATAGGCTCAGCTATGTCCCACTAAACTGTTCGAGGCCTGCTTTACCCAGACTCTGGTTGAAATAGGCTCAGCTATGTCACACTAAACTGTTCGCAGCCTGGTCTTCCCAGGCTCTGGGTAAAATAGGCTCAGTGTTGTCCCACAAAACTGTTCGAGGCCTGGTCTACCCAGGCTCTGGTTGATATCGGCTCAGCTATGTCCCGCCGAACTACTTGAGGCCTAGTCTACCCAGGCTCTGGTTGAAATGGGCTCAGCTTTGTCCCACTAAACTCTTTGAGGCCTTCTCTTCCCAGACTCTGGTTGAAATAGGCTCAGCTATGTCCCACTAAACTGCTCGAGGCCTGGTCTACCCAGGCTCTGATTGAAATAGGCTCAGCTTTGTCCCACAAAACTGTTCGAGGCCTGGTGTACCCAGGCTCTTGTTGAAATAGGCTTAGCTTTATCCCACTAAACTGTTCGAGGCCTGGTCTACCCTGGTTTTGGTTGATATCGGCTCAGCTATGTCCCACTAAACTGCTCGAGGCCTGGTCTACCCAGGCTCTGGTGTAAATTGGCTCAGCTATGTCCCACAAAACTGTTCGAGGCCTGGTCTACCCAGTCTCTGATTGAAATAGGCTCAGCTTTGTCCCACAAAACTGTTCGAGGCCTGGTCTACCCATGCTCTGGTTGAAATAGGCTCAGCTATGTCCCACTAAACTGCTCGAGTCCTGGTTTACCCAGGCTCTGGTTGAAATGGGCTCAGCTTTGTCCCACTAAACTGTTTGAGGCCTTCTCTTCCCAGGCTCTGGTTGAAATAGGCTCAGCTATGTCCCACTAAACTGCTCGAGGCCTGGTCTACCCAGGCTCTGATTGAAATAGGCTCAGCTTTGTCCCACAAAACTGTTCGAGGCCTGGTCTACCCAGGCTCTGGTTGAAATAGGCTCAGCTATGTCCCACTAAACTGCTCGAGGCCTGGTTTACCCAGGCTCTGGTTGAAATCGGCTCATCTATGTCCCACTAAACTGCTCGAGGCCTGGTATTTCCAGGCTCTGGTTGAAATGGGCTCAGCTATTTCACACTAAACTGTTCGAGGCCTGGTCTACCCGGGCTCTGGTTGAAATCGGCTCAGCTTTGTCCCACTAAACTGTTCGAGGCCTGGTCTTCCCAGGCTCTGGTTGAAATAGGCTCAGCTTTGTCCCGCTAAACTGTTCGAGGCCTGGTCTTCCCAGGCTCTGGTTGAAATAGGCTCAGCTATGTCACACTAAACTGATAGAGAGAGGCCTGGTTTATCCAGGCTCTGGTTGAAATAGGCTCAGCTATGTCCCACTAAACTGTTCGAGGCCTGCTTTACCCAGACTCTGGTTGAAATAGGCTCAGCTATGTCACACTAAACTGTTCGCAGCCTGGTCTTCCCAGGCTCTGGGTAAAATAGGCTCAGTGTTGTCCCACAAAACTGTTCGAGGCCTGGTCTACCCAGGCTCTGGTTGATATCGGCTCAGCTATGTCCCGCCGAACTACTTGAGGCCTAGTCTACCCAGGCTCTGGTTGAAATGGGCTCAGCTTTGTCCCACTAAACTCTTTGAGGCCTTCTCTTCCCAGACTCTGGTTGAAATAGGCTCAGCTATGTCCCACTAAACTGCTCGAGGCCTGGTCTACCCAGGCTCTGATTGAAATAGGCTCAGCTTTGTCCCACAAAACTGTTTGAGGCCTGGTGTACCCAGGCTCTTGTTGAAATAGGCTTAGCTTTGTCACACTAAACTGTTCGCTGCCTGGTCTACCCAGGCCCTGGTTGAAATAGGCTCAGCTTTGTCCCACTAAACTGTTCGAGGCCTGGTCTTCCCAGGCTCTGGTTGAAATAGGCTCAGCTATGTCACACTAAACTGATAGAGAGAGGCCTGGTCTACCCAGGCTCTGGTTGAAATAGGCTCAGCTTTGTCCCACTAAACTGTTCGAGGCCTGGTCTACCCAGGCTCTGGTTGAAATAGGCTCAGCTTTATCCCACTAAACTGTTCGAGGCCTGCTCTTCCCAGGCTCTGGTTGAAATCGGCTCAGCTATGTCACAGTAAACATTTCGAGGCCTGGTCTACCCTGGTTTTGGTTGATATCGGCTCAGCTATGTCCCACTGAACTACTTGAGGACTAGTCTACCCAGGCTCTGGTTGAAATGGGCTCAGCTTTGTCCCACTAAACTGTTCGAGGCCTGGTGTACCCGGGCTCTGGTTGAAATCGGCTCAGCTATGTCACACTAAACTGTTCGAGGCCTGGTGTACCCAGGCTCTTGTTGAAATAGGCTTAGCTTTGTCACACTAAACTGTTCGCTGCCTGGTCTTCCCAGGCTCTGGTTGAAATAGGCTCAGCTTTGTCCCACTAAACTGTTCGAGGCCTGGTCTTCCCAGGCTCTGGTTGAAATAGGCTCAGCTATGTCACACTAAACTGATAGAGAGAGGCCTGGTTTATCCAGGCTCTGGTTGAAATAGGCTCAGCTATGTCCCACTAAACTGTTCGCGGCCTGGTCTTCCCAGGCTCTGGGTAAAATAGGCTCAGGGTTGTCCCACTAAACTGTTTGCGGCCTGGTCTACCCAGGCTCTGGTTGAAATAGGCTCAGCTTTGTCCCACTAAACTGTTCGAGGCCTGGTCTACCCAGGCTCTGGTTGAAATCGGCTCAGCTTTATCCCACAAAACTGTTCGAGGCCTGGTCTACCCAGGCTTTGGTTGATATCGGCTCAGCTATGGCCCTCCGAACTACTTGAGGCCTAGTCTACCCAGGCTCTGGTTGAAATGGGCTCAGCTTTGTCCCACTAAACTGTTTGAGGCCTTCTCTTCCCAGGCTCTGGTTGAAATAGGCTCAGCTATGTCCCACTAAACTGCTCGAGGTCTGGTCTACCCAGGCTCTGATTGAAATAGGCTCAGCTTTGTCCCACAAAACTGTTCGAGGCCTGGTCTACCCAGGCTCTGGTTGAAATAGGCTCAGCTATGTCCCACTAAACTGCTCGAGGCCTTGTTTACCCAGGCTCTGGTTGAAATCGGCTCAGCTATGTCCCACTAAACTGCTCGAGGCCTGGTCTTTCCAGGCTCTGGTTGAAATGGGCTCAGCTATTTCACACTAAACTGTTCGAGGCCTGGTCTACCCGGGCTCTGGTGTAAATCGGCTCAGCCATGTCACACTAAACTGTTCGAGGCCTTGTGTACCCAGGCCCTTGTTGAAATAGGCTTAGCTTTGTCACACTAAACTGTTCGCTGCCTGGTCTTCCCAGGCTCTGGTTGAAATAGGCTCAGCTTTGTCCCACTAAACTGTTCGAGGCCTGGTCTTCCCAGGCTCTGGTTGAAATAGGCTCAGCTATGTCACACTAAACTGATAGAGAGAGGCCTGGTCTACCCAGGCTCTGGTTGAAATAGGCTCAGCAATGTCACAGTAAACATTTCGAGGCCTGGTCTACCCAGGCTCTGGTTGATATCGGCTCAGCTATGTCCCACTGAACTACTTGAGGACTAGTCTACCCAGGCTCTGGTTGAAATGGGCTCAGTTTTGTCCCACTAAACTGTTCGAGGCCTGGTCTACCCAGGCTCTGGTTGAAATAGGCTCAGCTATGTCCCACTAAACTGCTCGAGGCCTGGTTTACCCAGGCTCTGGTTGAAATCGGCTCATCTATGTCCCACTAAACTGCTCGAGGCCTGGTCTTTCCAGGCTCTGGTTGAAATGGGCTCAGCTATTTCACACTAAACTGTTTGAGGCCTTCTCTTCCCTGGCTCTGGTTGAAATAGGCTCAGCTATGTCCCACTAAACTGCTCGAGGCCTGGTCTACCCAGGCTCTGATTGAAATAGGCTCAGCTTTGTCCCACAAAACTGTTCGAGGCCTGGTCTACCCAGGCTCTGGTTGAAATGGGCTTAGCTATGTCCCACTAAACTGCTCGAGGCCTGGTTTACCCAGGCTCTGGTTGAAATCGGCTCATCTATGTCCCACTAAACTGCTCGAGGCCTGGTCTTTCCAGGCTCTGGTTGAAATGGGCTCAGCTATTTCACACTAAACTGTTCGAGGCCTGGTCTACCCGGGCTCTGGTTGAAATCGGCTCAGCTATGTCACACTAAACTGTTCGCTGCCTGGTCTACCCAGGCACTGGTTGAAATAGGCTCATCTTTGTCCCACTAAACTGTTCGAGGCCTGGTCTTCCCAGGCTCTGGTTGAAATAGGCTCAGCTTTGTCCCACTAAACTGTTCGAGGCCTGGTCTTCCCAGTCTCTGGTTGAAATAGGCTCAGCTATGTCACACTAAACTGATAGAGAGAGGCCTGGTTTATCCAGGCTCTGGTTGAAATAGGCTCAGCTATGTCCCACTAAACTGTTCGCGGCCTGGTCTTCCCAGGCTCTGGGTAAAATAGGCTCAGCGTTGTCCCACTAAACTGTTCGAGGCCTGGTCTACCCAGGCTCTGGTTGAAATAGGCTCAGCTTTATCCCACTAAACTGTTCGAGGCCTGGTCTTCCCAGGCTCTGGTTGAAATCGGCTCAGCTATGTCACACTAAACTGTTCGCGGCCTGGTCTTCCCAGGCTCTGGGTAAAATAGGCTCAGCGTTGTCCCACTAAACTGTTCGAGGCCTGGTCTTCCCAGGCTCTGGGTAAAATAGGCTCAGGGTTGTCCCACTAAACTCTTTGCGGCCTGGTCTACCCAGGCTCTGGTTGAAATAGGCTCAGCTTTGTCCCACGAAACTGATAGAGAGAGGCCTGGTCGACCCAGGCTCTGGTTGAAATAGGCTCAGCTTTGTCCCACTAAACTGTTCGAGGCCTGGTCTACCCAGGCTCTGGTTGAAATAGGCTCAGCTTTATCCCACAAAACTGTTCGAGGCCTGGTCTACCCAGGCTCTGGTTGAAATAGGCTCAGCTATGTCCCACTAAACTGCTCAAGGGCTTGTTTACCCAGGCTCTGGTTGAAATCGGCTCAGCTATGTCCCACTAAACTGCTCGAGGCCTGGTCTTTCCAGGCTCTGGTTGAAATGGGCTCAGCTATTTCACACTAAACTGTTCGAGGCCTGGTCTACCCGGGCTCTGGTTGAAATCGGCTCAGCCATGTCACACTAAACTGTTCGAGGCCTTGTGTACCCAGGCTCTTGTTGAAATAGGCTTAGCTTTGTCACACTAAACTGTTCGCTGCCTGGTCTTCCCAGGCTCTGGTTGAAATAGGCTCAGCTTTGTCCCACTAAACTGTTCGAGGCCTGGTCTTCCCAGGCTCTGGTTGAAATAGGCTCAGCTATGTCACACTAAACTGATAGAGAGAGGCCTGGTCTACCCAGGCTCTGGTTGAAATAGGCTCAGCTATGTCACAGTAAACATTTCGAGGCCTGGTCTACCCTGGTTTTGGTTGATATCGGCTCAGCTATGTCCCACTAAACTGCTCGAGGCCTGGTCTACCGAGGCTCTGGTGTAAATTGGCTCAGCTATGTCCCACAAAACTGTTCGAGGCCTGGTCTACCCAGGCTCTGGTTGAAATAGGCTCAGCTTTGTCCCACTAAACTGTTTGAGGCCTTCTCTTCCCTGGCTCTGGTTGAAATAGGCTCAGCTATGTCCCACTAAACTGCTCGAGGCCTGGTCTACCCAGGCTCTGATTGAAATAGGCTCAGCTTTGTCCCACAAAACTGTTCGAGGCCTGGTCTACCCAGGCTCTGGTTGAAATAGGCTCAGCTATGTCCCACTAAACTGCTCGAGGCCTGGTTTACCCAGGCTCTGGTTGAAATCGGCTCATCTATGTCCCACTAAACTGCTCGAGGCCTGGTCTTTCCAGGCTCTGGTTGAAATGGTCTCAGCTATTTCACACTAAACTGTTCGAGGCCTGGTCTACCCGGGCTCTGGTTGAAATCGGCTCAGCTATGTCACACTAAACTGTTCGAGGCCTGTTGTACCCAGGCTCTTGTTGAAATAGGCTTAGCTTTGTCACACTAAACTGTTCGCTGCCTGGTCTACCCAGGCCCTGGTTGAAATAGGCTCATCTTTGTCCCACTAAACTGTTCGAGGCCTGGTCTTCCCAGGCTCTGGTTGAAATAGGCTCAGCTTTGTCCCACTAAACTGTTCGAGGCCTGGTCTTCCCAGTCTCTGGTTGAAATAGGCTCAGCTATGTCACACTAAACTGATAGAGAGAGGCCTGGTTTATCCAGGCTCTGGTTGAAATAGGCTCAGCTATGTCCCACTAAACTGTTCGCGTCCTGGTCTTCCCAGGCTCTGGGTAAAATAGGCTCAGCGTTGTCCCACTAAACTGTTTGCGGCCTGGTCTACCCAGGCTCTGGTTGAAATAGGCTCAGCTTTGTCCCACGAAACTGATAGAGAGAGGCCTGGTCTACCCATGCTCTGGTTGAAATAGGCTCAGTTATGTCCTACTAAACTGTTCGAGGCCTGGTCTACCCAGGCTCTGGTTGAAATAGGCTCAGCTTTATCCCACTAAACTGTTCGAGGCCTAGTCTTCCCAGGCTCTGGTTGAAATCGGCTCAGCTATGTCACAGTAAACATTTTGAGGCCTGGTCTACCCTGGTTTTGGTTGATATCGGCTCAGCTATGTCCCACTAAACTGCTCGAGGCCTGGTCTACCCAGGCTCTGGTGTAAATTGGCTCAGCTATGTCCCACAAAACTGTTCGAGGCCTGGTCTACCCAGGCTCTGGTTGGTATCGGCTCAGCTATGTCCCTCCGAACTACTTGAGGCCTAGTCTACCCAGGCTCTGGTTGAAATGGGCTCAGCTTTGTCCCACTAAACTGTTTGAGGCCTTCTCTTCCCAGGCTCTGGTTGAAATAGGCTCAGCTATGTCCCACTAAACTGCTCGAGGCCTGGTCTACCCAGGCTCTGATTGAAATAGGCTCAGCTTTGTCCCACAAAACTGTTCGAGGCCTGGTCTACCCAGGCTCTGGTTGAAATAGGCTCAGCTATGTCCCACTAAACTGCTCGAGGCCTAGTTTACCCAGGCTCTGGTTGAAATCGGCTCAGCTATGTCCCACTAAACTGCTCGAGGCCTGGTCTTTCCAGGCTCTGGTTGAAATGGGCTCAGCTATTTCACACTAAACTGTTCGAGGCCTGGTCTACCCGGGCTCTGGTTGAAATCGGCTCAGCCATGTCACACTAAACTGTTCGAGGCCTGGTGTACCCAGGCTCATGTTGAAATAGGCTTAGCTTTGTCACACTAAACTGTTCGCTGCCTGGTCTACCCAGGCCCTGGTTGAAATAGGCTCAGCTTTGTCCCACTAAACTGTTCGAGGCCTGGTCTTCCCAGGCTCTGGTTGAAATAGGCTCAGCTTTGTCCCACTAAACTGTTCGAGGCCTGGTCTTCCCAGGCTCTGGTTGAAATAGGCTCAGCTATGTCACACTAAACTGATAGAGAGAGGCCTGGTCTACCCAGGCTCTGGTTGAAATAGGCTCAGCTTTATCCCACTAAACTGTTCGAGGCCTAGTCTTCCCAGGCTCTGGTTGAAATCGGCTCAGCTATGTCACAGTAAACATTTCGAGGCCTGGTCTACCCTGGTTTTGGTTGATATCGGCTCAGCTATGTCCCACTAAACTGCTCGAGGCCTGGTCTACCCAGGCTCTGGTGTAAATTGGCTCAGCTTTGTCCCACAAAACTGTTCGAGGCCTGGTCTACCCAGGCTCTGGTTGAAATAGGCTCAGCTATGTCCCACTGAACTACTTGAGGACTAGTCTACCCAGGCTCTGGTTGAAAATGGCTCAGCTTTGTCCCACTAAACTGTTTGAGGCCTTCTCTTCCCTGGCTCTGGTTGAAATAGGCTCAGCTATGTCCCACTAAACTGCTCGAGGCCTGGTCTACCCAGGCTCTGGTTGAAATAGGCTCAGCTATGTCCCACTGAACTACTTGAGGACTAGTCTACCCAGGCTCTGGTTGAAATGGGCTCAGCTATTTCACACTAAACTGTTCGAGGCCTGGTCTACCCGGACTCTGGTTGAAATCGGCTCAGCTATGTCACACTAAACTGTTCGAGGCCTGGTGTACCCAGGCTCTTGTTGAAATAGGCTTAGCTTTGTCACACTAAACTGTTTGCAGCCTGGTCTACCCGGGCTCTGGTTGAAATCAGCTCAGCTATGTCACACTAAACTGTTCGAGGCCTGGTGTACCCAGGCTCTTGTTGAAATAGGCTTAGCTTTGTCACACTAAACTGTTCGCTGCCTGGTCTTCCCAGGCTCTGGTTGAAATAGGCTCAGCTATGTCCCACTGAACTACTTGAGGACTAGTCTACCCAGGCTCTGGTTGAAAATGGCTCAGCTTTGTCCCACTAAACTGTTTGAGGCCTTCTCTTCCCTGGCTCTGGTTGAAATAGGCTCAGCTATGTCCCACTAAACTGCTCGAGGCCTGGTCTACCCAGGCTCTGATTGAAATAGGCTCAGCTTTGTCCCACAAAACTGTTCGAGGCCTGGTCTACCCAGGCTCTGGTTGAAATAGGCTCAGCTATGTCCCACTAAACTGCTCGAGGCCTGGTCTTTCCAGGCTCTGGTTGAAATGGGCTCAGCTATTTCACACTAAACTGTTCGAGGCCTGGTGTACCCAGGCTCTTGTTGAAATAGGCTTAGCTTTGTCACACTAAACTGTTTGCAGCCTGGTCTACCCGGGCTCTGGTTGAAATCAGCTCAGCTATGTCACACTAAACTGTTCGAGGCCTGGTGTACCCAGGCTCTTGTTGAAATAGGCTTAGCTTTGTCACACTAAACTGTTCGCTGCCTGGTCTACCCAGGCCCTGGTTGAAATAGGCTCAGCTTTGTCCCACTAAACTGTTCGAGGCCTGGTCTTCCCAGGCTCTGGTTGAAATAGGCTCAGCTATGTCACACTAAACTGATAGAGAGAGGCCTGGTCTACCCAGGCTCTGGTTGAAATAGGCTCAGCTTTGTCCCACTAAACTGTTCGAGGCCTTGTCTACCCAGGCTCTGGTTGAAATAGGCTCAGCTTTATCCCACTAAACTGTTCGAGGCCTGGTCTTCCCAGGCTCTGGTTGAAATCGTCTCAGCTATGTCACAGTAAATATTTCGAGGCCTGGTCTACCCAGGCTCTGATTGAAATAGGCTCAGCTTTGTCCCACAAAACTGTTCGAGGCCTGGTCTACCCAGGCTCTGGTTGAAATAGGCTCAGCTATGTCCCACTAAACTGCTCGAGGCCTGGTTTACCCAGGCTCTGGTTGAAATCGGCTCAGCTATTTCACACTAAACTGTTCGAGGCCTGGTCTACCCGGGCTCTGGTTGAAATCGTCTCAGCTATGTCACAGTAAACATTTCGAGGCCTGGTCTACCCTGGTTTTGGTTGATATCGGCTCAGCTATGTCCCACTAAACTGCTCGAGGCCTGGTCTACCCAGGCTCTGGTGTAAATTGGCTCAGCTATGTCCCACTAAACTGTTCGAGGCCTGGTCTACCCAGGCTCTGGTTGATATCGGCTCAACTATGTCCCACTGAACTACTTGAGGACTAGTCTACCCAGGCTCTGGTTGAAAATGGCTCAGCTTTGTCCCACTAAACTGTTTGAGGCCTTCTCTTCCCTGGCTCTGGTTGAAATAGACTCAGCTATGTCCCACTAAACTGCTCGAGGCCTGGTCTACCCAGGCTCTGATTGAAATAGGCTCAGCTTTGTCCCACAAAACTGTTCGAGGCCTTCTCTTCCCTGGCTCTGGTTGAAATAGGCTCAGCTATGTCCCACTAAACTGCTCGAGGCCTGGTCTACCCAGGCTCTGATTGAAATAGGCTCAGCTTTGTCCCACAAAACTGTTCGAGGCCTGGTCTACCCAGGCTCTGGTTGAAATAGGCTCAGCTATGTCCCACTAAACTGCTCGAGGCCTGGTTTACCCAGGCTCTGGTTGAAATCGGCTCATCTATGTCCCACTAAACTGCTCGAGGCCTGGTCTTTCCAGGCTCTGGTTGAAATGGGCTCAGCTATTTCACACTAAACTGTTCGAGGCCTGGTCTACCCGGACTCTGGTTGAAATCGGCTCAGCTATGTCACACTAAACTGTTCGAGGCCTGGTGTACCCAGGCTCTTGTTGAAATAGGCTTAGCTTTGTCACACTAAACTGTTTGCAGCCTGGTCTACCCGGGCTCTGGTTGAAATCAGCTCAGCTATGTCACACTAAACTGTTCGAGGCCTGGTCTACCCAGGCTCTGGTTGAAATAGGCTCAGCTTTGTCCCACTAATCTGTTCGAGGCCTTGTCTACCCAGGCTCTGGTTGAAATAGGCTCAGCTTTATCCCACTAAACTGTTCGAGGCCTGGTCTTCCCAGGCTCTGGTTGAAATCGTCTCAGCTATGTCACAGTAAACATTTCGAGGCCTGGTCTACCCTGGTTTTGGTTGATATCGGCTCAGCTATGTCCCACTAAACTGCTCGAGGCCTGGTCTCCCCAGGCTCTGGTGTAAATTGGCTCAGCTATGTCCCACAAAACTGTTCGAGGCCTGGTCTACCCAGGCTCTGGTTGATATCGGCTTAACTATGTCCCACTGAACTACTTGAGGACTAGTCTACCCAGGCTCTGGTTGAAAATGGCTCAGCTTTGTCCCACTAAACTGTTTGAGGCCTTCTCTTCCCTGGCTCTGGTTGAAATAGACTCAGCTATGTCCCACTAAACTGCTCGAGGCCTGGTCTACCCAGGCTCTGGTTGAAATAGGCTCAGCTATGTCCCACTAAACTGCTCGAGGCCTGGTTTACCCAGGCTCTGGTTGAAATCGGCTCATCTATGTCCCACTAAACTGCTCGAGGCCTGGTCTTTCCAGGCTCTGGTTGAAATGGGCTCAGCTATTTCACACTAAACTGTTCGAGGCCTGGTCTACCCGGACTCTGGTTGAAATCGGCTCAGCTATGTCACACTAAACTGTTCGAGGCCTGGTGTACCCAGGCTCTTGTTGAAATAGGCTTAGCTTTGTCACACTAAACTGTTTGCAGCCTGGTCTACCCGGGCTCTGGTTGAAATCAGCTCAGCTATGTCACACTAAACTGTTCGAGGCCTGGTCTACCCAGGCTCTGGTTGAAATAGGCTCAGCTTTGTCCCACTAATCTGTTCGAGGCCTTGTCTACCCAGGCTCTGGTTGAAATAGGCTCAGCTTTATCCCACTAAACTGTTCGAGGCCTGGTCTTCCCAGGCTCTGGTTGAAATCGTCTCAGCTATGTCACAGTAAACATTTCGAGGCCTGGTCTACCCTGGTTTTGGTTGATATCGGCTCAGCTATGTCCCACTAAACTGCTCGAGGCCTGGTCTCCCCAGGCTCTGGTGTAAATTGGCTCAGCTATGTCCCACAAAACTGTTCGAGGCCTGGTCTACCCAGGCTCTGGTTGATATCGGCTTAACTATGTCCCACTGAACTACTTGAGGACTAGTCTACCCAGGCTCTGGTTGAAAATGGCTCAGCTTTGTCCCACTAAACTGTTTGAGGCCTTCTCTTCCCTGGCTCTGGTTGAAATAGACTCAGCTATGTCCCACTAAACTGCTCGAGGCCTGGTCTACCCAGGCTCTGATTGAAATAGGCTCAGCTTTGTCCCACAAAACTGTTCGAGGCCTGGTCTACCCAGGCTCTGGTTGAAATAGGCTCAGCTATGTCCCACTAAACTGCTCGAGGCCTGGTTTACCCAGGCTCTGGTTGAAATCGGCTCATCTATGTCCCACTAAACTGCTCGAGGCCTGGTCTTTCCAGGCTCTGGTTGAAATGGGCTCAGCTATTTCACACTAAACTGTTCGAGGCCTGGTCTACCCGGACTCTGGTTGAAATCGGCTCAGCTATGTCACACTAAACTGTTCGAGGCCTGGTGTACCCAGGCTCTTGTTGAAATAGGCTTAGCTTTGTCACACTAAACTGTTTGCAGCCTGGTCTACCCGGGCTCTGGTTGAAATCAGCTCAGCTATGTCACACTAAACTGTTCGAGGCCTGGTCTACCCAGGCTCTGGTTGAAATAGGCTCAGCTTTGTCCCACTAATCTGTTCGAGGCCTTGTCTACCCAGGCTCTGGTTGAAATAGGCTCAGCTTTATCCCACTAAACTGTTCGAGGCCTGGTCTTCCCAGGCTCTGGTTGAAATCGTCTCAGCTATGTCACAGTAAACATTTCGAGGCCTGGTCTACCCTGGTTTTGGTTGATATCGGCTCAGCTATGTCCCACTAAACTGCTCGAGGCCTGGTCTCCCCAGGCTCTGGTGTAAATTGGCTCAGCTATGTCCCACAAAACTGTTCGAGGCCTGGTCTACCCAGGCTCTGGTTGATATCGGCTTAACTATGTCCCACTGAACTACTTGAGGACTAGTCTACCCAGGCTCTGGTTGAAAATGGCTCAGCTTTGTCCCACTAAACTGTTTGAGGCCTTCTCTTCCCTGGCTCTGGTTGAAATAGACTCAGCTATGTCCCACTAAACTGCTCGAGGCCTGGTCTACCCAGGCTCTGATTGAAATAGGCTCAGCTTTGTCCCACAAAACTGTTCGAGGCCTGGTCTACCCAGGCTCTGGTTGAAATAGGCTCAGCTATGTCCCACTAAACTGCTCGAGGCCTGGTTTACCCAGGCTCTGGTTGAAATCGGCTCAGCTATTTCACACTAAACTGTTCGAGGCCTGGTCTACCCGGGCTCTGGTTGAAATCGGCTCAGCTATGTCACACTAAACTGTTCGCTGCCTGGTCTACCCAGTCCCTGGTTGAAATAGGCTCAGCTTTGTCCCACTAAACTGTTCGAGGCCTGGTCTTCCCAGGCTCTGGTTGAAATAGGCTCAGCTATGTCACACTAAACTGATAGAGAGAGGCCTGGTTTATCCAGGCTCTGGTTGAAATAGGCTCAGCTATGTCCCACTAAACTGTTCGAGGCCTGCTTTACCCAGGCTCTGGTTGAAATAGGCTCAGCTATGTCACACTAAACTGTTCGCGGCCTGGTCTTCCCAGGCTCTGGTTGAAATAGGCTCAGCTATGTCACACTAAACTGTTCCAGGCCTGGTCTTACCCAGGCCCTGGTTGAAATAGGCTCAGCTTTGTCCCACTAAACTGTTCGAGGCCTGCTCTTCCCAGGCTCTGGTTGAAATAGGCTCAGCTATGTCACAGTAAACTGTTGGAGGCCTGGTCTACCCAGGCTCTGGTTGAAATAGGTTCAGCTTTGTCCCACAAAACTGTTCGATGCCTGGTCTACCCAGGCTCTGGTTGAAATAGGCTCAGCTTTTTCCCACTAAACTGTTCGAGGCCTGGTCTACCTACCCAGGCTCTGGTTGAAATCGGCTCAGCTATGTCCCACTAAACTGCTCGAGGCCTGGTCTACCCAGGCTCTGGTTGAAATCGGCTCAGTTATGTCCCACTAAACTGTTCGAGGCCTGGTCTACCCAGGCTGGTGTTGAAATAGGCTCAGCTTTGTCCCACTAAACTGTTCGAGGCCTGGTCTACCCAGGCTCTGGTTGAAATAGGCTCAGCTTTGTCCCACTAAACTGTTCAAGGCCTGGTCTTCCCAGGCTCTGGTTGAATTAGGCTCAGCTTTGTCCCACTAAATTGTTCGAGGCCTGGTCTTCCCAGGCTCTGGTGGAAATAGGCTCAGCTAACTCCCACTAAACTGTTCGAGGCCTGGTCTTCCCAGGCTCTGGTTGAAATAGGCTCAGCTTTGTCCCACTAAACTGTTTGAGGCCTGGTCTTCCCAGGCTCTGGTTGAAATAGGCTCAGCTATGTCCCACTAAACTGTTCGAGGCCTTGTCTACCCAAGCTCTGGTTGAAATAGGCTCAGCAATGTCCCTCTAAACTGTTCGAGGCCTGATCTACCCAGGCTCTGGTTGAAATCGGCTCAGCTATGTCACAGTAAACTGTTCAGGGCCTGGTCTACCCAGGCTCTGGTTGAAATCGGCTCAGCTATGTCCCACTAAACTGCTCGAGGCCTGGTCTACCCAGGCTCTGGTTGAAATCGGCTCAGTTATGTCCCTCTAAACTGTTCGAGGCCTGGTCTACCCAGGCTGGTGTTGAAATAGGCTCAGCTTTGTCCCACTAAACTGTTTGAGGCCTGGTCTACCCAGGCTCTGGTTGAAATAGACTCAGCTTTGTCCCACTAAACTGTTCAAGGCCTGGTCTTCCCAGGCTCTGGTTGAATTAGGCTCAGCTTTGTCCCACTAAACTGCTCGATGCCTGGTCTTCCCAGGCTCTGGTGGAAATAGGCTCAGCTAACTCCCACTAAACTGTTCGAGGCCTGGTCTTCCCAGGCTCTGGTTGAAATAGGCTCAGCTATGTCCCACTAAACTGTTTGAGGCCTGATCTACCCAGGCTCTGGTTGAAATCGGCTCAGCTATGTCACAGTAAACTGTTCAAGGCCTGGTCTACCCAGGCTCTGGTTGAAATCGGCTCAGCTATGTCACAGTAAACTGTTCGAGGCCTGGTCTACCCAGTGTCTGTATAAAATAGGCTCAGCTTTGTCTCACTACACTGGTCGAAGCCTGGTCTTCCCAGGCTCTGGTTGAAATAGGCTCAGCTTTGTCCCACTAAACTGTCCGGGGCCTGGTCTACCTACCCAGGCTCTGGTTGAAATAGGCTCAGCTATGTCACACAAAACTGTTCGAGGCCTGGTCTTCCCAGACTGGTGTTGATATCGGCTCAGCTATGTCCCACTAAACTACTCGAGGCCTAGTCTACCCAGGCTCTGGTTGAAATAGGCTCAGCTATGTCACAGTAAACTGTTCAAGGCCTGGTCTTCCCAGGCTCTGGTTGAAATAGGCTCAGCTTTGTCCCACTAAACTGTTCAAGGCCTGGTCTTCCCAGGCTCTGGTTGAAATAGGCTCAGCTAACTCCCACTAAACTGTTCGAGGCCTGGTCTTCCCAGGCTCTGGTTGAATTAGGCTCAGCTTTGTCCCACTAAACTGTTCGAGGCCTGGTCTTCCCAGGCTCTGGTTGAAATAGGCTCAGCTATGTCCCACTAAACTGTTTGAGGCCTTGTCTACCCAGGCTCTGGTTGAAATAGGCTATGCAATGTCCCTCTAAACTGTTTGAGGCCTGATCTACCCAGGCTCTGGTTGAAATCGGCTCAGCTATGTCACAGTAAACTGTTCGAGGCCTGGTTTACCCAGGCTCTGGTTGAAATAGGCTCAGCTTTGTCCCACAAAACTGTTCGATGCCTGGTCTACCCAGGCTCTGGTTGAAATAGGCTATGCAATGTCCCTCTAAACTGCTCAAGGCCTGGTCTACCCAGGTCTGGTTGAAATAGGCTCAGCTATGTCACACTAAACTAATAGAGGCCTGGTCTACCCAGGCTCTGGTTGAAATCGGCTCAGCTATGTCACACTAAACTGTTCGAGGCCTGGTGTACCCAGGCTCTTGTTGAAATAGGCTCAGCTTTGTCCCACTAAACTGTTCGAGGCCTGGTCTTCCCAGGCTCTGGTTGAAATAGGCTCAGCTTTGTCCCACTAAACTGTTCGAGGCCTGGTCTTCCCAGGCTCTGGTTGAAATAGGCTCAGCTATGTCACACTAACCTGATAGAGAGAGGCCTGGTCTACCCAGGCTCTGGTTGAAATAGGCTCAGCTTTGTCCCACTAAACTGTTCGAGGCCTGGTCTACCCAGGCTCTGGTTGAAATAGACTCAGCTTTGTCCCACTAAACTGTTCAAGGCCTGGTCTTCCCAGGCTCTGGTTGAATTAGGCTCAGCTTTGTCCCACTAAACTGCTCGATGCCTGGTCTTCCCAGGCTCTGGTGGAAATAGGCTCAGCTAACTCCCACTAAACTGTTCGAGGCCTGGTCTTCCCAGGCTCTGGTTGAAATAGGCTCAGCTTTGTCCCACTAAACTGTTCGAGGCCTGGTCTTCCCAGGCTCTGGTTGAAATAGGCTCAGCTATGTCCCACTAAACTGTTTGAGGCCTTGTCTACCCAAGCTCTGGTTGAAATAGGCTATGCAATGTCCCTCTAAACTGTTCGAGGCCTGATCTACCCAGGCTCTGGTTGAAATCGGCTCAGCTATGTCACAGTAAACTGTTCAAGGCCTGGTCTACCCAGGCTCTGGTTGAAATCGGCTCAGCTATGTCACAGTAAACTGTTCGAGGCCTGGTCTACCCAGTGTCTGTATAAAATAGGCTCAGCTTTGTCTCACTACACTGGTCGAAGCCTGGTCTTCCCAGGCTCTGGTTGAAATAGGCTCAGCTTTGTCCCACTAAACTGTCCGGGGCCTGGTCTACCTACCCAGGCTCTGGTTGAAATAGGCTCAGCTATGTCACACAAAACTGTTCGAGGCCTGGTCTTCCCAGACTGGTGTTGATATCGGCTCAGCTATGTCCCACTAAACTACTCGAGGCCTAGTCTACCCAGGCTCTGGTTGAAATAGGCTCAGCTATGTCACAGTAAACTGTTCAAGGCCTGGTCTTCCCAGGCTCTGGTTGAAATAGGCTCAGCTTTGTCCCACTAAACTGTTCGAGGCCTGGTCTTCCCAGGCTCTGGTTGAAATAGGCTCAGCTAACTCCCACTAAACTGTTCGAGGCCTGGTCTTCCCAGGCTCTGGTTGAATTAGGCTCAGCTTTGTCCCACTAAACTGTTCGAGGCCTGGTCTTCCCAGGCTCTGGTTGAAATAGGCTCAGCTATGTCCCACTAAACTGTTTGAGGCCTTGTCTACCCAGGCTCTGGTTGAAATAGGCTATGCAATGTCCCTCTAAACTGTTTGAGGCCTGATCTACCCAGGCTCTGGTTGAAATCGGCTCAGCTATGTCACAGTAAACTGTTCGAGGCCTGGTTTACCCAGGCTCTGGTTGAAATAGGCTCAGCTTTGTCCCACAAAACTGTTCGATGCCTGGTCTACCCAGGCTCTGGTTGAAATAGGCTATGCAATGTCCCTCTAAACTGCTCAAGGCCTGGTCTACCCAGGTCTGGTTGAAATAGGCTCAGCTATGTCACACTAAACTAATAGAGGCCTGGTCTACCCAGGCTCTGGTTGAAATCGGCTCAGCTATGTCACACTAAACTGTTCGAGGCCTGGTGTACCCAGGCTCTTGTTGAAATAGGCTCAGCTTTGTCCCACTAAACTGTTCGAGGCCTGGTCTTCCCAGGCTCTGGTTGAAATAGGCTCAGCTTTGTCCCACTAAACTGTTCGAGGCCTGGTCTTCCCAGGCTCTGGTTGAAATAGGCACAGCTATGTCACACTAACCTGATAGAGAGAGGCCTGGTCTACCCAGGCTCTGGTTGAAATAGGCTCAGCTTTGTCCCACTAAACTGTTCGAGGCCTGGTCTACCCAGGCTCTGGTTGAAATAGGCTCAGCTTTATCCCACTAAATTGTTCGAGGCCTGGTCTTCCCAGGCTCTGGTTGAAATCGGCTCAGCTATGTCACAGTAAACATTTCGAGGCCTGGTCTACCCTGGTTTTGGTTGATATCGGCTCAGCTATGTCCCACTAAACTGCTCGAGGCCTTGTCTACCCAGGCTCTGGTGTAAATTGGCTCAGCTATGTCCCACAAAACTGTTCGAGGCCTGGTCTACCCAGGCTCTGGTTGATATCGGCTCAACTATGTCCCACTGAACTACTTGAGGCCTAGTCAACCCAGGCTCTGGTTGAAATGGGCTCAGCTTTGTCCCACTAAACTGTTTGAGGCCTTCTCTTCCCAGGCTCTGGTTGAAATAGGCTCAGCTATGTCCCACTAAACTGCTCGAGGCCTGGTTTACCCAGGCTCTGGTTGAAATCGGCTCAGCTATTTCACACTAAACTGTTCGAGGCCTGGTCTACCCGGGCTCTGGTTAAAATCGGCTCAGCTATGTCACACTAAACTGTTCGAGGCCTGGTGTACCCAGGCTCTTGTTGAAATAGGCTTAGCTTTGTCACACTAAACTGTTCGCTGCCTGGTCTACCCAGGCCCTGGTTGAAATAGGCTCAGCTTTGTCCCACTAAACTGTTCGAGGCCTGGTCTTCCCAGGCTCTATTTGAAATAGGCTCAGCTTTGTCCCACTAAACTGTTCGAGGCCTGGTCTTCCCAGGCTCTGGTTGAAATAGGCTCAGCTATGTCACACTAAACTGATAGAGAGAGGCCTGGTTTATCCAGGCTCTGGTTGAAATAGGCTCAGCTATGTCCCACTAAACTGTTCGAGGCCTGCTCTACCCAGGCTCTGGTTGAAATAGGCTCAGCTATGTCACACTAAACTGATAGAGAGAGGCCTGGTCGAAATAGGCTCAGCTATGTCACAGTAAACATTTCGAGGCCTGGTCTACCCTGGTTCTGGTTGATATCGGCTCAGCTATGTCCCACTAAACTGCTCGAGGCCTGGTCTACCCAGGCTCTGGTGTAAATTGGCTCAGCTATGTCCCACAAAACTGTTCGAGGCCTGGTCTACCCAGGCTCTGGTTGAAATCGGTTTAGCTAAGTCCCACTAAACTGCTCGAGGCCTGGTCTACCCAGGCTCTGGTTGAAATGGGCTCAGCTATTTCCCACTAAACTGTTCGAGGCCTGGTCTACCCGGGCTCTTGTTGAAATCAGCTCAGCTATGTCACACTAAACTGTTCGAGGCCTGGTCTACCCAGGCTCTTGTTGAAATAGGGTTAGCTTTGTCACACTAAACTGTTCGCTTCCTGGTCTACCCAGGCCCTGGTTGAAATAGGCTCAGCTTTGTCCCACTAAACTGTTCGAGGCCTGGTCTTCCCAGGCTCTGGTTGAAATAGGCTCAGCTATGTCACACTAAACTGTTCGAGGCCTGGTCTTCCCAGGCTCTGGTTATAATTGGCTCAGCTATTTCACACTAAACTGTTCGAGGCCTGGTCTTCCCAGGCTCTGGTTGAAATAGGCTCAGCTATGTCACACTAAACTGATAGAGAGAGGCCTGGTTTATCCAGGCTCTGGTTGAAATAGGCTCAGCTATGTCCCACTAAACTGTTCGAGGCCTGGTCTACCCAGGCTCTGGTTGAAATAGGCTCAGCTATGTCACACTAAACTGTTCGCAGCCTAGTCTACCCAGGCCCTGGTTGAAATAGGCTCAGCTTTGTCCCACTAAACTGTTCGAGGCTCTGGTCTACCCAGGCTCTGGTTGAAATAGGCTCAGCTATGTCACACTAAACTGTTCGAGGCCTGGTCTTCCCAGGCCCTGGTTGAAGTCGGCTCAGCTATGTCACAGTAAACATTTCGAGGCCTGGTCTACCCAGGCTCTGGTTGAAGTCGGCTCATCTATATCCCACTAAACTGTTCGAGGCCTGGTCTACCCAGGCTCTGGTTGAAATAGGTTCAGCTTTGTCCCACTAAAATGTTCGAGGCCTGGTCTTCCCAGGCTCTGGGTAAAATAGGCTCAGCGTTGTCCCACTAAACTGTTCGAGGCCTGGTCTACCCAGGCTCTGGTTGAAATACGCTCAGCTATATCACACTAAACTGTTCGAGGCCTGGTCTTCCCAGGCTCTGGTTATAATTGGCTCAGCTGCGTCACACTAAACTGTTCGAGGCCTGGTCTTCCCAGGCTCTGGTTGAAATAGGCTCAGCTATGTCACACTAAACTGTTCGCGGCCTGGTCTACCCAGGCCCTGGTTGAAATAGACTCAGCTTTGCCACACTAAACTGTTCGAGGCCTGGTCTTCCCAGGCTCTGGTTGCTATGTCACACTCAACTGTTCGAGGCCTGGTCTTCCCAGCTCTGGTTGAAGTCGGATCAGCTATGTCACAGTAAACATTTCGAGGTCTTCCCAGGCTCTGGTTGAAGTCGGCTCAGCGTTGTCCCACTAAACTGTTCGAGGCCTGGTCTACCCAGGTCTGGTTGAAATAGGCTCAGCTATGTCACACGAAACTGATAGAGAGAGGCCTGGTCGAAATAGGCTCAGCTATGTCACAGTAAACATTTCGAGGCCTGGTCTACCCTGGTTCTGGTTGATATCGGCTCAGCTATGTCCCACTAAACTGCTCGAGGCCTGGTCTTCCCGGGCTCTGGTTGAAATAGGCTCAGCTATGTCACACTAAACTGTTCGAGGCCTGGTCTACCCAGGCTCTGGTTGAAATAGGCTCAGCTTTGTCCCACTTAACTGTTCGCGGCCTGGTTCTACCCAGGTCTGGTTGAAATAGGCTCAGCTATGTCACACGAAACTGATAGAGAGAGGCCTGGTCGAAATAGGCTCAGCTATGTCACAGTAAACATTTCGAGGCCTGGTCTACCCTGGTTCTGGTTGATATCGGCTCAGCTATGTCCCACTAAACTGCTCGAGGCCTGGTCTTACCCAGGCTCTGGTGTAAATTGGCTCCTCTAAGTCCCACTAAACTGCTCGAGGCCTGGTCTACCCAGGCTCTGGTTGAAATCGGCTCAGCAATGTCCCTCTATCTGTTCGAGGCCTGGTCTACCCAGGCTGGTGTTGAAATCGGATCAGCTATGTCCCACTAAACTGCTCGAGGCCTGGTCTACCCAAGCTCTGGTTGAAATAGGCTCAGCTTTGTCCCACAAAACTGTTCAAGGCCTGGTCTACCCAGGCTCTGGTTGAAATGGGCTCAGCTATTTCCCACTAAGCTGTTCGAGGCCTGGTCTACCCGGGCTCTTGTTGAAATCAGCTCAGCTATGTCACACTAAACTGTTCGAGGCCTGGTCTACCCAGGCTCTTGTTGAAATAGGGTTAGCTTTGTCACACTAAACTGTTCGCTTCACTAAACTGTTCGAGGCCTGGTCTTCCCAGGCTCTGGTTGAAATAGGCTCAGCTATGTCACACTAAACTGTTCGAGGCCTGGTCTTCCCAGGCTCTGGTTATAATTGGCTCAGCTATTTCACACTAAACTGTTCGAGGCCTGGTCTTCCCAGGCTCTGGTTGAAATAGGCTCAGCTATGTCACACTAAACTGATAGAGAGAGGCCTGGTTTATCCAGGCTCTGGTTGAAATAGGCTCAGCTATGTCCCACTAAACTGTTTGAGGCCTGGTCTACCCAGGCTCTGGTTGAAATAGGCTCAGCTATGTCACACTAAACTGTTCGCAGCCTGGTCTACCCAGGCCCTGGTTGAAATAGGCTCAGCTTTGTCCCACTAAACTGTTCGAGGCTCTGGTCTACCCAGGCTCTGGTTGAAATAGGCTCAGCGTTGTCCCACTAAACTGTTCGAGGCCTGGTCTTCCCAGGCTCTGGTTATAATTGGCTCAGCTGCGTCACACTAAACTGTTCGAGGCCTGGTCTTCCCAGGCTCTGGTTGAAATAGGCTCAGCTATGCACACTAAACTGTTTGCGGCCTGGTCTACCCAGGCCCTGGTTGAAATAGGCTCAGCTTTGTCACACTAAACTGTTCGAGGCCTGGTCTTCCCAGGCTCTGGTTGAAATAGGCTCAGCTATGTCACACTCAACTGTTCGAGGCCTGGTCTTCCCAGGCTCTGGTTGAAGTCGGCTCAGCTATGTCTCACAGTAAACATTTCGAGGTCTGGTCTTCCCAGGCTCTGGTTGAAGTCGGCTCAGCGTTGTCCCACTAAACTGTTCGAGGCCTGGTCTACCCAGGTCTGGTTGAAATAGGCTCAGCTATGTCACACAAAACTGATAGAGAGAGGCCTGGTCGAAATAGGCTCAGCTATGTCACAGTAAACATTTCGAGGCCTGGTCTACCCTGGTTCTGGTTGATATCGGCTCAGCTATGTCCCACTAAACTGCTCGAGGCCTGGTCTTCCCGGGCTCTGGTTGAAATAGGCTCAGCTATGTCACACTAAACTGATAGAGAGAGGCCTGGTTTATCCAGGCTCTGGTTGAAATAGGCTCAGCTATGTCCCACTAAACTGTTCGAGGCCTGGTCTACCCTGGTTCTGGTTGATATCGGCTCAGCTAAACTGTTCGAGGCCTGGTCTACCCAGGCTCTGGTTGAAATAGGCTAAGCAATGTCACACTAAACTGTTCGCGGCCTGTTCTACCCAGGCCCTGGTTGAAATAGGCTCAGCTTTGTCCCACTAAACTGTTCGTGGCCTGGTCTTCCCAGGCTCTGGTTGAAGTCGGCTCAGCTATGTCACAGTAAACATTTCGAGGCCTGGTCTACCCAGGCTCTAGTTGAAGTCGGCTCAGCTATGTCCCACTAAACTGTTCGAGGCCTGGTCTTCCCAGGCTCTGGGTAAAATAGGCTCAGCGTTGTCCCACTAAACTGTTCGAGGCCTGGTCTACCCAGGCTCTGGTTGAAATAGGCTCAGCTATGTCACACTAAACTGATAGAGAGAGGCCTGGTTTATCCAGGCTCTGGTTGAAATAGGCTCAGCTATGTCCCACTAAACTGTTCGAGGCCTGGTCTACCCTGGTTCTGGTTGATATCGGCTCAGCTAAACTGTTCGAGGCCTGGTCTACCCAGGCTCTGGTTGAAATAGGCTAAGCAATGTCACACTAAACTGTTCGCGGCCTGTTCTACCCAGGCCCTGGTTGAAATAGGCTCAGCTTTGTCCCACTAAACTGTTCGTGGCCTGGTCTTCCCAGGCTCTGGTTGAAATAGGCTCAGCTATGTCCCACTAAACTGTTCGAGGCCTGGTCTTCCCAGGCTCTGGTTGAAATAGGCTCAGCTTTGTCCCACTAAACTGTTCGAGGCCTGGTCTTCCCAGGCTCTGGTTATAATTGGCTCAGCTTTGTCACACTAAACTGTTCGAGGCCTGGTCTTCCCAGGCTCTGGTTGAAATAGGCTCAGCTATGTCACACTAAACTGATAGAGAGAGGCCTGGTTTATCCAGGCTCTGGTTGAAATAGGCTCAGCTATGTCCCACTAAACTGTTCGAGGCCTGGTCTACCCAGGCTCTGGTTGAAATAGGCTCAGCTATGTCACACTAAACTGTTCGCGGCCTGGTCTACCCAGGCTCTATCCTGGTCTACCCTGGTCTACCCAGGCCCTGGATGAAATAGGCTCAGCTTTGTCCCACTAAACTGTTTGAGGCCTGGTCTACCCAGGCTCTGGTTGAAATAGGCTCAGCTTTGTCCCACTAAAATGTTCGAGGCCTGGTCTACCCAGGCTCTGGTTGAAATAGGCTCAGCTTTGTCCCACTAAAATGTTCGAGGCCTGGTCTACCCAGGCTCTGGTTGAAATCGGCTCAGCTATGTCCCACTAAACTGCTCGAGGCCTGGTTTACCCAGGCTCTGGTTGAAATCGGCTCAGCTATGTCCCACTAAACTGCTCGAGGCCTGGTCTACCCAGGCTGGTGTTGAAATCGGCTCAGCTATGTCACACTAAACTGATAGAGGCCTGGTCTTTCCAAGCTCTGGTTGAAATCGGCTCAGCTATGTCCCACAAATCTGTTCGAGGCCTTGTCTACCCGGGCTCTGGTTGAAATCAGCTCAGCTATGTCACACTAAACTGTCCGAGGCCTGGTCTACCCAGGCCCTGGTTGAAATAGGCTCAGCTTTGTCCCACTAAACTGTTCGAGGCCTGGTCTACCCAGGCTCTGGTTGAAATAGGCTCAGCTATGTCACACTAAACTGTTCGAGGCCTGGTCTTCCCAGGCTCTGGTTGAAGTCGGCTCAGCTATGTCACAGTAAACATTTCGAGGCCTGGTCTACCCAGGCTCTAGTTGAAGTCGGCTCAGCTATGTCCCACTAAACTGTTCGAGGCCTGGTCTTCCCAGGCTCTGGGTAAAATAGGCTCAGCGTTGTCCCACTAAACTGTTCGAGGCCTGGTCTACCCAGGCTCTGGTTGAAATAGGCTCAGCTATGTCACACTCAACTGTTCGAGGCCTGGTCTTCCCAGGCTCTGGTTGATGTCGGCTCAGCTATGTCACAGTAAACATTTCGAGGTCTGGTCTTCCCAGGCTATGGTTGAAGTCGGCTCAGCGTTGTCCCACTAAACTGTTCGAGGCCTGGTCTACCCAGGTCTGTTTGAAATAGGCTCAGCTATGTCACACGAAACTGATAGAGAGAGGCCTGGTCGAAATAGGCTCAGCTATGTCACAGTAAACATTTCGAGGCCTGGTCTACCCTGGTTCTGGTTGATATCGGCTCAGCTATGTCCCACTAAACTGCTCGAGGCCTGGTCTTCCCAGGCTCTGGTTGAAATCGGCTCAGCTATGTCACACTAAACTGATAGAGAGAGGCCTGGTTTATCCAGGCTCTGGTTGAAATAGGCTCAGCTATGTCCCACTAAACTGTTCGAGGCCTGGTCTACCCTGGTTCTGGTTGATATCGGCTCAGCTAAACTGTTCGAGGCCTGGTCTACCCAGGCTCTGGTTTAAATAGGCTCAGCTATGTCACACTAAACTGTTCGCGGCCTGGTCTACCCAGGCCCTGGTTGAAATAGGCTCAGCTTTGTCCCACTAAACTGTTCGTGGCCTGGTCTTCCCAGGCTCTGGTTGAAGTCGGCTCAGCTATGTCTCACAGTAAACATTTCGAGTTCTGGTCTTCCCAGGCTATGGTTGAAGTCGGCTCAGCGTTGTCCCACTAAACTGTTCGAGGCCTGGTCTACCCAGGTCTGGTTGAAATAGGCTCAGCTATGTCACACAAAACTGATAGAGAGAGGCCTGGTCGAAATAGGCTCAGCTATGTCACAGTAAACATTTCGAGGCCTGGTCTACCCTGGTTCTGGTTGATATCGGCTCAGCTATGTCCCACTAAACTGCTCGAGGCCTGGTCTTCCCGGGCTCTGGTTGAAATAGGCTCAGCTATGTCACACTAAACTGATAGAGAGAGGCCTGGTTTATCCAGGCTCTGGTTGAAATAGGCTCAGCTATGTCCCACTAAACTGTTCGAGGCCTGGTCTACCCTGGTTCTGGTTGATATCGGCTCAGCTAAACTGTTCGAGGCCTGGTCTACCCAGGCTCTGGTTGAAATAGGCTAAGCAATGTCACACTAAACTGTTCGCGGCCTGTTCTACCCAGGCCCTGGTTGAAATAGGCTCAGCTTTGTCCCACTAAACTGTTCGTGGCCTGGTCTTCCCAGGCTCTGGTTGAAGTCGGCTCAGCTATGTCACAGTAAACATTTCGAGGCCTGGTCTACCCAGGCTCTAGTTGAAGTCGGCTCAGCTATGTCCCACTAAACTGTTCGAGGCCTGGTCTTCCCAGGCTCTGGGTAAAATAGGCTCAGCGTTGTCCCACTAAACTGTTCGAGGCCTGGTCTACCCAGGCTCTGGTTGAAATAGGCTCAGCTATGTCACACTAAACTGATAGAGAGAGGCCTGGTTTATCCAGGCTCTGGTTGAAATAGGCTCAGCTATGTCCCACTAAACTGTTCGAGGCCTGGTCTACCCTGGTTCTGGTTGATATCGGCTCAGCTAAACTGTTCGAGGCCTGGTCTACCCAGGCTCTGGTTGAAATAGGCTAAGCAATGTCACACTAAACTGTTCGCGGCCTGTTCTACCCAGGCCCTGGTTGAAATAGGCTCAGCTTTGTCCCACTAAACTGTTCGTGGCCTGGTCTTCCCAGGCTCTGGTTGAAATAGGCTCAGCTATGTCCCACTAAACTGTTCGAGGCCTGGTCTTCCCAGGCTCTGGTTGAAATAGGCTCAGCTTTGTCCCACTAAACTGTTCGAGGCCTGGTCTTCCCAGGCTCTGGTTATAATTGGCTCAGCTTTGTCACACTAAACTGTTCGAGGCCTGGTCTTCCCAGGCTCTGGTTGAAATAGGCTCAGCTATGTCACACTAAACTGATAGAGAGAGGCCTGGTTTATCCAGGCTCTGGTTGAAATAGGCTCAGCTATGTCCCACTAAACTGTTCGAGGCCTGGTCTACCCAGGCTCTGGTTGAAATAGGCTCAGCTATGTCACACTAAACTGTTCGCGGCCTGGTCTACCCAGGCTCTATCCTGGTCTACCCTGGTCTACCCAGGCCCTGGATGAAATAGGCTCAGCTTTGTCCCACTAAACTGTTTGAGGCCTGGTCTACCCAGGCTCTGGTTGAAATAGGCTCAGCTTTGTCCCACTAAAATGTTCGAGGCCTGGTCTACCCAGGCTCTGGTTGAAATAGGCTCAGCTTTGTCCCACTAAAATGTTCGAGGCCTGGTCTACCCAGGCTCTGGTTGAAATCGGCTCAGCTATGTCCCACTAAACTGCTCGAGGCCTGGTTTACCCAGGCTCTGGTTGAAATCGGCTCAGCTATGTCCCACTAAACTGCTCGAGGCCTGGTCTACCCAGGCTGGTGTTGAAATCGGCTCAGCTATGTCACACTAAACTGATAGAGGCCTGGTCTTTCCAAGCTCTGGTTGAAATCGGCTCAGCTATGTCCCACAAATCTGTTCGAGGCCTTGTCTACCCGGGCTCTGGTTGAAATCAGCTCAGCTATGTCACACTAAACTGTCCGAGGCCTGGTCTACCCAGGCCCTGGTTGAAATAGGCTCAGCTTTGTCCCACTAAACTGTTCGAGGCCTGGTCTACCCAGGCTCTGGTTGAAATAGGCTCAGCTATGTCACACTAAACTGTTCGAGGCCTGGTCTTCCCAGGCTCTGGTTGAAGTCGGCTCAGCTATGTCACAGTAAACATTTCGAGGCCTGGTCTACCCAGGCTCTAGTTGAAGTCGGCTCAGCTATGTCCCACTAAACTGTTCGAGGCCTGGTCTTCCCAGGCTCTGGGTAAAATAGGCTCAGCGTTGTCCCACTAAACTGTTCGAGGCCTGGTCTACCCAGGCTCTGGTTGAAATAGGCTCAGCTATGTCACACTCAACTGTTCGAGGCCTGGTCTTCCCAGGCTCTGGTTGATGTCGGCTCAGCTATGTCACAGTAAACATTTCGAGGTCTGGTCTTCCCAGGCTATGGTTGAAGTCGGCTCAGCGTTGTCCCACTAAACTGTTCGAGGCCTGGTCTACCCAGGTCTGTTTGAAATAGGCTCAGCTATGTCACACGAAACTGATAGAGAGAGGCCTGGTCGAAATAGGCTCAGCTATGTCACAGTAAACATTTCGAGGCCTGGTCTACCCTGGTTCTGGTTGATATCGGCTCAGCTATGTCAAACTAAACTGCTCGAGGCCTGGTCTTCCCAGGCTCTGGTTGAAATCGGCTCAGCTATGTCACACTAAACTGATAGAGAGAGGCCTGGTTTATCCAGGCTCTGGTTGAAATAGGCTCAGCTATGTCCCACTAAACTGTTCGAGGCCTGGTCTACCCTGGTTCTGGTTGATATCGGCTCAGCTAAACTGTTCGAGGCCTGGTCTACCCAGGCTCTGGTTTAAATAGGCTCAGCTATGTCACACTAAACTGTTCGCGGCCTGGTCTACCCAGGCCCTGGTTGAAATAGGCTCAGCTTTGTCCCACTAAACTGTTCGTGGCCTGGTCTTCCCAGGCTCTGGTTGAAGTCGGCTCAGCTATGTCACAGTAAACATTTCGAGTTCTGGTCTTCCCAGGCTATGGTTGAAGTCGGCTCAGCGTTGTCCCACTAAACTGTTCGAGGCCTGGTCTACCCAGGTCTGTTTGAAATAGGCTCAGCTATGTCACACGAAACTGATAGAGAGAGGCCTGGTCGAAATAGGCTCAGCTATGTCACAGTAAACATTTCGAGGCCTGGTCTACCCTGGTTCTGGTTGATATCGGCTCAGCTATGTCCCACTAAACTGCTCGAGGCCTGGTCTTCCCAGGCTCTGGTTGAAATCGGCTCAGCTATGTCACACTAAACTGATAGAGAGAGGCCTGGTTTATCCAGGCTCTGGTTGAAATAGGCTCAGCTATGTCCCACTAAACTGTTCGAGGCCTGGTCTACCCTGGTTCTGGTTGATATCGGCTCAGCTAAACTGTTCGAGGCCTGGTCTACCCAGGCTCTGGTTTAAATAGGCTCAGCTATGTCACACTAAACTGTTCGCGGCCTGGTCTACCCAGGCCCTGGTTGAAATAGGCTCAGCTTTGTCCCACTAAACTGTTCGTGGCCTGGTCTTCCCAGGCTCTGGTTGAAATAGGCTCAGCTATGTCCCACTAAACTGTTCGAGGCCTGCTCTACCCAGGCTCTTGTTGAAATAGGCTCAGCTATATCACACTAAACTGTTCGAGGCCTGGTCTTCCCAGGCTCTGGTTGAAATAGGCTCAGCCATGTCACACTAAACTGATAGAGAGAGGCCTGGTTTATCCAGGCTCTGGTTGAAATAGGCTCAGCTATGTCCCACTAAACTGTTCGAGGCCTGCTCTACCCAGGCTCTGGTTGAAATAGGCTCAGCTATGTCACACTAAACTGATAGAGAGAGGCCTGGTCGAAATAGGCTCAGCTATGTCACAGTAAACATTTCGAGGCCTGGTCTACCCTGGTTCTGGTTGATATCGGCTCAGCTATGTCCCACTAAACTGTTCGAGGCCTGGTCTACCCAGGCTCTGGTTGAAATCGGTTTAGCTAAGTCCCACT
The DNA here is from genome assembly GCF_057628025.1 of Oncorhynchus mykiss. Taxonomy (NCBI): domain Eukaryota; kingdom Metazoa; phylum Chordata; class Actinopteri; order Salmoniformes; family Salmonidae; genus Oncorhynchus; species Oncorhynchus mykiss. The sequence continues at coordinate 50,696,127 of NC_143047.1, forward strand.
AAACTGCTCGAGGCCTGGTCTACCCAGGCTCTGGTTGAAATCGGCTCAGCAATGTCCCTCTAAACTGTTCAAGGCCTGGTCTACCCAGGCTGGTGTTGAAATCGGCTCAGCTATGTCCCACTAAACTGCTCGAGGCCTGGTCTACCCAGGCTCTGGTTGAAATGGGCTCAGCTATTTCCCACTAAACTGTTCGAGGCCTGGTCTACCCGGGCTCTTGTTGAAATTAGCTCAGCTATGTCACACTAAACTGTTCGAGGCCTGGTCTACCCAGGCTCTTGTTGAAATAGGGTTAGCTTTGTCACACTAAACTGTTCAAGGCCTTGTCTACCCAGGCTCTGGTTGAAATGGGCTCAGCTATTTCCCACTAAACTGTTCGAGGCCTGGTCTACCCGGGCTCTTGTTGAAATCAGCTCAGCTATGTCACACTAAACTGTTCGAGGACTGGTCTACCCAGGCTCTTGTTGAAATAGGGTTAGCTTTGTCACACTAAACTGTTCGCTTCCTGGTCTACCCAGGCCCTGGATGAAATAGGCTCAGCTTTGTCCCACTAAACTGTTCGAGGCTTGGTCTTCCCAGGCTCTGGTTGAAATAGGCTCAGCTATGTCACACTAAACTGTTCGAGGCCTGGTCTTCCCAGGCTCTGGTTATAATTGGCTCAGCTATTTCACACTAAACTGTTCGAGGCCTGGTCTTCCCAGGCTCTGGTTGAAATAGGCTCAGCTATGTCACACTAAACTGATAGAGAGAGGCCTGGTTTATCCAGGCTCTGGTTGAAATAGGCTCAGCTATGTCCCACTAAACTGTTCGAGGCCTGGTCTACCCAGGCTCTGGTTGAAATAGGCTCAGCTATGTCACACTAAACTGATAGAGAGAGGCCTGGTTTATCCAGGCTCTGGTTGAAATAGGCTCAGCTATGTCCCACTAAACTGTTCGAGGCCTGGTCTACCCAGGCTCTGGTTGAAATAGGCTCAGCTATGTCACACTAAACTGTTCGCGGCCTGGTCTACCCAGGCTCTACCCTGGTCTACCCTGGTCTACCCAGGCCCTGGATGAAATAGGCTCAGCTTTGTCCCACTAAACTGTTTGAGTCCTGGTCTACCCAGGCTCTGGTTGAAATAGGCTCAGCTTTGTCCCACTAAAATGTTCGAGGCCTGGTCTACCCAGGCTCTGGTTGAAATAGGCTCAGCTTTGTCCCACTAAAATGTTCGAGGCCTGGTCTACCCAGGCTCTGGTTGAAATCGGCTCAGCTATGTCCCACTAAACTGCTCGAGGCCTGGTTTACCCAGGCTCTGGTTGAAATCGGCTCAGCTATGTCCCACTAAACTGCTCGAGGCCTGGTCTACCCAGGCTGGTGTTGAAATCGGCTCAGCTATGTCACACTAAACTGATAGAGGCCTGGTCTTTCCAGGCTCTGGTTGAAATCGGCTCAGCTATGTCCCACAAATCTGTTCGAGGCCTTGTCTACCCGGGCTCTGGTTGAAATCAGCTCAGCTATGTCACACTAAACTGTCCGAGGCCTGGTCTACCCAGGCCCTGGTTGAAATAGGCTCAGCTTTGTCCCACTAAACTGTTCGAGGCCTGGTCTTCCCAGGCTCTGGTTATAATTGGCTCAGCTGTGTCACACTAAACTGTTCGAGGCCTGGTCTTCCCAGGCTCTGGTTGAAATAGGCTCAGCTTTGTCACACTAAACTGTTCGAGGCCTGGTCTTCCCAGGCTCTGGTTGAAATAGGCTCAGCTATGTCACACTCAACTGTTCGAGGCCTGGTCTTCCCAGGCTCTGGTTGAAGTCGGCTCAGCTATGTCACAGTAAACATTTCGAGGTCTGGTCTTCCCAGGCTATGGTTGAAGTCGACTCAGCGTTGTCCCACTAAACTGTTCAAGGCCTGGTCTACCCAGGTCTGGTTGAAATAGGCTCAGCTATGTCACACGAAACTGATAGAGAGAGGCCTGGTCGAAATAGGCTCAGCTATGTCACAGTAAACATTTCGAGGCCTGGTCTACCCTGGTTCTGGTTGATATCGGCTCAGCTATGTCCCACTAAACTGCTCGAGGCCTGGTCTTCCCAGGCTCTGGTTGAAATAGGCTCAGCTATGTCACACTAAACTGTTCGAGGCCTGGTCTACCCTGGTTCTGGTTGATATCGGCTCAGCTAAACTGTTCGAGGCCTGGTCTACCCAGGCTCTGGTTTAAATAGGCTCAGCTATGTCACACTAAACTGTTCGCGGCCTGGTCTACCCAGGCCCTGGTTGAAATAGGCTCAGCTTTGTCCCACTAAACTGTTCGTGGCCTGGTCTTCCCAGGCTCTGGTTGAAATAGGCTCAGCTATGTCCCACTAAACTGTTCGAGGCCTGGTCTTCCCAGGCTCTGGTTATAATTGGCTCAGCTATGTCACACTAAACTGTTCGAGGCCTGGTCTTCCCAGGCTCTGGTTGAAATAGGCTCAGCTATGTCACACTAAACTGATAGAGAGAGGCCTGGTTTATCCAGGCTCTGGTTGAAATAGGCTCAGCTATGTCCCACTAAACTGTTCGAGGCCTGGTCTACCCAGGCTCTGGTTGAAATAGGCTCAGCTATGTCACACTAAACTGTTCGCGGCCTGGTCTACCCAGGCTCTACCCTGGTCTACCCTGGTCTACCCAGGCCCTGGATGAAATAGGCTCAGCTTTGTCCCACTAAACTGTTTGAGGCCTGGTCTACCCAGGCTCTGGTTGAAATAGGCTCAGCTTTGTCCCACTAAAATGTTCGAGGCCTGGTCTACCCAGGCTCTGGTTGAAATAGGCTCAGCTTTGTCCCACTAAAATGTTCGAGGCCTGGTCTACCCAGGCTCTGGTTGAAATCGGCTCAGCTATGTCCCACTAAACTGCTCGAGGCCTGGTTTACCCAGGCTCTGGTTGAAATCGGCTCAGCTATGTCCCACTAAACTGCTCGAGGCCTGGTCTACCCAGGCTGGTGTTGAAATCGGCTCAGCTATGTCACACTAAACTGATAGAGGCCTGGTCTTTCCAGGCTCTGGTTGAAATCGGCTCAGCTATGTCCCACAAATCTGTTCGAGGCCTTGTCTACCCGGGCTCTGGTTGAAATCAGCTCAGCTATGTCACACTAAACTGTCCGAGGCCTGGTCTACCCAGGCCCTGGTTGAAATAGGCTCAGCTTTGTCCCACTAAACTGTTCGAGGCCTGGTCTTCCCAGGCTCTGGTTATAATTGGCTCAGCTGTGTCACACTAAACTGTTCGAGGCCTGGTCTTCCCAGGCTCTGGTTGAAATAGGCTCAGCTTTGTCACACTAAACTGTTCGAGGCCTGGTCTTCCCAGGCTCTGGTTGAAATAGGCTCAGCTATGTCACACTCAACTGTTCGAGGCCTGGTCTTCCCAGGCTCTGGTTGAAGTCGGCTCAGCTATGTCACAGTAAACATTTCGAGGTCTGGTCTTCCCAGGCTATGGTTGAAGTCGACTCAGCGTTGTCCCACTAAACTGTTCGAGGCCTGGTCTACCCAGGTCTGGTTGAAATAGGCTCAGCTATGTCACACGAAACTGATAGAGAGAGGCCTGGTCGAAATAGGCTCAGCTATGTCACAGTAAACATTTCGAGGCCTGGTCTACCCTGGTTCTGGTTGATATCGGCTCAGCTATGTCCCACTAAACTGCTCGAGGCCTGGTCTTCCCAGGCTCTGGTTGAAATAGGCTCAGCTATGTCACACTAAACTGTTCGAGGCCTGGTCTACCCTGGTTCTGGTTGATATCGGCTCAGCTAAACTGTTCGAGGCCTGGTCTACCCAGGCTCTGGTTTAAATAGGCTCAGCTATGTCACACTAAACTGTTCGCGGCCTGGTCTACCCAGGCCCTGGTTGAAATAGGCTCAGCTTTGTCCCACTAAACTGTTCGTGGCCTGGTCTTCCCAGGCTCTGGTTGAAATAGGCTCAGCTATGTCCCACTAAACTGTTCGAGGCCTGCTCTACCCAGGCTCTGGTTGAAATAGGCTCAGCTATATCACACTAAACTGTTCGAGGCCTGGTCTTCTCAGGCTCTGGTTATAGTTGGCTCAGCTATGTCACACTAAACTGTTCGAGGCCTGGTCTTCCCAGGCTCTGGTTGAAATAGGCTCAGCCATGTCACACTAAACTGATAGAGAGAGGCCTGGTCTACCCAGGCTCTGGTTGAAATAGGCTCAGCTATGTCCCACTAAACTGTTCGCGGCCTGGTCTACCCAGGCTCTGGTTGAAATAGGCTCAGCTTTGTCCCACTAAACTGTTCGAGGCCTGGTCTACCTACCCAGGTCTGGTTGAAATAGGCTCAGCTATGTCACACGAAACTGATAGAGAGAGGCCTGGTCGAAATAGGCTCAGCTATGTCACAGTAAACATTTCGAGGCCTGGTCTACCCTGGTTCTGGTTGATATCGGCTCAGTATGTCCCACTAAACTGCTCGAGGCCTGGTCTACCCAGGCTCTGGTGTAAATTGGCTAAGCTATGTCCCACAAAACTGTTCGAGGCCTTGTCTACCCAGGCTCTGGTTGAAATCGGCTCAGCAATGTCCCTCTAAACTGTTCGAGGCCTGGTCTACCCAGGCTGGTGTGGAAATCGGCTCAGCTATGTCCCACTAAACTGCTCGAGGCCTGGTCTACCCAGGCTCTGGTTGAAATAGGCTCAGCTTTGTCCCACAAAACTGTTCGAGGCCTTGTCTACCCAGGCTCTGGTTGAAATGGGCTAAGCTATTTCCCACTAAACTGTTCGAGGCCTAGTCTACCTGGGCTCTGGTTGAAATCAGCTCAGCTATGTCACACTAAACTGTTCGAGGCCTGGTCTACCCAGGCTCTTGTTGAAATAGGCTTAGCTTTGTCACACTAAATTGTTCGCTTCCTGGTCTACCCAGGCCCTGGTTGAAATAGGCTCAGCTTTGTCCCACTAAACTGATAGTGAGAGGCCTGGTTTATCCAGGATCTGGTTGAAATAGGCTCAGCTATGTCACAGTAAACATTTCGAGGCCTGGTCTACCCTGGTTCTGGTTGATATCGGCTCAGCTATGTCCCACTAAACTGCTCGAGGCCTGGTCTTCCCAGGCTCTGGTTGAAATAGGCTCAGCTATGTCCCACTAAACTGCTCGAGGCCTGGTCTACCCAGGCTCTGGTTGAAATAGGCTCAGCTATGTCACACTAAACTGATAGAGAGAGGCCTGGTTTATCCAGGCTCTGGTTGAAATAGGCTCAGCTATTTCCCACTAAACTTTTCGAGGCCTGGTCTACCCAGGCTCTGGTTGAAATAGGCTCAGCTATGTCACACTAAACTGTTCGCGGCCTGGTCTACCCAGGCCCTGGATGAAATACCCTCAGCTTTGTCCCACTAAACTGTTTGAGGCCTGGTCTACCCAGGCTCTGGTTGAAATTGGCTCAGCTTTGTCCCACTAAAATGTTCGAGGCCTGGTCTACCCAGGCTCTGGTTGAAATAGGCTCAGCTTTGTCCCACTAAAATGTTCGAGGCCTGGTCTTCCCAGGCTCTGGTTGAAATCGGCTCAGCTATGTCCCACTAAACTGCTCGAGGCCTGGTTTACCCAGGCTCTGGTTGAAATAGGCTCAGCTATGTCACACTAAACTGTTCGCGGCCTGGTCTACCCAGGCCCTGGATGAAATACCCTCAGCTTTGTCCCACTAAACTGTTCGCGGCCTGGTCTACCCAGGCCCTGGTTGAAATAGGCTCAGCTTTGTCCCACTAAACTGTTCGTGGCCTGGTCTTCCCAGGCTCTGGTTGAAATAGGCTCAGCTATGTCCCACTAAACTGTTCGAGGCCTGGTCTTCCCAGGCTCTGGTTATAATTGGCTCAGCTATGTCACACTAAACTGTTCGAGGCCTGGTCTTCCCAGGCTCTGGTTGAAATAGGCTCAGCTATGTCACACTAAACTGATAGAGAGAGGCCTGGTTTATCCAGGCTCTGGTTGAAATAGGCTCAGCTATGTCCCACTAAACTGTTCGAGGCCTGGTCTACCCAGGCTCTGGTTGAAATAGGCTCAGCTATGTCACACTAAACTGTTCGCGGCCTGGTCTACCCAGGCTCTACCCTGGTCTACCCTGGTCTACCCAGGCCCTGGATGAAATAGGCTCAGCTTTGTCCCACTAAACTGTTTGAGGCCTGGTCTACCCAGGCTCTGGTTGAAATAGGCTCAGCTTTGTCCCACTAAAATGTTCGAGGCCTGGTCTACCCAGGCTCTGGTTGAAATAGGCTCAGCTTTGTCCCACTAAAATGTTCGAGGCCTGGTCTACCCAGGCTCTGGTTGAAATCGGCTCAGCTATGTCCCACTAAACTGCTCGAGGCCTGGTTTACCCAGGCTCTGGTTGAAATCGGCTCAGCTATGTCCCACTAAACTGCTCGAGGCCTGGTCTACCCAGGCTGGTGTTGAAATCGGCTCAGCTATGTCACACTAAACTGATAGAGGCCTGGTCTTTCCAGGCTCTGGTTGAAATCGGCTCAGCTATGTCCCACAAATCTGTTCGAGGCCTTGTCTACCCGGGCTCTGGTTGAAATCAGCTCAGCTATGTCACACTAAACTGTCCGAGGCCTGGTCTACCCAGGCCCTGGTTGAAATAGGCTCAGCTTTGTCCCACTAAACTGTTCGAGGCCTGGTCTTCCCAGGCTCTGGTTATAATTGGCTCAGCTGTGTCACACTAAACTGTTCGAGGCCTGGTCTTCCCAGGCTCTGGTTGAAATAGGCTCAGCTTTGTCACACTAAACTGTTCGAGGCCTGGTCTTCCCAGGCTCTGGTTGAAATAGGCTCAGCTATGTCACACTCAACTGTTCGAGGCCTGGTCTTCCCAGGCTCTGGTTGAAGTCGGCTCAGCTATGTCACAGTAAACATTTCGAGGTCTGGTCTTCCCAGGCTATGGTTGAAGTCGACTCAGCGTTGTCCCACTAAACTGTTCGAGGCCTGGTCTACCCAGGTCTGGTTGAAATAGGCTCAGCTATGTCACACGAAACTGATAGAGAGAGGCCTGGTCGAAATAGGCTCAGCTATGTCACAGTAAACATTTCGAGGCCTGGTCTACCCTGGTTCTGGTTGATATCGGCTCAGCTATGTCCCACTAAACTGCTCGAGGCCTGGTCTTCCCAGGCTCTGGTTGAAATAGGCTCAGCTATGTCACACTAAACTGTTCGAGGCCTGGTCTACCCTGGTTCTGGTTGATATCGGCTCAGCTAAACTGTTCGAGGCCTGGTCTACCCAGGCTCTGGTTTAAATAGGCTCAGCTATGTCACACTAAACTGTTCGCGGCCTGGTCTACCCAGGCCCTGGTTGAAATAGGCTCAGCTTTGTCCCACTAAACTGTTCGTGGCCTGGTCTTCCCAGGCTCTGGTTGAAATAGGCTCAGCTATGTCCCACTAAACTGTTCGAGGCCTGCTCTACCCAGGCTCTGGTTGAAATAGGCTCAGCTATATCACACTAAACTGTTCGAGGCCTGGTCTTCTCAGGCTCTGGTTATAGTTGGCTCAGCTATGTCACACTAAACTGTTCGAGGCCTGGTCTTCCCAGGCTCTGGTTGAAATAGGCTCAGCCATGTCACACTAAACTGATAGAGAGAGGCCTGGTCTACCCAGGCTCTGGTTGAAATAGGCTCAGCTATGTCCCACTAAACTGTTCGCGGCCTGGTCTACCCAGGCTCTGGTTGAAATAGGCTCAGCTTTGTCCCACTAAACTGTTCGAGGCCTGGTCTACCTACCCAGGTCTGGTTGAAATAGGCTCAGCTATGTCACACGAAACTGATAGAGAGAGGCCTGGTCGAAATAGGCTCAGCTATGTCACAGTAAACATTTCGAGGCCTGGTCTACCCTGGTTCTGGTTGATATCGGCTCAGTATGTCCCACTAAACTGCTCGAGGCCTGGTCTACCCAGGCTCTGGTGTAAATTGGCTAAGCTATGTCCCACAAAACTGTTCGAGGCCTTGTCTACCCAGGCTCTGGTTGAAATCGGCTCAGCAATGTCCCTCTAAACTGTTCGAGGCCTGGTCTACCCAGGCTGGTGTGGAAATCGGCTCAGCTATGTCCCACTAAACTGCTCGAGGCCTGGTCTACCCAGGCTCTGGTTGAAATAGGCTCAGCTTTGTCCCACAAAACTGTTCGAGGCCTTGTCTACCCAGGCTCTGGTTGAAATGGGCTAAGCTATTTCCCACTAAACTGTTCGAGGCCTAGTCTACCTGGGCTCTGGTTGAAATCAGCTCAGCTATGTCACACTAAACTGTTCGAGGCCTGGTCTACCCAGGCTCTTGTTGAAATAGGCTTAGCTTTGTCACACTAAATTGTTCGCTTCCTGGTCTACCCAGGCCCTGGTTGAAATAGGCTCAGCTTTGTCCCACTAAACTGATAGTGAGAGGCCTGGTTTATCCAGGATCTGGTTGAAATAGGCTCAGCTATGTCACAGTAAACATTTCGAGGCCTGGTCTACCCTGGTTCTGGTTGATATCGGCTCAGCTATGTCCCACTAAACTGCTCGAGGCCTGGTCTTCCCAGGCTCTGGTTGAAATAGGCTCAGCTATGTCCCACTAAACTGCTCGAGGCCTGGTCTACCCAGGCTCTGGTTGAAATAGGCTCAGCTATGTCACACTAAACTGATAGAGAGAGGCCTGGTTTATCCAGGCTCTGGTTGAAATAGGCTCAGCTATTTCCCACTAAACTTTTCGAGGCCTGGTCTACCCAGGCTCTGGTTGAAATAGGCTCAGCTATGTCACACTAAACTGTTCGCGGCCTGGTCTACCCAGGCCCTGGATGAAATACCCTCAGCTTTGTCCCACTAAACTGTTTGAGGCCTGGTCTACCCAGGCTCTGGTTGAAATTGGCTCAGCTTTGTCCCACTAAAATGTTCGAGGCCTGGTCTACCCAGGCTCTGGTTGAAATAGGCTCAGCTTTGTCCCACTAAAATGTTCGAGGCCTGGTCTTCCCAGGCTCTGGTTGAAATCGGCTCAGCTATGTCCCACTAAACTGCTCGAGGCCTGGTTTACCCAGGCTCTGGTTGAAATCGGCTCAGCAATGTCCCTCTAAACTGTTTGAGGCCTGGTCTACCCAGGCTGGTGTTGAAATCGGCTCAGCTATGTCACACTAAACTGATAGAGGCCTGGTCTTTCCAGGCTCTGGTTGAAATCGGCTCAGCTATGTCACACTAAACTGTTCGAGGCCTGTCTTCCCAGGCTCTGGTTGAAATAGACTCAGCTATGTCACACTAAACTGTTTCGAGGCCTGGTCTTCCCAGGCTCTGGTTGAAGTCGGCTCAGCTATGTCACAGTAAACATTTCGAGGCCTGGTCTACCCAGGCTCTAGTTGAAGTCGGCTCAGCTATGTCCCACTAAACTGTTCGAGGCCTGGTCTACCCAGGCTCTGGTTGAAATAGGCTCAGCTATGTCCCACTAAACTGTTCGAGGCATGCTCTACCCAGGCTCTGGTTGAAATATGCTCAGCTTTGTCCCACTAAAATGTTTGAGGCCTGGTCTTCCCAGGCTCTGGGTAAAATAGGCTCAGCGTTGTCCCACTAAACTGTTCGAGGCCTGGTCTACCGAGGTCTGGTCGAAATAGGCTAAGCTATGTCACATTAAACATTTTGAGGCCTGGTCTACCCTGGTTCTGGTTGATATCGGCTCAGCTATGTCCCACTAAACTGCTCGAGGCCTGGTCTTCCCAGGCTCTGGTTGAAATAGGCTCAGCTATGTCACACTAAACTGATAGAGAGAGGCCTGGTTTATCCAGGCTCTGGTTGAAATAGGCTCAGCTATGTCCCACTAAACTGTTCGAGGCCTGGTCTACCCAGGCTCTGGTTGAAATAGGCTCAGCTATGTCACACTAAACTGTTCGCGGCCTGGTCTAACCAGGCTCTGGTTGAAATAGGCTCAGCTATGTCCCACTAAACTGTTCGAGGCCTGGTCTTCCCAGGCTCTGGTTATAATTGGCTTAGCTATGTCACACTAAACTGTTCGAGGCCTGGTCTTCCCAGGCTCTGGTTAAAATAGTTCTCAGCTATGTCACACTAAGCTGATAGAGAGCGGCCTGGTTTATCCAGGCTCTGGTTGAAATAGGCTCAGCTATGTCCCACTAAACTGTTCGAGGCCTGGTCTACCCAGGCTCTGGTTGAAATAGGCTCAGCTATGTCCCACTAAACTGTTCGAGGCCTGGTCTTCCCAGGCTCTGGTTGAAGTCGGCTCAGCTATGTCACAGTAAACATTTCGAGGCCTGGTCTACCCAGGCTCTGGTTGAAATAGGCTCAGCTATGTCACACTAAACTGTTCGCGGCTTGGTCTACCCAGGCTCTGGTTGAAATAGGCTCAGCTTTGTCCCACTAAAATGTTCGAGCCCTGGTCTTCCCAGGCTCTGGGTAATATAGTCTCAGCGTTGTCCCACTAAACTGTTCGAGGCCTGGTCTACCCAGGTCTGGTTGAAATAGGCTCAGCTATGTCACACTAAACTGATAGAGAGAGGCCTGGTTTATCCAGGCTCTTGTTGAAATAGGCTCAGCTATGTCCCACTAAACTGTTCGAGGCCTGGTCTACCCTGGTTCTGGTTGATATCGGCTCAGCTATGTCCCACTAAACTGCTCGAGGCCTGGTCTTCCCAGGCTCTGGTTGAAATAGGCTCAGCTATGTCACACTAAACTGTTCGCGGCCTGGTCTACACAGGCCCTGGTTGAAATAGGCTTAGCTTTGTCCCACTAAACTGTTCGTGGCCTGGTCTTCCCAGGCTCTGGTTGAAATAGGCTCAGCTATGTCACACTAAACTGTTCGCGGCCTGGTCTACCCAGGCCCTGGTTGAAATAGGCTCAGCTATGTCCCACTAAACTGTTCGAGGCCTGCTCTACCCAGGCTCTGGTTGAAATAGGCTCAGCTATATCACACTAAACTGTTCGAGGCCTGGTCTTCCCAGGCTCTGGTTATAATTGGCTCAGCTATGTCACACTAAACTGTTGGAGGCCTGGTCTTCCCAGGCTCTGGTTGAAATAGGCTCAGCTATGTCACACTAAACTGATAGAGAGAGGCCTGGTTTATCCAGGCTCTGGTTGAAATAGGCTCAGCTATGTCCCACTAAACTGTTCGAGGCCTGGTCTACCCAGGCTCTGCTTGAAATAGGCTCAGCTATGTCACACTAAACTGTTCGCGGCCTGGTCTACCCAGGCCCTGGTTGAAATAGGCTCAGCTTTGTCCCACTAAAATGTTCGAGGCCTGGTCTTCCCAGGCTCTCGGTAAAATAGGCTCAGCGTTTTCCCACTAAACTGTTCGAGGCCTGGTCTACCCAGGTCTGGTTGAAATAGGCTCAGCTATGTCACAAGAAACTGACAGAGAGAGGCCTGGTCGAAATAGGCTCAGCTATGTCACAGTAAACATTTCGAGGCCTGGTCTACCCTGGTTCTGGTTGATATCGGCTCAGTATGTCCCACTAAACTGCTCGAGGCCTGGTCTACCCAGGCTCTGGTGTAAATTGGCTCAGCTATGTCCCACAAAACTGTTCGAGGCCTGGTCTACCCAGGCTCTGGTTGAAATCGGCTCAGCTATGTCCCACTAAACTGCTCGAGGCCTGATCTACCCAGGCTCTGGTTGAAATCGGCTCAGCTATGTCCCACTAAACTACTCGAGGCCTAGTCTACCCATGCTTTGGTTGAAATAAGCTCAGCTTTGTCCCACAAAACTGTTCGATGCCTGGTCTACCCAGGCTCTGGTTGAAATCGGCTCAGCTATGTCCCACTAAACTGCTTGAGGCCTGGTTTACCCAGGCTCTGGTTGAAATAGGCTCAGCTTTGTCCCACAAAACTGTTCGAGGCCTTGTCTACCCAGGCTCTGGTTGAAATGGGCTCAGCTATTTCCCACTAAACTGTTCGAGGCCTGGTCTACCCAGGCTCTTGTTGAAATAGGCTTAGCTTTGTCACACTAAACTGAAATAGGCTCAGCCTGGTCTACCCAGGCCCTGGTTGAAATAGGGTCAGCTTTGTCCCCCAAAACTTTTCGAGGCCTGATCTACCCAGTCTCTGGTTGAAATAGGCTCAGCTTTGTCCCACAAAACTGTTCGATGCCTGGTCTACCCAGGCTCTGGTTGAAATCGGCACAGCTATGTCCCACTAAACTGTTCGAGGCCTGATCTACCCAGGCTCTGGTTGAAATAGGGTCAGCTTTGTCCCCCAAAACTTTTCGAGGCCTGATCTACCCAGTCTCTGGTTGAAATAGGCTCAGCTTTGTCCCACAAAACTGTTCGATGCCTGGTCTACCCAGGCTCTGGTTGAAATCGGCACAGCTATGTCCCACTAAACTGCTCGAGGCCTGGTCTTCCCAGGCTCTGGTTGAAACAGCTATGTCACACTAAACTGATAGAGAGAAACCTGGTTTATCCAGGCTCTGGTTGAAATAGGCTCAGCTATGTCCCACTAAACTGTTCGAGGCCTGATCTACCCAGGCTCTGGTTGAAATAGGCTCAGCTATGTCACACGAAACTGTTGGAGGCCTGGTCTACCCAGGCTCTGGTTGAAATAGGGTCAGCTTTGTCACACTAAACTGCTTGAGGCCTGGTCTACCCAGGCTCTGGTTGAAATAGGGTCAGCTTTGTCCCACTAAACTGTTCGAGGCCTGGTCTACTCAGGTCTTGTTGAAATAGGCTCAGCTATGTCACACAAAACTGTTGGAGGCCTGGTCTACCCAGGCTCTGGTTGAAATAGGGTCAGCTTTGTCACACTAAACTGCTTGAGGCCTGGTCTACCCAGGCTCTGGTTGAAATATTCTCAGCTATGTCACACGAAACTGATTGAAGCCTGGTCTACCCAGGCTCTGGTTTAAATAGGGTCAGCTTTGTCCCACAAAACTGTTTGAGGCCTGATCTACCCAGTCTCTGGTTGAAATAGGCTCAGCTTTGTCCCACAAAACTGTTCGATGCCTGGTCTACCCAGGCTCTGGTTGAAATCGGCACAGCTATGTCCCACTAAACTGCTCGAGGCCTGGTCTACCCAGGTTCTGGTTGAAATCGGCTCAGCAATGTCACACTAAACTGTTCGAGGCCTGGTCTTCCCAGGCTCTGGTTGAAACAGCTATGTCACACTAAACTGATAGAGAGAAACCTGGTTTATCCAGGCTCTGGTTGAAATAGGCTCAGCTATGTCCCACTAAACTGTTTGAGGCCTGATCTACCCAGGTTCTGGTTGAAATAGGCTCAGCTATGTCACACGAAACTGTTCGAGGCCTGGTCTACCCAGGCTCTGGTTGAAATAGGGTCAGCTTTGTCACACTAAACTGCTCGAGGCCTGGTCTACCCAGGCTCTGGTTGAAATAGTCTAAGCTATGTCACACAAAACTGATTGAAGCCTGGTTTACCCAGGCTCTGGTTTAAATAGGGTCAGCTTTGTCCCACAAAACTGTTCGAGGCCTGATCTACCCAGTCTCTGGTTGAAATAGGCTCAGCTTTGTCCCACAAAACTGTTCGATGCCTGGTCTACCCAGGCTCTGGTTGACATCGGCACAGCTATGTCCCACTAAACTGCTCGAGGCCTGGTCTACCCAGGCTCTTGTTGAAATAGGCTTAGCTTTGTCACACTAAACTGAAATAGGCTCAGCCTGGTCTACCCAGGCCCTGGTTGAAATAGGGTCAGCTTTGTCCCCCAAAACTTTTCGAGGCCTGATCTACCCAGTCTCTGGTTGAAATAGGCTCAGCTTTGTCCCACAAAACTGTTCGATGCCTGGTCTACCCAGGCTCTGGTTGAAATCGGCACAGCTATGTCCCACTAAACTGTTCGAGGCCTGATCTACCCAGGCTCTGGTTGAAATAGGGTCAGCTTTGTCCCCCAAAACTTTTCGAGGCCTGATCTACCCAGTCTCTGGTTGAAATAGGCTCAGCTTTGTCCCACAAAACTGTTCGATGCCTGGTCTACCCAGGCTCTGGTTGAAATCGGCACAGCTATGTCCCACTAAACTGCTCGAGGCCTGGTCTTCCCAGGCTCTGGTTGAAACAGCTATGTCACACTAAACTGATAGAGAGAAACCTGGTTTATCCAGGCTCTGGTTGAAATAGGCTCAGCTATGTCCCACTAAACTGTTCGAGGCCTGATCTACCCAGGCTCTGGTTGAAATAGGCTCAGCTATGTCACACGAAACTGTTGGAGGCCTGGTCTACCCAGGCTCTGGTTGAAATAGGGTCAGCTTTGTCACACTAAACTGCTTGAGGCCTGGTCTACCCAGGCTCTGGTTGAAATAGGGTCAGCTTTGTCCCACTAAACTGTTCGAGGCCTGGTCTACTCAGGTCTTGTTGAAATAGGCTCAGCTATGTCACACAAAACTGTTGGAGGCCTGGTCTACCCAGGCTCTGGTTGAAATAGGGTCAGCTTTGTCACACTAAACTGCTTGAGGCCTGGTCTACCCAGGCTCTGGTTGAAATATTCTCAGCTATGTCACACGAAACTGATTGAAGCCTGGTCTACCCAGGCTCTGGTTTAAATAGGGTCAGCTTTGTCCCACAAAACTGTTTGAGGCCTGATCTACCCAGTCTCTGGTTGAAATAGGCTCAGCTTTGTCCCACAAAACTGTTCGATGCCTGGTCTACCCAGGCTCTGGTTGAAATCGGCACAGCTATGTCCCACTAAACTGCTCGAGGCCTGGTCTACCCAGGTTCTGGTTGAAATCGGCTCAGCAATGTCACACTAAACTGTTCGAGGCCTGGTCTTCCCAGGCTCTGGTTGAAACAGCTATGTCACACTAAACTGATAGAGAGAAACCTGGTTTATCCAGGCTCTGGTTGAAATAGGCTCAGCTATGTCCCACTAAACTGTTTGAGGCCTGATCTACCCAGGTTCTGGTTGAAATAGGCTCAGCTATGTCACACGAAACTGTTCGAGGCCTGGTCTACCCAGGCTCTGGTTGAAATAGGGTCAGCTTTGTCACACTAAACTGCTCGAGGCCTGGTCTACCCAGGCTCTGGTTGAAATAGTCTAAGCTATGTCACACAAAACTGATTGAAGCCTGGTTTACCCAGGCTCTGGTTTAAATAGGGTCAGCTTTGTCCCACAAAACTGTTCGAGGCCTGATCTACCCAGTCTCTGGTTGAAATAGGCTCAGCTTTGTCCCACAAAACTGTTCGATGCCTGGTCTACCCAGGCTCTGGTTGACATCGGCACAGCTATGTCCCACTAAACTGCTCGAGGCCTGGTCTACCCAGGCTCTTGTTGAAATAGGCTTAGCTTTGTCACACTAAACTGAAATAGGCTCAGCCTGGTCTACCCAGGCCCTGGTTGAAATAGGGTCAGCTTTGTCCCCCAAAACTTTTCGAGGCCTGATCTACCCAGTCTCTGGTTGAAATAGGCTCAGCTTTGTCCCACAAAACTGTTCGATGCCTGGTCTACCCAGGCTCTGGTTGAAATCGGCACAGCTATGTCCCACTAAACTGTTCGAGGCCTGATCTACCCAGGCTCTGGTTGAAATAGGGTCAGCTTTGTCCCCCAAAACTTTTCGAGGCCTGATCTACCCAGTCTCTGGTTGAAATAGGCTCAGCTTTGTCCCACAAAACTGTTCGATGCCTGGTCTACCCAGGCTCTGGTTGAAATCGGCACAGCTATGTCCCACTAAACTGCTCGAGGCCTGGTCTTCCCAGGCTCTGGTTGAAACAGCTATGTCACACTAAACTGATAGAGAGAAACCTGGTTTATCCAGGCTCTGGTTGAAATAGGCTCAGCTATGTCCCACTAAACTGTTCGAGGCCTGATCTACCCAGGCTCTGGTTGAAATAGGCTCAGCTATGTCACACGAAACTGTTGGAGGCCTGGTCTACCCAGGCTCTGGTTGAAATAGGGTCAGCTTTGTCACACTAAACTGCTTGAGGCCTGGTCTACCCAGGCTCTGGTTGAAATAGGGTCAGCTTTGTCCCACTAAACTGTTCGAGGCCTGGTCTACTCAGGTCTTGTTGAAATAGGCTCAGCTATGTCACACAAAACTGTTGGAGGCCTGGTCTACCCAGGCTCTGGTTGAAATAGGGTCAGCTTTGTCACACTAAACTGCTTGAGGCCTGGTCTACCCAGGCTCTGGTTGAAATATTCTCAGCTATGTCACACGAAACTGATTGAAGCCTGGTCTACCCAGGCTCTGGTTTAAATAGGGTCAGCTTTGTCCCACAAAACTGTTCGAGGCCTGATCTACCCAGTCTCTGGTTGAAATAGGCTCAGCTTTGTCCCACAAAACTGTTCGATGCCTGGTCTACCCAGGCTCTGGTTGAAATCGGCACAGCTATGTCCCACTAAACTGCTCGAGGCCTGGTCTACCCAGGTTCTGGTTGAAATCGGCTCAGCAATGTCACACTAAACTGTTCGAGGCCTGGTCTTCCCAGGCTCTGGTTGAAACAGCTATGTCACACTAAACTGATAGAGAGAAACCTGGTTTATCCAGGCTCTGGTTGAAATAGGCTCAGCTATGTCCCACTAAACTGTTTGAGGCCTGATCTACCCAGGTTCTGGTTGAAATAGGCTCAGCTATGTCACACGAAACTGTTCGAGGCCTGGTCTACCCAGGCTCTGGTTGAAATAGGGTCAGCTTTGTCACACTAAACTGCTCGAGGCCTGGTCTACCCAGGCTCTGGTTGAAATAGTCTAAGCTATGTCACACGAAACTGATTGAAGCCTGGTTTACCCAGGCTCTGGTTTAAATAGGGTCAGCTTTGTCCCACAAAACTGTTCGAGGCCTGATCTACCCAGTCTCTGGTTGAAATAGGCTCAGCTTTGTCCCACAAAACTGTTCGATGCCTGGTCTACCCAGGCTCTGGTTGACATCGGCACAGCTATGTCCCACTAAACTGCTCGAGGCCTGGTCTACCCAGGTTCTGGTTGAAATCGGCTCAGCAATGTCACACTAAACTGATAGAGAGAGGCCTGGTCTACCCAGGCTCTGGTTGAAATAGGCTCAGCTATGTCACACAAAACTGTTGGAGGCCTGGTCTACCCAGGCTCTGGTTGAAATAGGGTCAGCTTTGTCACACTAAACTGCTCGAGGCCTGGTCTACCCAGGCTCTGGTTGAAATAGGCTGAGCTATGTCACACGAAACTGATTGAAGCCTGGTCTACCCAGGCTCTGGTGTAAATAGGGTCAGCTTTGTCCCACAAAACTGTTTGAGGCCTGATCTACCCAGTCTCTGGTTGAAATAGGCTCAGCTTTGTCCCACAAAACTGTTCGATGCCTGATCTACCCAGGCTCTGGTTGAAATCGGCTCAGCTATTTCCCACTAAACTGCTCGAGGCCTTGTCTACCTCGGCTCTATTTGAAATAGTCTCAGCTTTGTCCCACTAAACTGTTCGAGGCCTGGTCTTCCCAGGCTCTGGTTGAAATAGGCTCAGCTTTGTCCCACTAAACTGTTCGAGGCCTGGTCTTCCCAGGCTCTGGTTGAAATAGGCTCAGCTATGTCACACTAAACTGATAGAGAGAGGCCTGGTTTATCCAGGCTCTGGTTGAAATAGGCTCAGCTATATCCCTCTAAACTGTTCGAGGCCTGGTCTACCCAGGCTCTGGTTGAAATAGGCTCAGCTATGTCACACGAAACTGTTTGAGGCCTGGTCTACCCAGGTCTGGTTGAAATAGGCTCAGCTTTGTCCCACTAAACTGTTCGTGGCCTGGTCTTCCCAGGCTCTGGTTGAAATAGGCTCAGCTATGTCACACTAAACTGTTCGCGGCCTGGTCTACCCAGGCCCTGGTTGAAATAGGCTCAGCTTTGTCCCACTAAACTGTTCGTGGCCTGGTCTTCCCAGGCTCTGGTTGAAATAGGCTCAGCTATGTCCCACTAAACTGTTCGAGGCCTGCTCTACCCAGGCTCTTGTTGAAATAGGCTCAGCTATATCACACTAAACTGTTTTGAGGCCTGGTCTACCCTGGTTCTGGTTGATATCGGCTCAGCTATGTCCCACTAAACTGCTCGAGGCCTGGTCTTCCCAGGCTCTGGTTGAAATAGGCTCAGCTATGTCACACTAAACTGTTCGAGGCCTGGTCTACCCTGGTTCTGGTTGATATCGGCTCAGCTATGTCTCACTAAACTGGTCTAGGCCTGGTCTTCCCAGGCTCTGTTTGAAATAGGCTCAGCTATGTCACACTAAACTGATAGAGAGAGGCCTGGTTTATCCAGGCTCTCGTTGAAATAGGCCCAGCTATGTCCCACTAAACTGTTCGAGGCCTGGTCTACCCTGGTTCTGGTTGATATCGGCTCAGCTATGTCTCACTAAACTGGTCTAGGCCTGGTCTTCCCAGGCTCTGTTTGAAATAGGCTCAGCTATGTCACACTAAACTGATAGAGAGAGTCCTGGTTTATCCAGGCTCTGGTTGAAATAGGATCAGCTATGTCCCACTAAATTGTTCGAGGCCTGGTCTACCCAGGTCTGGTTAAAATAGGCTCAGCTATGTCACACGAAACTGTTGCAGGCCTGGTCTACCCAGGCTCTGGTTGAAATAGGGTCAGCTTTGTCACACTAAACTGCTCAAGGCCTGGTCTACCCAGGTTCTGGTTGAAATAGGCTCAGCTATGTCACACTAAACTGTTCGAGGCCTGGTCTACCCAGGCCCTGGTTGAAATAGGCTCAGCTTTGTCCCACTAAACTGCTTGAGGCCTGGTCTACCCAGGCTCTGGTGTAAATTGGCTCAGCTATGTCCCACAAAACTGTTCGAGGCCTGGTCTTCCCAGGCTTTGGTTGAAATAGGCTCAGCTTTGTCCCACAAAACTGTTCGATGCCTGGTCTACCCAGGCTCTGGTTGAAATAGGCTTAGCTATGTCACACGAAACTGTTCGATGCCTGGTCTACCCAGGCTCTGGTTGAAATCGGCTCAGCTATGTCCCACTAAACTGCTCAAGGCCTGGTCTACCCAGGTTCTGGTTGAAATAGGCTCAGCTATGTCACACTAAACTGTTCGAGGCCTGGTCTACCCAGGCCCTGGTTGAAATAGGCTCAGCTTTGTCCCACTAAACTGTTCGAGGCCTGGTCTTCCCAGGCTCTGGTTGAAATAGGCTCAGCTATGTCACACTAAACTGATAGAGAGAGGCCTGGTTTATCCAGGCTCTGGTTGAAATAGGCTCAGCTATGTCACACGAAACTGTTCGAGGCCTGGTCTACCCAGGTCTGGTTGAAATAGGCTCAGCTATGTCACACTAAACTGTTTGCGGCCTGGTCTACCCAGGCCCTGGTTGAAATAGGCTCAGCTATGTCACAGTAAACATTTCGAGGCCTGGTCTACCCAGGCTCTGGTTGAAGTCGGCTCAGCTTTGTCCCACTAAACTGTTCGAGGCCTGGTCTTTCCAGGCTCTGGGTAAAATAGGCTCAGCGTTGTCCCACTAAACTGTTCGAGGCCTGGTCTACCCAGGTCTGGTTGAAATAGGCTCAGCTATGTCACACGAAACTGATAGAGAGAGGCCTGGTCGAAATAGGCTCAGCTATGTCACAGTAAACATTTCGAGGCCTGGTCTACCCTGGTTCTGGTTGAAATAGGCTTAGCTATGTCCCACTAAACTGTTCGAGGCCTGGTCTACCCAGGCTCTGGTTGAAATAGGCTCAGCTATGTCACACTAAACTGAAAGAGAGAGGCCTGGTTTATCCAGGCTCTGGTTGAAATAGGCTCAGCTATGTCCCACTAAACTCTTCGAGGCCTGGCCTACCCAGGTCTGGTTGAAATAGCCTCAGCTATGTCACACTAAACTGTTCGCGGCCTGGTCTACCCAGGCCCTGGTTGAAATAGGCTCAGCTTTGTCCCACTAAACTGTTCGAGGCCTGGTCTACCCTGGTTCTGGTTGATATCGGCTCAGCTATGTCCCACTAAACTGGTCTAGGCCTGGTCTTCCCAGGCTCTGGTTGAAATAGGCTCAGCTATGTCACACTAAACTGATAGAGAGAGGCCTTGTTTATCCAGGCTCTGGTTGAAATAGGCTCAGCTATGTCCCACTAAACTCTTCGAGGCCTGGTCTACCCAGGCTCTGGTTGAAATAGGCTCAGCTATGTCACACTAAACTGTTCGATGCCTGGTCTACCCAGGTCTGGTTGAAATAGGCTCAGCTATGTCACACGAAACTGATAGAGAGAGGCCTGGTCGAAATAGGCTCAGCTATGTCACACTAAACTGATAGAGAGAGGCCTGGTTTATCCAGGCTCTGGTTGAAATAGGCTCAGCTATGTCCCACTAAACTGATAGAGAGAGGCCTGGTTTATCCAGGCTCTGGTTGAAATAGGCTCAGCTTTGTCCCACTAAAATGTTCGAGGCCTGGTCTTCCCAGGCTCTGTGTAAAATAGGCTCAGCGTTGTCCCACTAAACTTTTCATTGCCTGGTCTACCCAGGTTCTGGTTGAAATCGGCTCAGCTATGTCCCACTAAACTGTTCGAGGCCTGGTCTACCCAGGCTCTGGTTGAAATAGGCTCAGCGTTGTCCCACTAAACTGTTCGAGGCCTGGTCTACCCAGGCTCTGGTTGAAATAGGCTCAGCTATGTCACACTAAACTGTTCGAGGCCTGGTCTTCCCAGGCTCTGGTTGAAATAGGCTCAGCTATGTCACACTAAACTGTTCGAGGCCTGGTCTTCCCAGGCTCTGGTTGAAGTCGGCTCAGCTATGTCCCACTAAAATGTTCGAGGCCTAGTCTACCCAGGCTCTGGTGTAAATTGGCTCAGCTATGTCCCACTAAACTGTTCGAGGCCTGGTCTACCCAGGCTCTGTTTGAAATCGGCTCAGCTTTGTCCCACTAAACTGTTGCAGGCCTGGTCTACCCAGGCTCTGGTTGAAATAGGGTCAGCTTTGTCACACTAAACTGCTCGAGGCCTGGTCTACCCAGGCTCTGGTTGAAATAGGCTCAGCTATGTCACACGAAACTGTTCGAAGCCTGGTCTACCCAGGCTCTGGTTGAAATAGGGTCAGCTTTGTCCCACAAAACTGTTCGAGGCCTGATCTACCCAGTCTCTGGTTGAAATAGGCTCAGCTTTGTCCCAGAAAAATGTTCGATGCCTGGTCTACCCAGGCTCTGATTGAAATCGGCTCAGCTATGTCACACTAAACTTTTCATTGCCTGGTCTACCCAGGTTCTGGTTGAAATCGGCTCAGCTATGTCCCACTAAACTGTTCGAGGCCTGGTCTACCCAGGCTCTGGTTGAAATAGGCTCAGCTTTGTCCCACTAAAATGTTCGAGGCCTGGTCTTCCCAGGCTCTGGGTAAAATAGGCTCAGCATTGTCCCACTAAAATGTTCGAGGCCTGGTCTTCCCAGGCTCTGGTTGAAATAGGCTCAGCTATATCACTCTAAACTGTTCGCGGCCTGGTCTTCCCAGGCTCTGGTTGAAATAGGCTCAGCTATGTCCCACTAGACTGTTCGAGGCCTGGTCTACCCAGGCTCTGGTTGAAATAGGCTCAGCTATATCACACTATACTGTTCCGAGGCCTGGTCTTCCCAGGCTCTGGTTGTAATTGGCTCAGCCATGTCACACTAAACTGTTCGAGGCCTGGTCTTCCGAGGCTCTGGTTGAAATAGGCTCAGCTATGTCACACTAAACTGATAGAGAGAGGCCTGGTTTATCCAGGCTCTGGTTGAAATAGGCTCAGCTATGTCCCACTAAACTGTTCGAGCCTGGTCTACCCAGGCTCTGGTTGAAATAGACTCAGCTATGTCCCACTAAACTGTTCGAGGCCTGGTCTTCCCATGCTCTGGTTGAAATAGGCTCAGCGATGTCACGCTAAACTGTTCGAGGCCTGGTCTACCCAGGCTCTGGTTGAAATAGGCTCAGCTTTGTCCCACTAAAATGTTCGAGGCCTGGTCTTCCCAGGCTCTGGGTAAAATAGGCTCAGCGTTGTCCCACTAAACTGTTCGAGGCCTGGTCTACCCAGGTCTGGTTGAAATAGGCTCAGCTATGTCACACGAAACTGATAGAGAGAAGCCTGGTCTAAATAGGCTCAGCTATGTCACAGTAAACATTTCGAGCCCTGGTCTACCCTGGTTCTGGTTGATATCGGCTCAGCTATGTCACAGTAAACTTCTCGAGGCCTGGTCTACCCAGGCTCTGGTTTAAATTGGCTCAGCTATGTCCCACAAAACTGTTCGAGGCCTGGTCTACCCAGGCTCTGGTTGAAATCGGCTCAGCTATGTCCCACTAAACTGCTCGAGGCCTAGTCTACCAAGGCTCTGGTTGAAATAGGCTCAGCTTTGTCCCACAAAACTGTTCGATGCCTAGTCTACCCAGGCTCTGGTTGAAATAGGCTTAGCTATGTCCCACTAAACTGCTCGAGGCCTGGTCTACCCAGGCTCTGGTTGAAATCGGCTCAGCTACGTCCCACTAAACTACTCGAGGCCTAGTCTACCCAGGCTCTGGTTGAAATAGGCTCAGCTTTGTCCCACAAAACTGTTCGAAGCCTGGTCTACCCAGGCTCTGGTTGAAATCGGCTCAGCTATGTCCCACTAAACTGCTCGAGGCCTGGTCTACCCAGGCTCTGGTTGAAATAGGCTCAGCTTTGTCCCACAAAACTGTTCGAGGCCTGGTCTACCCAGGCTCTTGTTAAAATAGGCTTAGCTTTGTCACACTGAACTGAAATAGGCTCAGCCTGGTCTACCCAGGCCCTGGTTGAAATAGGCTCAGCTTTGTCCCACTAAACTGTTCGAGGCCTGATCTACTCAGGCTCTGGTTGAAATAGGCTCAGCTATGTCACACGAAACTGTTGGAGGCCTGGTCTACCCAGGCTCTGGTTGAAATAGGGTCAGCTTTGTCCCACTAAACTCTTCGAGGCCTGGTCTACCCAGGTCTGGTTGAAATAGGCTCAGCTATGTCACACGAAACTGTTGGAGGCCTGGTCTACCCAGGCTCTGGTTGAAATAGGGTCAGCTTTGTCCCACTAAACTCTTCGAGGCCTGGTCTACCCAGGTCTGGTTGAAATAGGCTCAGCTATGTCACACGAAACTGTTGGAGGCCTGGTCTTCCCAGGCTCTGGTTGAAATAGGGTCAGCTTTGTCACACTAAACTGCTCGAGGCCTGGTCTACCCAGGCTCTGGTTGAAATCGGCTCAGCTATGTCCCACTAAACTGCTCGAGGCCTGGTCTTACCCAGGCTCTTGTTGAAATAGGCTCAGCTATGTCCCACTAAACTGCTCGAGGCCTGGTCTTACCCAGGCTCTGGTTGAAATAGGCTCAGCTATGTCACACTAAACTGCTATAGGCCTGGTCTACCCAGGCTCTGGTTGAAATAGGCTCAGCTATGTCCCACTAAACTGCTCGAGGCCTGATCTACTCAGGCTCTGGTTGAAATAGGCTCAGCTATGTCACACGAAACTGTTGGAGGCCTGGTCTACCCAGGCTCTGGTTGAAATAGGGTCAGCTTTGTCACACTAAACTGCTCGAAGCCTGGTCTACCCAGGCTCTGGTTGAAATAGGGTCAGCTTTGTCCCACAAAACTGTTTGAGGCCTGATCTACCCAGTCTCTGGTTGAAATTGGCTCAGCTTTGTCCCACAAAACTGTTCGATGCCTGGTCTACCCAGGCTCTGGTTGAAATCGGCTCAGCTATGTCCCACTAAACTGCTCGAGGCCTGGTCTACCCAGGTTCTGGTTGAAATCGGCTCAGCTGTGTCACACTAAACTGATAGAGAGAGAGGCTTGGTCTACCCAGGCTCTGGTTGAAATCGGCTCAGCTATGTCCCACTAAACTGCTCGAGGCCTGGTCTACCCAGGTTCTGGTTGAAATCGGCTCATTTGTGTCACACTAAACTGATAGAGAGAGAGGCCTGGTCTACCCAGGCTCTTGTTGAAATAGGCTTAGCTTTGTCACACTAAACTGAAATAGGCTCAGCCTGGTCTACCCAGGCCCTGGTTGAAATAGGCTCAGCTTTGTCCCACTAAACTGTTCGAGGCCTGGTCTTCCCAGGCTCTGGTTGAAATAGGCTCAGCTATGTCACACGAAACTGTTCGAGGCCTGGTCTACCCAGGTCTGGTTGAAATAGGCTCAACTATGTCACACAAAACTCATAGAGAGAGGCCTGGTCGAAATAGGCTCAGCTATGTCACAGTAAACATTTCGAGGCCTGGTCTACCCTGGTTCTGGTTGATATCGGCTCAGCTATGTCACACTAAACTGTTCGAGGCCTGGTCTACCCAGGCTCTGGTTGAAATCGGCTCAGCGTTGTCCCACTAAACTGTTCGAGGCCTGGTCTACCCAGGTCTAGTTGAAATAGGCTCAGCTATGTCACACGAAACTGATAGAGAGAGGCCTGGTCGAAATAGGCTCAGCTATGTCACAGTAAACATTTCGAGTCCTGGTCTACCCAGGCTCTTGTTGAAATAGGCTTAGCTTTGTCACACTAAACTGAAATAGGCTCAGCCTGGTCTACCCCGGCCCTGGTTGAAATAGTCTCAGCTTTGTCCCACTAAACTGTTCGAGGCCTGGTCTACCCAGGTCTGGTTGAAATAGGCTCAGCTATGTCACAGTAAACATTTCGAGGCCTGGTCTACCCTGGTTCTGGTTGATATCGGCTCAGCTATGTCACACTAAACTGTTCGCGGCCTGGTCTACCCAGGCTCTGGTTGAAATAGGTTCAGCTTTGTCACACTAAACTGATAGATAGAGGCATGGTCTACCCAGGCTCTGTTTGAAATAGGCTCAGCTTTGTCCCACTAAACTGTTCGTGGCCTGGTCTTCCCAGACTCTGGTTGAAATATGCTCAGCTATGTCCCACTAGACTGTTCAAGGCCTGGTCTACCCAGGCTCTGGTTGAAATAGGCTCAGCTATATCACACTAAACTGTTCCGAGGCCTGGTTTTCCCAGGCTCTGGTTATAATTGGCTCAGCTATGTCACACTAAACTGATAGAGAGAGGCCTGGTTTATCCAGGCTCTGGTTGAAATAGGCTCAGCTATGTCCCACTAAACTGTTCGAGGCCTGGTCTTCCCAGGCTCTGGTTGAAATAGGCTCAGCTATGTCACACTAAACTGTTCGAGGCCTGGTCTTCCCAGGCTCTGGTTGAAATAGGCTCAGCTATGTCACACTAAACTGATAGAGAGAGGCCTGGTTTATCCAGGCTCTGGTTGAAATAGGCTCAGCTATGTCCCACTAAACTGTTTGAGGCCTGGTCTACCCAGGCTCTGGTTGAAATAGGCTCAGCTTTGTCCCACTAAACTGCTCGAGGCCTGGTCTACCCAGGTCTGGTTGAAATAGGCTCAGCTATGTCACACGAAACTGTTCGAAGCCTGGTCTACCCAGGCTCTGGTTGAAATAGGGTCAGCTTTGTCCCACAAAACTGTTCGAGGCCTGATCTACCCAGGCTTTGGTTGAAATCGGCTCAGCTTTGTCCCACTAAACTGTTCGAGGCCTGGTCTTCCCAGACTCTGGTTGAAATAGGCTCAGCTATGTCCCACTAGACTGTTCGAGGCCTGGTCTAACCAGGCTCTGGTTGAAATAGGCTCAGCTATATCACACTAAACTGTTCCGAGGCCTGGTTTTCCCAGGCTCTGGTTATAATTGGCTCAGCTATGTCACACTAAACTGATAGAGAGAGGCCTGGTTTATCCAGGCTCTGGTTGAAATAGGCTCAGCTATGTCCCACTAAACTGTTCGAGGCCTGGTCTTCCCAGGCTCTGGTTGAAATAGGCTCAGCTATGTCACACTAAACTGTTTGCGGCCTGGTCTACCCAGGCCCTGGTTGAAATCGGCTCAGCTTTGTCCCACTAAACTGTTCGAGGCCTGGTCTTCCCATGCTCTGGTTGAAATAGGCTCAGCTATGTCACACTAAACTGTTCGAGGCCTGGTCTTCCCAGGCTCTGGTTGAAATAGGCTCAGCTATGTCACACTAAACTGATAGAGAGAGGCCTGGTTTATCCAGGCTCTGGTTGAAATAGGCTCAGCTATGTCCCACTAAACTGTTTGAGGCCTGGTCAACCCAGGCTCTGGTTGAAATAGGCTCAGCTTTGTCCCACTAAACTGTTCGAGGCCTGATCTACCCAGTCTCTGGTTGAAATTGGCTCAGCTTTGTCCCACAAAACTGTTCGATGCCTGGTCTACCCAGGCTCTGGTTGAAATCGGCTCAGCTATGTCCCACTAAACTGCTCGAGGCCTGGTCTACCCAGGTTCTGGTTGAAATCGGCTCAGCTATGTCACACTAAACTGATAGAGAGAGAGGCCTGGTCTACCCAGGCTCTGGTTGAAATCGGCTCAGCTATGTCCCACTAAACTGCTCGAGGCCTGGTCTACCCAGGTTCTGGTTGAAATCGGCTCAGCTATGTCACACTAAACTGATAGAGAGAGAGGCCTGGTCTTCCCAGGCTCTTGTTGAAATAGGCTTAGCTTTGTCACACTAAACTGAAATAGGCTCAGCCTGGTCTACCCAGGCCCTGGTTGAAATAGGCTCAGCTTTGTCCCACTAAACTGTTCGAGGCCTGGTCTTCCCAGGCTCTGGTTGAAATAGGCTCAGCTATGTCACACGAAACTGTTCGAGGCCTGGTTCTACCCAGGTCTGGTTGAAATAGGCTCAACTGTGTCACACAAAACTCATAGAGAGAGGCCTGGTCGAAATAGGCTCAGCTATGTCACAGTAAACATTTCGAGGCCTGGTCTACCCTGGTTCTGGTTGATATCGGCTCAGCTATGTCACACTAAACTGTTCGAGGCCTGGTCTACCCAGGCTCTGGTTGAAATAGGTTCAGCTTTGTCACACTAAACTGATAGATAGAGGCATGGTCTACCCAGGCTCTGGTTGAAATAGGCTCAGCTATGTCCCACTAGACTGTTCGAGGCCTGGTCTACCCAGGCTCTGGTTGAAATAGGCTCAGCTATGTCCCACTAGACTGTTCGAGGCCTGGTCTACCCAGGCTCTGGTTGAAATAGGCTCAGCTATATCACACTAAACTGTTCCGAGGCCTGGTCTTCCCAGGCTCTGGTTATAATTGGCTCAGCTATGTCACACTAAACTGTTCGAGGCCTGGTCTTCCGAGGCTCTGGTTGAAATAGGCTCAGCTATGTCACACTAAACTGATAGAGAGAGGCCTGGTTTATCCAGGCTCTGGTTGAAATAGGCTCAGCTATGTCCCACTAAACTGTTTGAGGCCTGGTCTACCCAGGCTCTGGTTGAAATAGGCTCAGCTATGTCACACTAAACTGTTTGCGGCCTGGTCTACCCAGGCCCTGGTTGAAATCGGCTCAGCTTTGTCCCACTAAAATGTTTGAGGCCTGGTCTACCCAGGCTCTGGGTAAAATAGGCTCAGCGTTGTCCCACTAAACTGTTCGAGGCCTGGTCTACCCAGGTCTAGTTGAAATAGGCTCAGCTATGTCACACGAAACTGATAGAGAGAGGCCTGGTCGAAATAGGCTCAGCTATGTCACAGTAAACATTTCGAGGCCTGGTCTACCCAGGCTCTTGTTGAAATAGGCTTAGCTTTGTCACACAAAACTGAAATAGGCTCAGCCTGGTCTACCCAGGCCCTGGTTGAAATAGGCTCAGCTTTGTCCCTCTAAACTGTTCGAGGCCTGGTCTTCCCAGGCTCTGGTTGAAATAGGCTCAGCTATGTCACACGAAACTGTTCGAGGCCTGGTCTACCCAGGTCTGGTTGAAATAGGCTCAACTATGTCACACGAAACTCATAGAGAGAGGCCTGGTCGAAATAGGCTCAGCTATGTCACAGTAAACATTTCGAGGCCTGGTCTACCCTGGTTCTGGTTGATATCGGCTCAGCTATGTCACACTAAACTGTTCGCGTCCTGGTCTACCCAGGCCCTGGTTGAAATAGGCTCAGCTTTGTTCCACAAAACTGTTCGAGGCCTGGTCTACCCAGGCTCTGGTTGAAATAGGTTCAGCTTTGTCACACTAAACTGATAGATAGAGGCATGGTCTACCCAGGCTCTGGTTGAAATAGGCTCAGCTTTGTCCCACTAAACTGTTCGTGGCCTGGTCTTCCCAGACTCTGGTTGAAATAGGCTCAGCTATGTCCCACTAGACTGTTCAAGGCCTGGTCTACCCAGGCTCTGGTTGAAATAGGCTCAGCTATATCACACTAAACTGTTCCCAGGCCTGGTTTTCCCAGGCTCTGGTTATAATTGGCTCAGCTATGTCACACTAAACTGTTCGAGGCCTGGTCTGGTTGAAATAGGCTCAGCTATGTCACACTAAACTGATAGAGAGAGGCCTGGTTTATCCAGGCTCAGGTTGAAATAGGCTCAGCTATGTCCCACTAAACTGTTCGAGGCCTGGTCTTCCCAGGCTCTGGTTGAAATAGGCAAAGCTATGTCACACTAAACTGTTTGCGGCCTGGTCTACCCAGGCCCTGGTTGAAATCGGCTCAGCTTTGTCCCACTAAACTGTTCGAGGCCTGGTCTTCCCATGCTCTGGTTGAAATAGGCTCAGCTATGTCACACTAAACTGTTCGAGGCCTGGTCTACCCAGGCTCTGGTTGAAGTCGGCTCAGCTATGTCACAGTAAACATTTCGAGGCCTGGTCTACCCAGGCTCTGGTTGAAATAGGCTCAGCTTTGTCCCACTAAAATGTTTGAGGCCTGGTCTTCCCAGGCTCTGGGTAAAATAGGCTCAGCGTCGTCCCACTAAACTGTTCGAGGCCTGGTCTACCCAGGTCTGGTTGAAATAGCCTCAGCTATGTCACACTAAACTGTTCGCGTCCTGGTCTACCCAGGCCCTGGTTGAAATAGGCTCAGCTTTGTTCCACAAAACTGTTCGAGGCCTGGTCTACCCAGGCTCTGGTTGAAATAGGTTCAGCTTTGTCACACTAAACTGATAGATAGAGGCATGGTCTACCCAGGCTCTGGTTGAAATAGGCTCAGCTTTGTCCCACTAAACTGTTCGTGGCCTGGTCTTCCCAGACTCTGGTTGAAATAGGCTCAGCTATGTCCCACTAGACTGTTCAAGGCCTGGTCTACCCAGGCTCTGGTTGAAATAGGCTCAGCTATATCACACTAAACTGTTCCCAGGCCTGGTTTTCCCAGGCTCTGGTTATAATTGGCTCAGCTATGTCACACTAAACTGTTCGAGGCCTGGTCTGGTTGAAATAGGCTCAGCTATGTCACACTAAACTGATAGAGAGAGGCCTGGTTTATCCAGGCTCAGGTTGAAATAGGCTCAGCTATGTCCCACTAAACTGTTCGAGGCCTGGTCTTCCCAGGCTCTGGTTGAAATAGGCAAAGCTATGTCACACTAAACTGTTTGCGGCCTGGTCTACCCAGGCCCTGGTTGAAATCGGCTCAGCTTTGTCCCACTAAACTGTTCGAGGCCTGGTCTTCCCATGCTCTGGTTGAAATAGGCTCAGCTATGTCACACTAAACTGTTCGAGGCCTGGTCTACCCAGGCTCTGGTTGAAGTCGGCTCAGCTATGTCACAGTAAACATTTCGAGGCCTGGTCTACCCAGGCTCTGGTTGAAATAGGCTCAGCTTTGTCCCACTAAAATGTTTGAGGCCTGGTCTTCCCAGGCTCTGGGTAAAATAGGCTCAGCGTCGTCCCACTAAACTGTTCGAGGCCTGGTCTACCCAGGTCTGGTTGAAATCGGCTCAGCTATGTCACACGAAACTGCTCGAGGCCTGGTCTACCCAGGCTCTGGTTTAAATTGGCTCAGCTATGTCCCACAAAACTGTTCGAGGCCTGGTCTACCCAGGCTCTGGTTGAAATCGTCTCAGCTATGTCCCACTAAACTGCTCGAGGCCTAGTCTACCCAGGCTCTGGTTGAAATAGGCTCAGCTATGTCACAGTAAACATTTCGAGGCCTGGTCTACCCTGGTTCTGGTTGATATCGGCTTTGCAATGTCCCACTAAACTGCTCGAGGCCTGGTCTACCCAGGCTCTGGTTTAAATTGGCTCAGCTATGTCCCACAAAACTGTTCGAGGCCTGGTCTACCCAGGCTCTGGTTGAAATCGGCTCAGCTATGTCCCACTAAACTGCTCGAGGCCTAGTCTCCCCAGGCTCTGGTTGAAATAGGCTATTCTTTGTCCCACAAAACTGTTCGATGCCTGGTCTACCCAGGCTCTGGTTGAAATAGGCTTAGCTATGTCCCACTAAACTGCTCGAGGCCTGGTCTACCCAGGCTCTGGTTGAAATCGGCTCAGCTATGTCCCACTAAACTACTCGAGGCCTAGTCTACCCAGGCTCTGGTTGAAATAGGCTCAGCTTTGTCCCACAAAACTGTTCGATGCCTGGTCTACCCCGGCTCTGGTTGAAATCGGCTCAGCTATGTCCCACTAAACTGCTCGAGGCCTGGTCTACCCAGGTTCTGGTTGAAATCGGCTCAGCTATGTCACACTAAACTGATAGAGATAGGCCTGGTCTACCCAGGCTCTGGTTGAAAACGGCTCAGCTATGTCCCACTAAACTGCTCAAGGCCTGGTTTACCCAGGCTCTGGTTGAATTAGGCTCAGCTTTGTCCCACAAAACTGTTCAAGGCCTTGTCTACCCAGGCTCTGGTTGAAATGGGCTCAGCTATTTCCCACAAAACTGTTTGAGGCCTGGTCTACCCAGGCTCTTGTTAAAATAGGCTTAGCTTTGTCACACTAAACTGAAATAGGCTCAGCCTGGTCTACCCAGGCCCTGGTTGAAATAGGCTCAGCTATGTCACACTAAACTGATAGAGAGAAACCTGGTTTACCCAGGCTCTGGTTGAAATAGGCTCAGCTATGTCACACTAAACTGATAGAGAGAAACCTGGTTTACCCAGGCTCTGGTTGAAATAGGCTCAGCTATGTCCCACTAAACTGTTCGAGGCCTGATCTACCCAGGCTCTGGTTGAAATAGGCTCAGCTTTCTCCCACTAAACTGTTCGAGGCCTGGTCTACCCAGGTCTGGTTGAAATAGGCTCAGCTATGTCACACAAAACTGTTGGAGGCCTGGTCTACCCAGGCTCTGGTTGAAATAGGCTCAGCTTTGTCCCACTAAACTGTTCGAGGCCTGGTCTTCCCAGGCTCTGGTTGAAATAGGCTCAGCTTTGTCCCACTAAACTGTTCGAGGCCTGGTCTACCCTGGTTCTGGTTGATATCGGCTCAGCTATGTCCCACTAAACTGCTTTAGGCCCTGTCTTCCCAGGCTCTGGTTGAAATGGGCTCAGCTATTTCCCACAAAACTGTTTGAGGCCTGGTCTACCCAGGCTCTTGTTAAAATAGGCTTAGCTTTGTCACACTAAACTGAAATAGGCTCAGCCTGGTCTACCCAGGCCCTGGTTGAAATAGGCTCAGCTATGTCACACTAAACTGATAGAGAGAAACCTGGTTTACCCAGGCTCTGGTTGAAATAGGCTCAGCTATGTCACACTAAACTGATAGAGAGAAACCTGGTTTACCCAGGCTCTGGTTGAAATAGGCTCAGCTATGTCCCACTAAACTGTTCGAGGCCTGATCTACCCAGGCTCTGGTTGAAATAGGCTCAGCTTTCTCCCACTAAACTGTTCGAGGCCTGGTCTACCCAGGTCTGGTTGAAATAGGCTCAGCTATGTCACACAAAACTGTTGGAGGCCTGGTCTACCCAGGCTCTGGTTGAAATAGGCTCAGCTTTGTCCCACTAAACTGTTCGAGGCCTGGTCTTCCCAGGCTCTGGTTGAAATAGGCTCAGCTTTGTCCCACTAAACTGTTCGAGGCCTGGTCTACCCTGGTTCTGGTTGATATCGGCTCAGCTATGTCCCACTAAACTGCTTTAGGCCCTGTCTTCCCAGGCTCTGGTTGAAATCGGCTCAGCTATGTCACACTAAACTGATAGAGAGAGAGGCCTGGTCTACCCAGGCTCTGGTTGAAATCGGCTCATCTATTTCCCACTAAACTGTTCGAGGCCTGGTCTACCCAGGCTCTTGTTGAAATAGGCTTAGCTTTGTCACACTAAACTGAAATAGGCTCAGCCTGGTCTACCCAGGCCCTGGTTGAAATAGGCTCAGCTTTGTCCCACTAAACTGTTCGAGGCCTGGTCTTCCCAGGCTCTGGTTGAAATAGGCTCAGCTATGTCACACGAAACTGTTCGAGGTCTGGTCTACCCAGGTCTGGTTGAAATAGGCTCAACTATGTCACACGAAACTCATAGAGAGAGGCCTGGTCGAAATAGGCTCAGCTATGTCACAGTAAACATTTCGAGGCCTGGTCTACCCTGGTTCTGGTTGATATCGGCTCAGCTATGTCACACTAAACTGTTCGCGGCCTGGTCTACCCAGGCCCTGGTTGAAATAGGCTCAGCTTTGTCCCACAAAACTGTTCGAAGCCTGGTCTACCCAGGCTCTGGTTGAAATAGGTTCAGCTTTGTCACACTAAACTGATAGATAGAGGCATGGTCTACCCAGGCTCTGGTTGAAATCGGCTCAGCTTTGTCCCACTAAACTGTTCAAGACCTGGTCTAACCAGGCTCTGGTTGAAATCGGCTCAGCTATGTCCCACTAAACTGCTCGAGGCCTGGTCTACCCAGGCTCTGGTTGAAATAGGCTCAGCTTTGTCCCACAAAACTGTTCAAGGCCTTGTCTACCCAGGCTCTGGTTGAAATGGGCTCAGCTATTTCCCACAAAACTGTTTGAGGCCTGGTCTACCCAGGCTCTTGTTAAAATAGGCTTAGCTTTGTCACACTAAACTGAAATAGGCTCAGCCTGGTCTACCCAGGCCCTGGTTGAAATAGGCTCAGCTATGTCACACTAAACTGATAGAGAGAAACCTGGTTTACCCAGGCTCTGGTTGAAATAGGCTCAGCTATATCACACTAAACTGATAGAGAGAAACCTGGTTTACCCAGGCTCTGGTTGAAATAGGCTCAGCTATGTCCCACTAAACTGTTCGAGGCCTGATCTACCCAGGCTCTGGTTGAAATAGGCTCAGCTTTCTCCCACTAAACTGTTTGAGGCCTGGTCTACCCAGGTCTGGTTGAAATAGGCTCAGCTATGTCACACAAAACTGTTGGAGGCCTGGTCTACCCAGGCTCTGGTTGAAATAGGCTCAGCTTTGTCCCACTAAACTGTTCGAGGCCTGGTCTACCCAGGCTCTTGTTGAAATAGGCTCAGCTTTGTCCCACTAAACTGTTCGAGGCCTGGTCTTCCCAGGCTCTGGTTGAAATAGGCTCAGCTTTGTCCCACTAAACTGTTCGAGGCCTGGTCTACCCTGGTTCTGGTTGATATCGGCTCAGCTATGTCCCACTAAACTGCTTTAGGCCCTGTCTTCCCAGGCTCTGGTTGAAATCGGCTCAGCTATGTCACACTAAACTGATAGAGAGAGAGGCCTGGTCTACCCAGGCTCTGGTTGAAATCGGCTCATCTATTTCCCACTAAACTGTTCAAGGCCTGGTCTACCCAGGCTCTTGTTGAAATAGGCTTAGCTTTGTCACACTAAACTGAAATAGGCTCAGCCTGGTGTACCCAGGCCCTGGTTGAAATAGGCTCAGCTTTGTCCCACTAAACTGTTCGAGGCCTGGTCTTCCCAGGCTCTGGTTGAAATAGGCTCAGCTATGTCACACGAAACTGTTCGAGGTCTGGTCTACCCAGGTCTGGTTGAAATAGGCTCAACTATGTCACACGAAACTCATAGAGAGAGGCCTGGTCGAAATAGGCTCAGCTATGTCACAGTAAACATTTCGAGGCCTGGTCTACCCTGGTTCTGGTTGATATCGGCTCAGCTATGTCACACTAAACTGTTCGCGGCCTGGTCTACCCAGGCCCTGGTTGAAATAGGCTCAGCTTTGTTCCACAAAACTGTTCGAAGCCTGGTCTACCCAGGCTCTGGTTGAAATAGGTTCAGCTTTGTCACACTAAACTGATAGATAGAGGCATGGTCTACCCAGGCTCTGGTTGAAATCGGCTCAGCTTTGTCCCACTAAACTGTTCAAGACCTGGTCTAACCAGGCTCTGGTTGAAATCGGCTCAGCTATGTCCCACTAAACTGTTCGAGGTCTGGTCTACCCAGGTCTGGTTGAAATAGGCTCAACTATGTCACACGAAACTCATAGAGAGAGGCCTGGTCGAAATAGGCTCAGCTTTGTTCCACAAAACTGTTCGAAGCCTGGTCTACCCAGGCTCTGGTTGAAATAGGCTCAGCTTTGTCCCACAAAACTGTTCAAGGCCTTGTCTACCCAGGCTCTGGTTGAAATGGGCTCAGCTATTTCCCACAAAACTGTTTGAGGCCTGGTCTACCCAGGCTCTTGTTAAAATAGGCTTAGCTTTGTCACACTAAACTGAAATAGGCTCAGCCTGGTCTACCCAGGCCCTGGTTGAAATAGGCTCAGCTATGTCACACTAAACTGATAGAGAGAAACCTGGTTTACCCAGGCTCTGGTTGAAATAGGCTCAGCTATGTCACACTAAACTGATAGAGAGAAACCTGGTTTACCCAGGCTCTGGTTGAAATAGGCTCAGCTATGTCCCACTAAACTGTTCGAGGCCTGATCTACCCAGGCTCTGGTTGAAATAGGCTCAGCTTTCTCCCACTAAACTGTTCGAGGCCTGGTCTACCCAGGTCTGGTTGAAATAGGCTCAGCTATGTCACACAAAACTGTTGGAGGCCTGGTCTACCCAGGCTCTGGTTGAAATAGGCTCAGCTTTGTCCCACTAAACTGTTCGAGGCCTGGTCTACCCAGGCTCTTGTTGAAATAGGCTCAGCTTTGTCCCACTAAACTGTTCGAGGCCTGGTCTTCCCAGGCTCTGGTTGAAATAGGCTCAGCTATTTTACACTAAACTGATAGAGAGAGACCTGGTCTACCCAGGCTCTGGTTGAAATCGTCTCAGCTATGTCCCACTAAACTACTCAAGGCCTGGTCTACCCAGGCTCTGGTTGAAATAGGCTCAGCTTTGTCCCACAAAATTGTTCGATGCCTGGTCTACCCAGGCTCTGGTAGAAATCGGCTCAGCTATGTCCCACTAAACTGCTCGAGGCCTGGTTTACCCAGGCTCTGGTTGAAATCGGCTCAGCAATGTCCCTCTAAACTGTTCGAGGCCTGGTCTACCCAGGCTCTGTTTGATATCGGCTCAGCTATATCCCACTAAACTACTCGAGGCCTAGTCTACCCAGGCTCTGGTTGAAATAGGCTCAGCTTTGTCCCACTAAACTGTTCGAGGCCTTTGTCTAACCAGGCTCTGGTTGAAATAGGCTCAGCTATTTTACACTAAACTGATAGAGAGAGACCTGGTCTACCCAGGCTCTGGTTGAAATCGTCTCAGCTATGTCCCACTAAACTACTCAAGGCCTGGTCTACCCAGGCTCTGGTTGAAATAGGCTCAGCTTTGTCCCACAAAATTGTTCGATGCCTGGTCTACCCAGGCTCTGGTAGAAATCGGCTCAGCTATGTCCCACTAAACTGCTCGAGGCCTGGTTTACCCAGGCTCTGGTTGAAATCGGCTCAGCAATGTCCCTCTAAACTGTTCGAGGCCTGGTCTACCCAGGCTCTGTTTGATATCGGCTCAGCTATGTCCCACTAAACTACTCGAGGCCTAGTCTACCCAGGCTCTGGTTGAAATAGGCTCAGCTTTGTCCCACAAAACTGTTCGAGGCCTGGTCTACCCAGGCTCTGGTTGAAATCGGCTCAGTTATGTCCCACTAAACTGTTTGAGGCCTGGTCTACCCAGGCTCTGGTTGAAATCAGCTCAGCTATGTCACACTAAACTGTTCGAGGCCTGGTCTACCCAGGTCTGGTTGAAATAGGTTCAGCTTTGTCACACTAAACTGATAGAGAGAGGCCTGGTCTACCCAGGCTCTTGTTAAAATCGGCTCAGCTTTGTCCCACAAAACTGTTTGAGGCCTGGTCTATCCAGGCTCTGGTTGAAATCAGCTCAGCTATGTCACACTAAACTGTTCGAGGCCTGGTCTACCCAGGCTCTGGTTGAAATAGGCTCAGCTTTGTCCCACAAAACTGTTCGTTGCCTGGTCTACCCAGGCTCTGGTTGAAATCGGCTCAGCTATGTCCCACTAAACTGCTCGAGGCCTGGTCTACACAGGCTCTGGTTGAAATAGGCTCAGCTATGTCCCACTAAACTGCTCGAGGCCTGGTCTACCCAGGCTCTGGTTGAAATAGGCTCAGCTATGTCACACTAAATTGTTTGAGGCTCTGGTTTAAATCGGCTCAGCTATGTCCCACTAAACTGATCGAGGCCTGGTCTACCCAGGCTCTGGTGTAAATCTGCTCAACTTTCTCCTACTAAACTGTTCGAGGCCTGGTCTACCCAGGCTCTGGTTGAAATAGGCTCAGCTATGTCCCACTAAACTGTTCGAGGCCTGGTCTACCCAGGCTCTGGTTGAAATCGGCTCAGCTATGTCCCACTAAATGACACCCTAATCCCTATATAGTGCACTACTATAGACCTGATCCCTTTGGCACCCTATTCCCTATATAGTGCACTACTTTAGACCAGAGCCCTATGGCACCATATTCCCTATATATAGTGCACTACTTTAGATCTGAGGGTTAAGGGTAATGGTCAAGACTAGTGCACTATAATGGGAATAGTGTCCCATTTGGGATGCAGATCCAGTATGTGTGGTGTTTCTAACAGTTTAAACGATGATCTTGATGTGACAGGAAGATATGTAGATTTGATCTAGACTCGACTTGATTATTCTGCTCCAAATCGTGATTATATATTCCTGTTGGGTATTTCCAAGATCAAGTGTTCATAGCGTTAGAGACACACACACACACACACACACACACACACACACACACACACACACACACACACACACACACACACACACACACACACACACACACACACACACACACACACAGACACAGACAGTTGCTGGGTTCAAACTATAGAGATCTCAGACTTGAAAGACTATTTCTCCTGCAGCAGAATCCTTCATCTTTGATATGATAAAGTCCTCAGCTATACTAGGACATTTCAGGGGGACAGTCGTCTTTGATATGGTAAAGTCCTCAGCTCTACAAGGACATTTCAGGGGGACAGTCATCTTTGACATGGTAAAGTCCTCAGCTCTACAAGGACATTTCAGGGGGACAGTCATCTTTGATATGGTAAAGTCCTCAGCTCTACAAGGACATTTCAGGGGGACAGTCATCTTTGATATGGTAAAGTCCTCAGCTCTACAAGGACATTTCAGGGGGACAGTCATCTTTGATATGGTAAAGTCCTCAGCTCTACATGGGCATTTCAGGGGGACAGTCATCTTTGATATGGTAAAGTCCTCAGCTCTACAAGGACATTTCAGGGGGACAGTCATCTTTGATATGGTAAAGTCCTCAGCTCTACAAGGACATTTCAGGGGGACAGTCATCTTTGATATGGTAAAGTCCTCAGCTCTACATGGGCATTTCAGGGGGACAGTCATCTTTGATATGGTAAAGTCCTCAGCTCTACATGGGCATTTCAGGGGGACAGTCATCTTTGATATGGTAAAGTCCTCAGCTCTACAAGGACATTTCAGGGGGACAGTCATCTTTGACATGGTAAAGTCCTCAGCTCCACAAGGACATTTCAGGGGGACAGTCATCTTTAGAATAAACCATACTGAAAGTAAACAACACTGAATGAGGCTGTTTCTCCACTTGGAGCTGAAATGATTTCCTCTACCCCTCTTACCCCTGCTCCTCCTCCCTTACCCCTGCTCTACCTCCCTTACCCCTGCTCCTCCTCCCTTACCCCTGCTCTACCTCCCTTACCCCTGCTCTACATCCCTTACCCCTCCTCTACCTCTCTTACCCCTGCTCTACCTCCCTTACCCATGCTTTACCTCTCTTACCCAT
This sequence comes from Oncorhynchus mykiss, assembly GCF_057628025.1. Lineage (NCBI taxonomy): Eukaryota > Metazoa > Chordata > Actinopteri > Salmoniformes > Salmonidae > Oncorhynchus > Oncorhynchus mykiss. The sequence continues at coordinate 50,733,714 of NC_143047.1, forward strand.
GCTCTACCTCCCTTACCCCTGCTCTACCTCCCCTGCTCCTCCTCCCTTACCCCTGCTCCTCCTCCCTTACCCCTGCTCTACCTCCCTTACCCCTGCTCTACCTCCCTTACCCCTGCTCTACCTCCCTTACCCCTGCTCTACCTCCCTTATACCTGCTCTACCTCCCTTACCCCTGCTCTACATCCCTTACCCCTGCTCTACCTCCCTTACCCCTGCTCTACCTCCCTTACCCCTGCTCTACCTCCCTTACCCATGCTTTACCTCTCTTACCCATGCTCTACCTCCCTTACCCCTGCTCTACCTCCCTTACCTCTGCTCTACCTCCCTTTCCCCTGCTCTACCTCCCGTACCCCTCCTCTACCTCCCGTACCCCTGCTCTACCTCCCTTACCCCTGCTCTAGCTCCCTTACCCCTGCTCTACCTCCCTTACCCTTGCTTTACCTCTCTTACCCCTGCTCTACCTCCCTTACCCCTGCTCTACCTCCCTTACCCCTGCTCTACCTCCCTTATCCCTGCTCTAGCTCCCTTACCCCTGTTCTACCTCCCTTACCCCTGCTCTACCTCCCTTACCCCTGCTCTACCTCCCTTACCCCTGCTCTACCTCCCTTACCCCTGCTCTACCTCCCTTACCCCTGCTCTACCTCCCGTACCCCTCCTCTACCTCCCGTACCCCTGCTCTAGCTCCCTTACCCCTGCTCTAGCTCCCTTACCCCTGCTCTACCTCCCTTACCCTTGCTTTACCTCTCTTACCCCTGCTCTACCTCCCTTACCCCTGCTCTACCTCCCTTACCCCTGCTCTACCTCCCTTATCCCTGCTCTACTTCCCTTACCCCTGCTCTACCTCCCTTACCCCTGCTCTACATCCCTTACCCCTGCTCTACTTCCCTTACCCCTGCTCTACTTCCCTTACCCCTGCTCTACCTCCCTTACCCCTGCTCTACCTCCCTTACCCCTGCTCTACCTCCCTTACCCCTGCTCTACCTCCCTTATCCCTGCTCTAGCTCCCTTACCCCTGTTCTACCTCCCTTACCCCTGCTCTACCTCCCTTACCCCTGCTCTACCTCCCTTACCCCTGCTCTACCTCCCTTACCCCTGCTCTACCTCCCTTACCCCTGCTCTACCTCCCGTACCCCTCCTCTACCTCCCGTACCCCTGCTCTACCTCCCTTACCCCTGCTCTAGCTCCCTTACCCCTGCTCTACCTCCCTTACCCTTGCTTTACCTCTCTTACCCCTGCTCTACCTCCCTTACCCCTGCTCTACCTCCCTTACCCCTGCTCTACCTCCCTTATCCCTGCTCTAGCTCCCTTACCCCTGTTCTACCTCCCTTACCCCTGCTCTACCTCCCTTACCCCTGCTCTACCTCCCTTACCCCTGCTCTACCTCCCTTACCCCTGCTCTACCTCCCTTACCCCTGCTCTACCTCCCGTACCCCTGCTCTACCTCCCTTACCCCTGCTCTACCTCCCTTACCCCTGCTCTACATCCCTTACCCCTGCTCTACTTCCCTTACCCCTGCTCTACTTCCCTTACCCCTGCTCTACCTCCCTTACCCCTGCTCTACTTCCCTTACCCCTGCTCTACCTCCCTTACCCCTGCTCTACCTCCCTTACCCCTGCTCTACCTCCCTTACCCCTGCTCTACCCCCCTTACCCCTCCTCTACCTAACAGGAGTAGGGTTCATCTGTTAGGATAGCTGAGATTACTGATGGAGTAGGGTTCACCTGTTAGGATAGCTGAGATTACTGATGGAGTAGTGTTCACCTGTCAGGATAGCTGAGGTTACTGATGGAGTAGGGTTCACCTGTCAGGATAGCTGAGATTACTGATGGAGTAGGGTTCACCTGTTAGGATAGCTGAGATTACTGATGGAGTAGGGTTCACCTGTCAGGATAGCTGAGATTACTGATGGAGTAGGGTTCACCTGTTAGGATATCTGAGATTACTGATGGAGTAGGGTTCACCTGTTAGGATAGCTGAGATTACTGATACTGATGGAGTAGGGTTCACCTGTTAGGATATCTGAGATTACTGATGGAGTAGGGTTCACCTGTTAGGATATCTGAGATTACTGATGGAGTAGGGTTCACCTGTCAGGATATCTGAGATTACTGATGGAGTAGGGTTCACCTGTCAGGATATCTGAGATTACTGATGGAGTAGGGTTCACCTGTTAGGATATCTGAGATTACTGATGGAGTAGGGTTCACCTGTCAGGATAGCTGAGATTACTGATGCTCATGGAGTAGGGTTCACCTGTCAGGATATCTGAGATTACTGATGGAGTAGGGTTCACCTGTTAGGATAGCTGAGATTACTGATGGAGTAGGGTTCACCTGTTAGGATAGCTGAGATTACTGATGGAGTAGGGTTCACCTGTTAGGATAGCTGAGATTACTGATGGAGTAGAGTTCACCTGTTAGGATAGCTGAGATTACTGATGGAGTAGGGTTCACCTGTTAGGATAGCTGAGATTACTGATACTGATGGAGTAGGGTTCACCTGTTAGGATATCTGAGATTACTGATGGAGTAGGGTTCACCTGTTAGGATAGCTGAGATTACTGATGGAGTAGGGTTCACCTGTTAGGATATCTGAGATTACTGATGGAGTAGGGGTTCACCTGTTAGGATATCTGAGATTACTGATGGAGTAGGGTTCACCTGTCAGGATATCTGAGATTACTGATGGAGTAGGGTTCACCTGTTAGGATAGCTGAGATTACTGATGGAGTAGGGTTCACCTGTCAGGATAGCTGAGATTACTGATGGAGTAGGGTTCACCTGTTAGGATAGCTGAGATTACTGATGGAGTAGGGTTCACCTGTCAGGATAGCTGCTAGACTGATCCCTGAGAGCTGTCCAGATAGTGTTTGTGATCCAGTGTAATTGATTGATTGATTGATTGGTTGTGTGTAGGAGGAGTTGAGAAGGTTCCGGGGCCGTGTGGAGGAGGTGGTGCAAGAGAACCAGAAGCTACACCAGGACCTGAAACAGACAGGAGGAGTCAGCCACAAGGAGTGGTGAGTACTGTCTCTCTGTCTGGAGTGGTGAGTACTGTCTCTCTGTCTGGAGTGGTGAGTACTGTCTCTCTGTCTGGAGTGGTGAGTACTGTCTCTCTGTCTGGAGGAGTCAGCCACAATGAGTGGTGAGTACTGTCTCTCTGTCTGGAGGAGTCAGCCACATGGAGTGGTGAGTACTGTCTCTCTGTCTGGAGGAGTCAGCCACATGGAGTGGTGAGTACTGTCTCTCTGTCTGGAGGAGTCAGCCACAATGAGTGGTGAGTACTGTCTCTCTGTCTGGAGGAGTCAGCCACAATGAGTGGTGAGTACTGTCTCTCTGTCTGGAGGAGTCAGCCACATGGAGTGGTGAGTACTGTCTCTCTGTCTGGAGGAGTCAGCCACAATGAGTGGTGAGTACTGTCTCTCTGTCTGAAGGAGTCAGCCACAATGAGTGGTGAATACTGTCTCTCTGTCAGGAGGAGCCAGCCACAATGAGTGGTGAGTACTGCCTGTCTCTTTGTCTATCTGTCCCTGTCTGTTTGTGTGTGTGTGTGTGAGAAAGAGAGGAGACACTGTCTTGACACTTTTCTACCTCCCCCCCCCCCCCCCCCCCTCCCCAGGAGGCAGCTCCAGGAGCAGGCCCGTCTGGTACTTCAGGAGAACCAGGTCCTTATAGAGCAGCTGGAGGTGCAGCATACGAAGGCAAAGGACAGTCATGGGAGACATTTGACTGAGGGTAGGGAGGGACAGACACCAGTAATCACCCCTGAGCCCCCCTCTTTCAGATTCTACTATAGAAACTAGTTACATTCTGTTTCTACATTCTACACATTCATATTAACACTGTATCAAACCCTAATAGAGGTGAATGGTAGAAGTCTTCACCCTGCTGGAGGTGTCTGGTAGAAGTCTTCACCCTGCTGGAGGTGTCTGGTAGAAGTCTTCACCCTGCTGGAGGTGAATAGTAGAAGTCTTCACCCTGCTGGAGGTGTCTGGTAGAAGTCTTCACCCTGCTGGAGGTGTCTGGTAGAAGTCTTCACCCTGCTGGAGGTGAATGGTAGAAGTCTTCACCCTGCTGGAGGTGTCTTGTAGAAGTCTTCACCCTGCTGGAGGTGTCTGGTAGAAGTCTTCACGCCGCTGGAGGTGTCTGGTAGAAGTCTTCACCCTGCTGGAGGTGAATGGTAGAAGTCTTCACCCCGCTGGATGTGAATGGTAGAAGTCTTCACCCTGCTGGAGGTGTCTGGTAGAAGTCTTCACCCTGCTGGAGGTGTCTGGTAGAAGTCTTCACCCTGCTGGAGGTGTCTGGTAGAAGTCTTCACCCTGCTGGAGGTGTCTGGTAGAAGTCTTCACCTCGCTGGAGGTGAATGGTAGAAGTCTTCACCCTGCTGGAGGTGTCTGGTAGAAGTCTTCACCCTGCTGGAGGTGTCTGGTAGAAGTCTTCACCCTGCTGGAGGTGTCTGGTAGAAGTCTTCACCCTGCTGGAGGTGTCTGGTAGAAGTCTTCACCCTGCTGGAGGTGTCTGGTAGAAGTCTTCACCCTGCTGGAGGTGTCTGGTAGAAGTCTTCACCCCGCTGGAGGTGAATGGTAGAAGTCTTCACCCCACTGGAGGTGAATGGTAGAAGTCTTCACCCCGCTGGAGGTGAATGGTAGAAGTCTTCACCCTGCTGGAGGTGTCTGGTAGAAGTCTTCACCCCGCTGGAGGTGAATGGTAGAAGTCTTCACCCTGCTGGAGGTGTCTGGTAGAAGTCTTCACCCTGCTGGAGGTGTCTGGTAGAAGTCTTCACCCTGCTGGAGGTGTCTGGTAGAAGTCTTCACCCTGCTGGAGGTGTCTGGTAGAAGTCTTCACCCTGCTGGAGGTGTCTGGTAGAAGTCTACACCCTGCTGGAGGTGTCTGGTAGAAGTCTTCACCCTGCTGGAGGTGTCTGGTAGAAGTCTTCACCCTGCTGGAGGTGAATGGTAGAAGTCTTCACCCTGCTGGAGGTGTCTTGTAGAAGTCTTCACCCTGCTGGAGGTGTCTGGTAGAAGTCTTCACGCCGCTGGAGGTGTCTGGTAGAAGTCTTCACCCTGCTGGAGGTGAATGGTAGAAGTCTTCACCCCGCTGGATGTGAATGGTAGAAGTCTTCACCCTGCTGGAGGTGTCTGGTAGAAGTCTTCACCCTGCTGGAGGTGTCTGGTAGAAGTCTTCACCCTGCTGGAGGTGTCTGGTAGAAGTCTTCACCCTGCTGGAGGTGTCTGGTAGAAGTCTTCACCTCGCTGGAGGTGAATGGTAGAAGTCTTCACCCTGCTGGAGGTGTCTGGTAGAAGTCTTCACCCTGCTGGAGGTGTCCGGTAGAAGTCTTCACCCTGCTGGAGGTGTCTGGTAGAAGTCTTCACCCTGCTGGAGGTGTCTGGTAGAAGTCTTCACCCTGCTGGAGGTGTCTGGTAGAAGTCTTCACCCTGCTGGAGGTGTCTGGTAGAAGTCTTCACCCCGCTGGAGGTGAATGGTAGAAGTCTTCACCCCACTGGAGGTGAATGGTAGAAGTCTTCACCCCGCTGGAGGTGAATGGTAGAAGTCTTCACCCTGCTGGAGGTGTCTGGTAGAAGTCTTCACCCCGCTGGAGGTGAATGGTAGAAGTCTTCACCCTGCTGGAGGTGTCTGGTAGAAGTCTTCACCCTGCTGGAGGTGTCTGGTAGAAGTCTTCACCCTGCTGGAGGTGTCTGGTAGAAGTCTTCACCCTGCTGGAGGTGTCTGGTAGAAGTCTTCACCCTGCTGGAGGTGTCTGGTAGAAGTCTACACCCTGCTGGAGGTGTCTGGTAGAAGTCTTCACCCTGCTGGAGGTGTCTGGTAGAAGTCTTCACCCTGCTGGAGGTGAATGGTAGAAGTCTTCACCCTGCTGGAGGTGTCTTGTAGAAGTCTTCACCCTGCTGGAGGTGTCTGGTAGAAGTCTTCACGCCGCTGGAGGTGTCTGGTAGAAGTCTTCACCCTGCTGGAGGTGAATGGTAGAAGTCTTCACCCCGCTGGATGTGAATGGTAGAAGTCTTCACCCTGCTGGAGGTGTCTGGTAGAAGTCTTCACCCTGCTGGAGGTGTCTGGTAGAAGTCTTCACCCTGCTGGAGGTGTCTGGTAGAAGTCTTCACCCTGCTGGAGGTGTCTGGTAGAAGTCTTCACCTCGCTGGAGGTGAATGGTAGAAGTCTTCACCCTGCTGGAGGTGTCTGGTAGAAGTCTTCACCCTGCTGGAGGTGTCTGGTAGAAGTCTTCACCCTGCTGGAGGTGTCTGGTAGAAGTCTTCACCCTGCTGGAGGTGTCTGGTAGAAGTCTTCACCCTGCTGGAGGTGTCTGGTAGAAGTCTTCACCCTGCTGGAGGTGTCTGGTAGAAGTCTTCACCCCGCTGGAGGTGAATGGTAGAAGTCTTCACCCCGCTGGAGGTGAATGGTAGAAGTCTTCACCCCGCTGGAGGTGAATGGTAGAAGTCTTCACCCTGCTGGAGGTGTCTGGTAGAAGTCTTCACCCTGCTGGAGGTGTCTGGTAGAAGTCTTCACCCTGCTGGAGGTGTCTGGTAGAAGTCTTCACCCTGCTGGAGGTGTCTGGTAGAAGTCTTCACCCTGCTGGAGGTGTCTGGTAGAAGTCTTCACCCTGCTGGAGGTGTCTGGTAGAAGTCTTCACCCTGCTGGAGGTGTCTGGTAGAAGTCTTCACCCTGCTGGAGGTGTCTGGTAGAAGTCTTCACCCCGCTGGAGGTGAATGGTAGAAGTCTTCACCCCGCTGGAGGTGAATGGTAGAAGTCTTCACCCCGCTGGAGGTGAATGGTAGAAGTCTTCACCCTGCTGGAGGTGTCTGGTAGAAGTCTTCACCCCGCTGGAGGTGAATGGTAGAAGTCTTCACCCTGCTGGAGGTGTCTGGTAGAAGTCTTCACCCTGCTGGAGGTGTCTGGTAGAAGTCTTCACCCTGCTGGAGGTGTCTGGTAGAAGTCTTCACCCTGCTGGAGGTGTCTGGTAGAAGTCTACACCCTGCTGGAGGTGAATGGTAGAAGTCTACACGCTGCTGGAGGTGTCTGGTAGAAGTCTACACCCTGCTGGAGGTGAATGGTAGAAGTCTACACGCTGCTGGAGGTGCATGGTAGAAGTCTTCACCCTGCTGGAGGTGATTGGTAGAAGTCTTCACCCTGCTGGAGGTGGTTGGTAGAAGTCTTCACCCTGCTGGAGGTGTCTGGTAGAAGTCTTGACCCCGCTGGAGGTGAATGGTAGAAGTCTTGACCCCGCTGGAGGTGAATGGTAGAAGTCTTCACCCTGCTGGAGGTAGAAGTCTTCACCCTGCTGGAGGTGTCTGGTAGAAGTCTTCACCCTGCTGGAGGTGTCTGGTAGAAGTCTTCACCCCGCTGGAGGTGTCTGGTAGAAGTCTTCACCCTGCTGGAGGTGATTGGTAGAAGTCTTCACACTACTGGAGGTGAATGGTAGAAGTCTTCACCCTGCTGGAGGTAGAAGTCTTCACCCTGCTGGAGGTGTCTGGTAGAAGTCTTCACCCTGCTGGAGGTAGAAGTCTTCACCCTGCTGGAGGTGTCTGGTAGAAGTCTTCACCCCGCTGGAGGTGTCTGGTAGAAGTCTTCACCCTGCTGGAGGTGATGGGTAGAAGTCTTCACACTGCTGGAGGTGTCTGGTAGAAGTCTTCACCCTGCTGGAGGTGTCTGGTAGAAGTCTTCACCCCGCTGAAAGTGAATGGTAGAAGTCTTGACCCCGCTGGAGGTGTCTGGTAGAAGTCTTCACACTACTGGAGGTGAATGGTAGAAGTCTTCACCCTGCTGGAGGTGTCTAGTAGAAGTCTTCACCCTGCTGGAGGTGTCTGGTAGAAGTATTCACCCCGCTGGAGGTGTCTGGTAGAAGTCTTCACCCTGCTGGAGGTGTCTGGTAGAAGTCTTCACCCTGCTGGAGGTGTCTGGTAGAAGTCTTCACCCCGCTGGAGGTGTCTGGTAGAAGTCTTCACCCTGCTGGAGGTGAATGGTAGAAGTCTTGACCCTGCTGGAGGTGAATGGTAGAAGTCTTCACCCTGCTGGAGGGAGAAGTCTTCACCCTGCTGGAGGTGTCTGGTAGAATTCTTCACCCCGCTAGAGGTGTCTGGTAGAAGTCTTCACCCTGCTGGAGGTGTCTGGTAGAAGTCTTCACCCTGCTGTAGGTGAATGGTAGAAGTCTTCACCCCGCTGGAGGTGTCTGGTAGAAGTCGTCACCCTGCTGGAGGTGTCTGGTAGAAGTCTTCACCCTGCTGGAGGTGTCTGGCAGAAGTCTTCACCCCGCTGTAGGTGAATGGCAGAAGTCTTCACCCTGCTGGAGGTGTCTGGTAGAAGTCTTGACCCCGCTGGAGGTGAATGGTAGAAGTCTTCACCCTGCTGGAGGTGGTTGGTAGAAGTCTTCACCCCGCTGTAGGTGAATGGCAGAAGTCTTCACCCTGCTGGAGGTGTCTGGTAGAAGTCTTGACCCCGCTGGAGGTGTCTGGTAGAAGTCTTCACCCTGCTGGAGGTGGTTGGTAGAAGTCTTCACCCCGCTGGAGGTGTCTGGTAGAAGTCTTCACCCCGCTGGAGGTGTCTGGTAGAAGTCTTCACCCTGCTGGAGGTGAATGGTAGAAGTCTTCACCCCGCTGGAGGTGTCTGGTAGAAGTCTTCACCCCGCTGGAGGTGTCTGGTAGAAGTCTTCACCCTGCTGGAGGTGGTTGGTAGAAGTCTTCACCCCGCTGGAGGTGTCTGGTAGAAGTCTTCACCCCGCTGGATGTGTCTGGTAGAAGTCTTCACCCTGCTGGAGGTGAATGGTAGAAGTCTTCACCCTGCTGGAGGTGTCTGGTAGAAGTCTTCACCCTGCTGGAGGTAGAAGTCTTCACCCCGCTGGAGGTGTCTGGTAGAAGTCTTCACCCTGCTGGAGGTGTCTGGTAGAAGTCTTCACCCTGCTGGAGGTGAATGGTAGAAGTCTTCACCCTGCTGGAGGTGTCTGGTAGAAGTCTTCACTCTGCTGGAGGTGAATGGTAGAAGTCTTCACCCCGCTGGAGGTGTCTGGTAGAAGTCTTCACCCCGCTGGAGGTGTCTGGTAGAAGTCTTCACCCTGCTGGAGGTGTCTGGTAGAAGTCTTCACCCCGCTGGAGGTGAATGGTAGAAGTCTTCACCCTGCTGGAGGTGTCTGGTAGAAGTCTTCACCCTGCTGGAGGTAGAAGTCTTCACCCCGCTGGAGGTGTCTGGTAGAAGTCTTCACCCTGCTGGAGGTGTCTGGTAGAAGTCTTCACCCTGCTGGAGGTGTCTGGTAGAAGTCTTCACCCCGCTGGAGGTGTCTGGTAGAAGTCTTCACCCTGCTGGAGGTGAATGGTAGAAGTCTTCACCCTGCTGGAGGTGTCTGGTAGAAGTCTTCACCCTGCTGGAGGTGTCTGGTAGAAGTCTTCACCCTGCTGGAGGTAGAAGTCTTCACCCCGCTGGAGGTGTCTGGTAGAAGTCTTCACCCTGCTGGAGGTGTCTGGTAGAAGTCTTCACCCTGCTGGAGGTGTCTGGTAGAAGTCTTCACCCCGCTGGAGGTGAATGGTAGAAGTCTTCACCCTGCTGGAGGTGTCTGGTAGAAGTCTTCACCCTGCTGGAGGTGTCTGGTAGAAGTCTTCACCCCGCTGGAGGTGTCTAGTAGAAGTCTTCACCCTGCTGGAGGTGTCTGGTAGAAGTCTTCACCCTGCTGGAGGTGTCTGGTAGAAGTCTTCACCCTGCTGGAGGTGTCTGGTAGAAGTCTTCACCCTGCTGGAGGTGTCTGGTAGAAGTCTACACCCTGCTGGAGGTGAATGGTAGAAGTCTACACCCTGCTGGAGGTGCATGGTAGAAGTCTTCACCCTGCTGGAGGTGAATGGTAGAAGTCTTCACCCTGCTGGAGGTGTCTGGTAGAAGTCTTCACCCTGCTGGAGGTGTCTGGTAGAAGTCTTCACCCTGCTGGAGGTGTCTGGTAGAAGTCTTCACCCTGCTGGAGGTGTCTGGTAGAAGTCTTCACCCTGCTGGAGGTGAATGGTAGAAGTCTTCACCCCGCTGGAGGTGTCTGGTAGAAGTCTTCACCCCGCTGGAGGTGTCTGGTAGAAGTCTTCACCCTGCTGGAGGTGTCTGGTAGAAGTCTTCACCCCGCTGGAGGTGAATGGTAGAAGTCTTCACCCTGCTGGAGGTGTCTGGTAGAAGTCTTCACCCTGCTGGAGGTAGAAGTCTTCACCCCGCTGGAGGTGTCTGGTAGAAGTCTTCACCCTGCTGGAGGTGTCTGGTAGAAGTCTTCACCCTGCTGAAGGTGTCTGGTAGAAGTCTTCACCCCGCTGGAGGTGTCTGGTAGAAGTCTTCACCCTGCTGGAGGTGAATGGTAGAAGTCTTCACCCTGCTGGAGGTGTCTGGTAGAAGTCTTCACCCTGCTGGAGGTGTCTGGTAGAAGTCTTCACCCCGCTGGAGGTGTCTGGTAGAAGTCTTCACCCTGCTGGAGGTGTCTGGTAGAAGTCTTCACCCTGCTGGAGGTGTCTGGTAGAAGTCTTCACCCTGCTGGAGGTGTCTGGTAGAAGTCTACACCCTGCTGGAGGTGCATGGTAGAAGTCTTCACCCTGCTGGAGGTGTCTGGTAGAAGTCTTCACCCTGCTGGAGGTGTCTGGTAGAAGTCTTCACCCTGCTGGAGGTAGAAGTCTTCACCCTGCTGGTGGTGTCTGGTAGAAGTCACCCTGCTGGAGGTGTCTGGTAGAAGTCACCCTGCTGGAGTTGATTGGTAGAAGTCACCCTGCTGGAGGTGTCTGGTAGAGATCTTCAGAGTTGAAAGTTATCTCCATGAACTGTTCCCCCCTTCCTCTCTCCCCCCTCCTCCCTCACCCCATCTTCCCTCCTCCCCCCCAGTCTCTAAGGTGTGTAAGCAGCTGATGTTGCTGGAGGCAGAGAAGCAGAGGCTGGAGGGGGAGCTGGAGGTAACGAGGAGTGAGCTCCACACTCTGCAGACAGAACACATGCAGGCACGGTGCAGTCTGGAGAATGCAGTCAGCTGGGACGAACACCACGCCATCGCCACCAAACTCAAACGGTAGTTATAATACACTGGGATGAACACCACGCCATCACCACCAAACTCAAACGGTAGTTATAATACACTGGGACGAACATCACGCCATCGCCACCAAACTCAAACGGTCGCTAGTTATAATACACTGGGATGAACACCACGCCATCACCACCAAACTCAAACGGTAGCTAGTTATAATACACTGGGACGAACATCACGCCATCACCACCAATTCAAACGGTTATAATACACTGGGACGAACACCACGCCATCACCACCAAACTCAAACGGTAGCTAGTTATAATACACTGGGATGAACACCACGCCATCACCACCAAACTCAAACGGTTATAATACACTGGGATGAACACCACGCCATCACCACCAAACTCAAACGGTAGCTAGTTATAATACACTGGGATGATATACAATACACTGCACGGGGTCATAGGTTCAGACGTGGTCATAGGTTCAGACGTGGTCATAGGTTCATAGGATCAGACGTGGTCATAGGTTCATAGGATCAGACGTGGTCATGGGTTCATAGGATCAGACGTGGTCATGGGTTCATAGGATCAGACGTGGTCATGGGTTCAGACGTGGTCATAGGATCAGACTTGGTCATAGGATCAGACGTGATCATAGTTTCAGACGTGGTCATAGGATCAGACTTGGTCATAGGATCAGTCGTGGTCATAGGATCAGACTTGGTCATAGGATCAGTCGTGGTCATAGGTTCAGACGTGGTCATAGGTTCAGACGTGGTCATAGGTTCAGACGTGGTCATGGTTTCAGACGTTGTCATAGGATCAGTCGTGGTCATAGGATCAGTCGTGGTCATAGTTTCAGACGTGGTCATAGTTTCAGACGTGGTCATAGGATCAGACTTGGTCATAGGATCAGTCGTGGTCATAGGTTCAGACGTGGTCATAGGTTCAGACGTGGTCATAGGTTCAGACGTGGTCATAGTTTCAGACGTTGTCATAGGTTCAGACGTGGTCATAGGTCCATAGGTTCAGACGTGGTCATAGGTTCAGAGATGAGGAACAGCTGTAGATAGTCACCATGGAACAGAGATGAGGAACAGAGATGAGGAACAGCTGTAGATAGTCACCATGGAACAGAGATGAGGAACAGCTGTAGATAGTCACCATGGAACAGAGATGAGGAACAGAGACGAGGAACAGCTGTAGATAGTCACCATGGAACAGAGATGAGGAACAGAGATGAGGAACAGCTGTAGATAGTCACCATGGAACAGAGATGAGGAACAGCTGTATATAGTCACCATTTAACAGAGATGAGGAACAGAGATGAGGAACAGGGAAGAGGAACAGGGATGATGAACAGGGATTAGGAACAAACATGAGGAACAGAGATGAGGAACAGCTGTATATAGTCACCATGGAACAGAGATGAGGAACAGCTGTATATAGTCACCATGGAACAGAGATGAGGAACAGGGATGAGGAACAGAGATGAGGAACAGGGAAGAGGAACAGGGAAGAGGAACAGGGATTAGGAACAGAGATGAGGAACAGAGATGAGGAACAGCTGTATATAGTCACCATGGAACAGAGATGAGGAACAGCTGTATATAGTCACCATGGAACAGAGATGAGGAACAGAGATGAGGAACAGCTGTAGATAGTCACCATGGAACAGAGATGAGGAACAGAGATGAGGAACAGAGATGAGGAACAGCTGTAGATAGTCACCATGGAACAGAGATGAGGAACAGCTGTAGATAGTCACCATGGAACAGAGATGAGGAACAGCTGTAGATAGTCACCATGGAACAGAGATGAGGAACAGAGATGAGGAACAGCTGTAGATAGTCACCATGGAACAGAGATGAGGAACAGAGACGAGGAACAGCTGTAGATGGTCACCATGGAACAGAGATGAGGAACAGGGATGAGGAACAGCTGTAGATAGTCACCATGGAACAGAGATGAGGAACAGCTGTAGATAGTCACCATGGAACAGAGATGAGGAACAGAGATGAGGAACAGCTGTAGATAGTCACCATGGAACAGAGATGAGGAACAGCTGTAGATAGTCACCATGGAACAGAGATGAGGGACAGCTGTAGATAGTCACCATGGAACAGAGATGAGGAACAGCTGTAGATAGTCACCATGGAACAGAGATGAGGAACAGCTGTAGATAGTCACCATGGAACAGAGATGAGGAACAGAGATGAGGAACAGAGATGAGGAACAGCTGTAGATGGTCACCATCCATGGAACAGAGATGAGGAACAGCTGTAGATAGTCACCATGGAACAGAGATGGGGAACAGAGATGAGGAACAGCTGTAGATGGTCACCATGGAACAGAGATGAGGAACAGAGATGAGGAACAGCTGTAGATAGTCACCATGGAACAGAGATGAGGAACAGCTGTAGATAGTCACCATGGAACAGAGATGAGGAACAGCTGTAGATAGTCACCATGGAACAGAGATGAGGAACAGAGATGAGGAACAGAGATGAGGAGCAGCTGTAGATAGTCACCATGGAACAGAGATGAGCAACAGAGATGAGGAACAGCTGTAGATAGTCACCATTGAACAGAGATGAGGAACAGAGATGAGGAACAGCTGTAGATAGTCACCATGGAACAGAGATGAGGAACAGCTGTAGATAGTCACCATGGAACAGAGATGAGGAACAGAGATGAGGAACAGCTGTAGATAGTCACCATGGAACAGAGATGAGGAACAGAGATGAGGAACAGCTGTAGATAGTCACCATGGAACAGAGATGAGGAACAGAGATGAGGAACAGCTGTAGATAGTCACCATGGAACAGAGATGAGGAACAGCTGTAGATAGTCACCATGGAACAGAGATGAGGAACAGCTGTAGATAGTCACCATGGAACAGAGATGAGGAACAGAGATGAGGAACAGCTGTAGATAGTCACCATGGAACAGAGATGAGGAACAGAGACGAGGAACAGCTGTAGATGGTCACCATGGAACAGAGATGAGGAACAGGGATGAGGAACAGCTGTAGATAGTCACCATGGAAGAGAGATGAGGAACAGCTGTAGATAGTCACCATGGAACAGAGATGAGGAACAGCTGTAGATAGTCACCATGGAACAGAGATGAGGAACAGCTGTAGATAGTCACCATGGAACAGAGATGAGGGACAGCTGTAGATAGTCACCATGGAACAGAGATGAGGAACAGCTGTAGATAGTCACCATGGAACAGAGATGAGGAACAGCTGTAGATAGTCACCATGGAACAGAGATGAGGAACAGAGATGAGGAACAGAGATGAGGAACAGCTGTAGATGGTCACCATCCATGGAACAGAGATGAGGAACAGCTGTAGATAGTCACCATGGAACAGAGATGGGGAACAGAGATGAGGAACAGCTGTAGATGGTCACCATGGAACAGAGATGAGGAACAGAGATGAGGAACAGCTGTAGATAGTCACCATGGAACAGAGATGAGGAACAGCTGTAGATAGTCACCATGGAACAGAGATGAGGAACAGCTGTAGATAGTCACCATGGAACAGAGATGAGGAACAGAGATGAGGAACAGAGATGAGGAGCAGCTGTAGATAGTCACCATGGAACAGAGATGAGCAACAGAGATGAGGAACAGCTGTAGATAGTCACCATTGAACAGAGATGAGGAACAGAGATGAGGAACAGCTGTAGATAGTCACCATGGAACAGAGATGAGGAACAGCTGTAGATAGTCACCATGAAACAGAGATGAGGAACAGAGATGAGGAACAGCTGTAGATAGTCACCATGGAACAGAGATGAGGAACAGAGATGAGGAACAGCTGTAGATAGTCACCATGGAACAGAGATGAGGAACAGAGATGAGGAACAGCTGTAGATAGTCACCATGGAACAGAGATGAGGAACAGCTGTAGATAGTCACCATGGAACAGAGATGAGGAACAGCTGTAGATAGTCACCATGGAACAGAGATGAGGAACAGAGATGAGGAACAGCTGTAGATAGTCACCATGGAACAGAGATGAGGAACAGCTGTAGATAGTCACCATGGAACAGAGATGAGGAACAGAGATGAGGAACAGCTGTAGATAGTCACCATGGAACAGAGATGAGGAACAGCTGTAGATAGTCACCATGGAACAGAGATGAGGAACAGCTGTAGATAGTCACCATGGAACAGAGATGAGGAACAGCTGTAGATAGTCACCATGGAACAGAGATGAGGAACAGCTGTAGATAGTCACCATGGAACAGAGATGAGGAACAGAGATGAGGAACAGAGATGAGGAACAGCTGTAGATGGTCACCATCCATGGAACAGAGATGAGGAACAGCTGTAGATAGTCACCATGGAACAGAGATGGGGAACAGAGATGAGGAACAGCTGTAGATGGTCACCATGGAACAGAGATGAGGAACAGAGATGAGGAACAGCTGTAGATAGTCACCATGGAACAGAGATGAGGAACAGCTGTAGATAGTCACCATGGAACAGAGATGAGGAACAGCTGTAGATAGTCACCATGGAACAGAGATGAGGAACAGAGATGAGGAACAGAGATGAGGAGCAGCTGTAGATAGTCACCATGGAACAGAGATGAGCAACAGAGATGAGGAACAGCTGTAGATAGTCACCATTGAACAGAGATGAGGAACAGAGATGAGGAACAGCTGTAGATAGTCACCATGGAACAGAGATGAGGAACAGCTGTAGATAGTCACCATGGAACAGAGATGAGGAACAGAGATGAGGAACAGCTGTAGATAGTCACCATGGAACAGAGATGAGGAACAGAGATGAGGAACAGCTGTAGATAGTCACCATGGAACAGAGATGAGGAACAGAGATGAGGAACAGCTGTAGATGGTCACCATGGAACAGAGATGAGGAACAGCTGTAGATAGTCACCATGGAACAGAGATGAGGAACAGAGATGAGGAACAGCTGTAGATAGTCACCATGGAACAGAGATGAGGAACAGCTGTAGATAGTCACCATGGAACAGAGATGAGGAACAGCTGTAGATAGTCACCATGGAACAGAGATGAGGAACAGAGACGAGGAACAGCTGTAGATAGTCACCATGGAACAGAGATGAGGAACAGAGATGAGGAACAGCTGTAGATAGTCACCATGGAACAGAGATGAGGAACAGCTGTATATAGTCACCATTTAACAGAGATGAGGAACAGAGATGAGGAACAGGGAAGAGGAACAGGGATGATGAACAGGGATTAGGAACAAACATGAGGAACAGAGATGAGGAACAGCTGTATATAGTCACCATGGAACAGAGATGAGGAACAGCTGTATATAGTCACCATGGAACAGAGATGAGGAACAGGGATGAGGAACAGAGATGAGGAACAGGGAAGAGGAACAGGGAAGAGGAACAGGGATTAGGAACAGAGATGAGGAACAGAGATGAGGAACAGCTGTATATAGTCACCATGGAACAGAGATGAGGAACAGCTGTATATAGTCACCATGGAACAGAGATGAGGAACAGAGATGAGGAACAGCTGTAGATAGTCACCATGGAACAGAGATGAGGAACAGAGATGAGGAACAGAGATGAGGAACAGCTGTAGATAGTCACCATGGAACAGAGATGAGGAACAGCTGTAGATAGTCACCATGGAACAGAGATGAGGAACAGCTGTAGATAGTCACCATGGAACAGAGATGAGGAACAGAGATGAGGAACAGCTGTAGATAGTCACCATGGAACAGAGATGAGGAACAGAGACGAGGAACAGCTGTAGATGGTCACCATGGAACAGAGATGAGGAACAGGGATGAGGAACAGCTGTAGATAGTCACCATGGAACAGAGATGAGGAACAGCTGTAGATAGTCACCATGGAACAGAGATGAGGAACAGAGATGAGGAACAGCTGTAGATAGTCACCATGGAACAGAGATGAGGAACAGCTGTAGATAGTCACCATGGAACAGAGATGAGGGACAGCTGTAGATAGTCACCATGGAACAGAGATGAGGAACAGCTGTAGATAGTCACCATGGAACAGAGATGAGGAACAGCTGTAGATAGTCACCATGGAACAGAGATGAGGAACAGAGATGAGGAACAGAGATGAGGAACAGCTGTAGATGGTCACCATCCATGGAACAGAGATGAGGAACAGCTGTAGATAGTCACCATGGAACAGAGATGGGGAACAGAGATGAGGAACAGCTGTAGATGGTCACCATGGAACAGAGATGAGGAACAGAGATGAGGAACAGCTGTAGATAGTCACCATGGAACAGAGATGAGGAACAGCTGTAGATAGTCACCATGGAACAGAGATGAGGAACAGCTGTAGATAGTCACCATGGAACAGAGATGAGGAACAGAGATGAGGAACAGAGATGAGGAGCAGCTGTAGATAGTCACCATGGAACAGAGATGAGCAACAGAGATGAGGAACAGCTGTAGATAGTCACCATTGAACAGAGATGAGGAACAGAGATGAGGAACAGCTGTAGATAGTCACCATGGAACAGAGATGAGGAACAGCTGTAGATAGTCACCATGGAACAGAGATGAGGAACAGAGATGAGGAACAGCTGTAGATAGTCACCATGGAACAGAGATGAGGAACAGAGATGAGGAACAGCTGTAGATAGTCACCATGGAACAGAGATGAGGAACAGAGATGAGGAACAGCTGTAGATAGTCACCATGGAACAGAGATGAGGAACAGCTGTAGATAGTCACCATGGAACAGAGATGAGGAACAGCTGTAGATAGTCACCATGGAACAGAGATGAGGAACAGAGATGAGGAACAGCTGTAGATAGTCACCATGGAACAGAGATGAGGAACAGAGACGAGGAACAGCTGTAGATGGTCACCATGGAACAGAGATGAGGAACAGGGATGAGGAACAGCTGTAGATAGTCACCATGGAAGAGAGATGAGGAACAGCTGTAGATAGTCACCATGGAACAGAGATGAGGAACAGAGATGAGGAACAGCTGTAGATAGTCACCATGGAACAGAGATGAGGAACAGCTGTAGATAGTCACCATGGAACAGAGATGAGGGACAGCTGTAGATAGTCACCATGGAACAGAGATGAGGAACAGCTGTAGATAGTCACCATGGAACAGAGATGAGGAACAGCTGTAGATAGTCACCATGGAACAGAGATGAGGAACAGAGATGAGGAACAGAGATGAGGAACAGCTGTAGATGGTCACCATCCATGGAACAGAGATGAGGAACAGCTGTAGATAGTCACCATGGAACAGAGATGGGGAACAGAGATGAGGAACAGCTGTAGATGGTCACCATGGAACAGAGATGAGGAACAGAGATGAGGAACAGCTGTAGATAGTCACCATGGAACAGAGATGAGGAACAGCTGTAGATAGTCACCATGGAACAGAGATGAGGAACAGCTGTAGATAGTCACCATGGAACAGAGATGAGCAACAGAGATGAGGAACAGCTGTAGATAGTCACCATTGAACAGAGATGAGGAACAGAGATGAGGAACAGCTGTAGATAGTCACCATGGAACAGAGATGAGGAACAGCTGTAGATAGTCACCATGAAACAGAGATGAGGAACAGAGATGAGGAACAGCTGTAGATAGTCACCATGGAACAGAGATGAGGAACAGAGATGAGGAACAGCTGTAGATAGTCACCATGGAACAGAGATGAGGAACAGAGATGAGGAACAGCTGTAGATAGTCACCATGGAACAGAGATGAGGAACAGCTGTAGATAGTCACCATGGAACAGAGATGAGGAACAGCTGTAGATAGTCACCATGGAACAGAGATGAGGAACAGAGATGAGGAACAGCTGTAGATAGTCACCATGGAACAGAGATGAGGAACAGCTGTAGATAGTCACCATGGAACAGAGATGAGGAACAGAGATGAGGAACAGCTGTAGATAGTCACCATGGAACAGAGATGAGGAACAGCTGTAGATAGTCACCATGGAACAGAGATGAGGAACAGCTGTAGATAGTCACCATGGAACAGAGATGAGGAACAGCTGTAGATAGTCACCATGGAACAGAGATGAGGAACAGCTGTAGATAGTCACCATGGAACAGAGATGAGGAACAGAGATGAGGAACAGAGATGAGGAACAGAGATGAGGAACAGCTGTAGATGGTCACCATCCATGGAACAGAGATGAGGAACAGCTGTAGATAGTCACCATGGAACAGAGATGGGGAACAGAGATGAGGAACAGCTGTAGATGGTCACCATGGAACAGAGATGAGGAACAGAGATGAGGAACAGCTGTAGATAGTCACCATGGAACAGAGATGAGGAACAGCTGTAGATAGTCACCATGGAACAGAGATGAGGAACAGCTGTAGATAGTCACCATGGAACAGAGATGAGGAACAGAGATGAGGAGCAGCTGTAGATAGTCACCATGGAACAGAGATGAGCAACAGAGATGAGGAACAGCTGTAGATAGTCACCATTGAACAGAGATGAGGAACAGAGATGAGGAACAGCTGTAGATAGTCACCATGGAACAGAGATGAGGAACAGCTGTAGATAGTCACCATGGAACAGAGATGAGGAACAGAGATGAGGAACAGCTGTAGATAGTCACCATGGAACAGAGATGAGGAACAGAGATGAGGAACAGCTGTAGATAGTCACCATGGAACAGAGATGAGGAACAGAGATGAGGAACAGCTGTAGATGGTCACCATGGAACAGAGATGAGGAACAGCTGTAGATAGTCACCATGGAACAGAGATGAGGAACAGAGATGAGGAACAGCTGTAGATAGTCACCATGGAACAGAGATGAGGAACAGCTGTAGATAGTCACCATGGAACAGAGATGAGGAACAGCTGTAGATAGTCACCATGGAACAGAGATGAGGAACAGAGACGAGGAACAGCTGTAGATAGTCACCATGGAACAGAGATGAGGAACAGCTGTAGATAGTCACCATGGAACAGAGATGAGGAACAGCTGTATATAGTCACCATTTAACAGAGATGAGGAACAGAGATGAGGAACAGGGAAGAGGAACAGGGATGATGAACAGGGATTAGGAACAAACATGAGGAACAGAGATGAGGAACAGCTGTATATAGTCACCATGGAACAGAGATGAGGAACAGCTGTATATAGTCACCATGGAACAGAGATGAGGAACAGGGATGAGGAACAGAGATGAGGAACAGGGAAGAGGAACAGGGAAGAGGAACAGGGATTAGGAACAGAGATGAGGAACAGAGATGAGGAACAGCTGTATATAGTCACCATGGAACAGAGATGAGGAACAGCTGTATATAGTCACCATGGAACAGAGATGAGGAACAGAGATGAGGAACAGCTGTAGATAGTCACCATGGAACAGAGATGAGGAACAGAGATGAGGAACAGAGATGAGGAACAGCTGTAGATAGTCACCATGGAACAGAGATGAGGAACAGCTGTAGATAGTCACCATGGAACAGAGATGAGGAACAGCTGTAGATAGTCACCATGGAACAGAGATGAGGAACAGAGATGAGGAACAGCTGTAGATAGTCACCATGGAACAGAGATGAGGAACAGAGACGAGGAACAGCTGTAGATGGTCACCATGGAACAGAGATGAGGAACAGGGATGAGGAACAGCTGTAGATAGTCACCATGGAACAGAGATGAGGAACAGCTGTAGATAGTCACCATGGAACAGAGATGAGGAACAGAGATGAGGAACAGCTGTAGATAGTCACCATGGAACAGAGATGAGGAACAGCTGTAGATAGTCACCATGGAACAGAGATGAGGGACAGCTGTAGATAGTCACCATGGAACAGAGATGAGGAACAGCTGTAGATAGTCACCATGGAACAGAGATGAGGAACAGCTGTAGATAGTCACCATGGAACAGAGATGAGGAACAGAGATGAGGAACAGCTGTAGATGGTCACCATCCATGGAACAGAGATGAGGAACAGCTGTAGATAGTCACCATGGAACAGAGATGGGGAACAGAGATGAGGAACAGCTGTAGATGGTCACCATGGAACAGAGATGAGGAACAGAGATGAGGAACAGCTGTAGATAGTCACCATGGAACAGAGATGAGGAACAGCTGTAGATAGTCACCATGGAACAGAGATGAGGAACAGCTGTAGATAGTCACCATGGAACAGAGATGAGGAACAGAGATGAGGAACAGAGATGAGGAGCAGCTGTAGATAGTCACCATGGAACAGAGATGAGCAACAGAGATGAGGAACAGCTGTAGATAGTCACCATTGAACAGAGATGAGGAACAGAGATGAGGAACAGCTGTAGATAGTCACCATGGAACAGAGATGAGGAACAGCTGTAGATAGTCACCATGGAACAGAGATGAGGAACAGAGATGAGGAACAGCTGTAGATAGTCACCATGGAACAGAGATGAGGAACAGAGATGAGGAACAGCTGTAGATAGTCACCATGGAACAGAGATGAGGAACAGAGATGAGGAACAGCTGTAGATAGTCACCATGGAACAGAGATGAGGAACAGCTGTAGATAGTCACCATGGAACAGAGATGAGGAACAGCTGTAGATAGTCACCATGGAACAGAGATGAGGAACAGAGATGAGGAACAGCTGTAGATAGTCACCATGGAACAGAGATGAGGAACAGCTGTAGATAGTCACCATGGAACAGAGATGAGGAACAGAGATGAGGAACAGCTGTAGATAGTCACCATGGAACAGAGATGAGGAACAGCTGTAGATAGTCACCATGGAACAGAGATGAGGAACAGCTGTAGATAGTCACCATGGAACAGAGATGAGGAACAGCTGTAGATAGTCACCATGGAACAGAGATGAGGAACAGCTGTATATAGTCACCATGGAACAGAGATGAGGAACAGAGATGAGGAACAGAGATGAGGAACAGCTGTAGATGGTCACCATCCATGGAACAGAGATGAGGAACAGCTGTAGATAGTCACCATGGAACAGAGATGGGGAACAGAGATGAGGAACAGCTGTAGATGGTCACCATGGAACAGAGATGAGGAACAGAGATGAGGAACAGCTGTAGATAGTCACCATGGAACAGAGATGAGGAACAGCTGTAGATAGTCACCATGGAACAGAGATGAGGAACAGCTGTAGATAGTCACCATGGAACAGAGATGAGGAACAGAGATGAGGAACAGAGATGAGGAGCAGCTGTAGATAGTCACCATGGAACAGAGATGAGCAACAGAGATGAGGAACAGCTGTAGATAGTCACCATTGAACAGAGATGAGGAACAGAGATGAGGAACAGCTGTAGATAGTCACCATGGAACAGAGATGAGGAACAGCTGTAGATAGTCACCATGGAACAGAGATGAGGAACAGAGATGAGGAACAGCTGTAGATAGTCACCATGGAACAGAGATGAGGAACAGAGATGAGGAACAGCTGTAGATAGTCACCATGGAACAGAGATGAGGAACAGAGATGAGGAACAGCTGTAGATGGTCACCATGGAACAGAGATGAGGAACAGCTGTAGATAGTCACCATGGAACAGAGATGAGGAACAGAGATGAGGAACAGCTGTAGATAGTCACCATGGAACAGAGATGAGGAACAGCTGTAGATAGTCACCATGGAACAGAGATGAGGAACAGCTGTAGATAGTCACCATGGAACAGAGATGAGGAACAGAGATGAGGAACAGCTGTAGATAGTCACCATGGAACAGAGATGAGGAACAGAGACGAGGAACAGCTGTAGATAGTCACCATGGAACAGAGATGAGGAACAGCTGTAGATAGTCACCATGGAACAGAGATGAGGAACAGAGACGAGGAACAGCTGTAGATAGTCACCATGGAACAGAGATGAGGAACAGCTGTAGATAGTCACCATGGAACAGAGATGAGGAACAGCTGTAGATATTCACCATGGAACAGAGATGAGGAACAGAGATGAGGAACAGCTGTAGATAGTCACCATGGAACAGAGATGAGGAACAGAGATGAGGAACAGCTGTAGATAGTCACCATGGAACAGAGATGAGGAACAGCTGTAGATAGTCACCATGGAACAGAGATGAGGAACAGCTGTAGATAGTCACCATGGAACAGAGATGAGGAACAGCTGTAGATAGTCACCATGGAACAGAGATGAGGAACAGCTGTAGATAGTCACCATGGAACAGAGATGAGGAACAGAGATGAGGAACAGAGATGAGGAACAGCTGTAGATAGTCTCCATGGAACAGAGATGAGGAACAGCTGTAGATAGTCACCATGGAACAGAGATGAGGAACAGAGATGAGGAACAGAGATGAGGAACAGCTGTATATAGTCACCATGGAACAGAGATGAGGAACAGAGATGAGGAACAGAGATGAGGAACAGCTGTAGATGATCACCATCCATGGAACAGAGATGAGGAACAGCTGTAGATAGTCACCATGGGACAGAGATGAGGAACAGCTGTAGATAGTCACCATGGAACAGAGATGAGGAACAGAGATGAGGAACAGCTGTAGATAGTCACCATGGAACAGAGATGAGGAACAGCTGTAGATAGTCACCATGGAACAGAGATGAGGAACAGAGATGAGGAACAGAGATGAGGAACAGCTGTATATAGTCACCATGGAACAGAGATGAGGAACAGAGATGAGGAACAGAGATGAGGAACAGCTGTAGATAGTCACCATGGAACAGAGATGAGGAACAGCTGTAGATAGTCACCATGGAACAGAGATGAGGAACAGCTGTAGATAGTCACCATGGAACAGAGATGAGGAACAGAGATGAGGAACAGCTGTATATAGTCACCATGGAACAGAGATGAGGAACAGAGATGAGGAACAGAGATGAGGAACAGCTGTAGATAGTCACCATGGAACAGAGATGAGGAACAGCTGTAGATAGTCACCATGGAACAGAGATGAGGAACAGCTGTAGATAGTCACCATGGAACAGAGATGAGGAACAGCTGTATATAGTCACCATGGAACAGAGATGAGGAACAGAGATGAGGAACAGAGATGAGGAACAGCTGTAGATAGTCACCATGGAACAGAGATGAGGAACAGAGATGAGGAACAGAGATGAGGAACAGAGATGAGGAACAGAGATGAGGAACAGAGATGAGGAACAGCTGTAGATAGTCACCATGGAACAGAGATGAGGAACAGAGATGAGGAACAGCTGTAGATATTCACCATGGAACAGAGATGAGGAACAGCTGTAGATAGTCACCATGGAACAGAGATGAGGAACAGCTGTAGATAGTCACCATGGAACAGAGATGAGGAACAGCTGTAGATAGTCACCATGGAACAGAGATGAGGAACAGAGATGAGGAACAGCTGTAGATAGTCACCATGGAACAGAGATGAGGAACAGAGATGAGGGACAGAGATGAGGAACAGAGATGAGGAACAGCTGTAGATAGTCACCATGGAACAGAGATGAGGAACAGAGATGAGGGACAGAGATGAGGAACAGAGATGAGGAACAGCTGTAGATAGTCACCATGGAACAGAGATGAGGAACAGCTGTAGATAGTCACCATGGAACAGAGATGAGGAACAGCTGTAGATAGTCACCATGGAACAGAGATGAGGAACAGCTGTAGATAGTCACCATGGAACAGAGATGAGGAACAGAGATGAGGAACAGAGATGAGGAACAGCTGTATATAGTCACCATGGAACAGAGATGAGGAACAGCTGTAGATAGTCACCATGGAACAGAGATGAGGAACAGCTGTAGATAGTCACCATGGAACAGAGATGAGGAACAGCTGTAGATAGTCACCATGGAACAGAGATGAGGAACAGCTGTAGATAGTCACCATGGAACAGAGATGAGGAACAGAGATGAGGAACAGCTGTAGATAGTCACCATGGAACAGAGATGAGGAACAGAGATGAGGAACAGCTGTATATAGTCACCATGGAACAGAGATGAGGAACAGAGATGAGGAACAGAGATGAGGAACAGCTGTAGATAGTCACCATGGAACAGAGATGAGGAACAGCTGTAGATAGTCACCATGGAACAGAGATGAGGAACAGCTGTAGATAGTCACCATGGAACAGAGATGAGGAACAGCTGTATATAGTCACCATGGAACAGAGATGAGGAACAGAGATGAGGAACAGAGATGAGGAACAGCTGTAGATAGTCACCATGGAACAGAGATGAGGAACAGAGATGAGGAACAGAGATGAGGAACAGAGATGAGGAACAGAGATGAGGAACAGAGATGAGGAACAGCTGTAGATAGTCACCATGGAACAGAGATGAGGAACAGAGATGAGGAACAGCTGTAGATATTCACCATGGAACAGAGATGAGGAACAGCTGTAGATAGTCACCATGGAACAGAGATGAGGAACAGCTGTAGATAGTCACCATGGAACAGAGATGAGGAACAGCTGTAGATAGTCACCATGGAACAGAGATGAGGAACAGAGATGAGGAACAGCTGTAGATAGTCACCATGGAACAGAGATGAGGAACAGAGATGAGGGACAGAGATGAGGAACAGCTGTAGATAGTCACCATGGAACAGAGATGAGGAACAGAGATGAGGGACAGAGATGAGGAACAGAGATGAGGAACAGCTGTAGATAGTCACCATGGAACAGAGATGAGGAACAGCTGTAGATAGTCACCATGGAACAGAGATGAGGAACAGCTGTAGATAGTCACCATGGAACAGAGATGAGGAACAGCTGTAGATAGTCACCATGGAACAGAGATGAGGAACAGAGATGAGGAACAGAGATGAGGAACAGCTGTATATAGTCACCATGGAACAGAGATGAGGAACAGCTGTAGATAGTCACCATGGAACAGAGATGAGGAACAGCTGTAGATAGTCACCATGGAACAGAGATGAGGAACAGCTGTAGATAGTCACCATGGAACAGAGATGAGGAACAGAGATGAGGAACAGCTGTAGATAGTCACCATGGAACAGAGATGAGGAACAGCTGTAGATAGTCACCATGGAACAGAGATGAGGAACAGCTGTAGATAGTCACCATGGAACAGAGATGAGGAACAGCTGTAGATAGTCACCATGGAACAGAGATGAGGAACAGAGATGAGGAACAGCTGTAGATAGTCACCATGGAACAGAGATGAGGAACAGAGATGAGGAACAGCTGTAGATAGTCACCATGGAACAGAGATGAGGAACAGCTGTAGATAGTCACCATGGAACAGAGATGAGGAACAGCTGTAGATAGTCACCATGGAACAGAGATGAGGAACAGCTGTAGATAGTCACCATAGAACAGAGATGAGGAACAGCTGTAGATAGTCACCATGGAACAGAGATGAGGAACAGAGATGAGGAACAGAGATGAGGAACAGCTGTAGATAGTCACCATGGAACAGAGATGAGGAACAGCTGTAGATAGTCACCATGGAACAGAGATGAGGAACAGAGATGAGGAACAGAGATGAGGAACAGCTGTATATAGTCACCATGGAACAGAGATGAGGAACAGAGATGAGGAACAGCTGTAGATGGTCACCATCCATGGAACAGAGATGAGGAACAGCTGTAGATAGTCACCATGGAACAGAGATGAGGAACAGAGATGAGGAACAGCTGTAGATAGTCACCATGGAACAGAGATGAGGAACAGCTGTAGATAGTCACCATGGAACAGAGATGAGGAACAGAGATGAATAACAGCTGTAGATAGTCACCATGGAACAGAGATGAGGAACAGAGATGAGGAACAGAGATGAGGAACAGCTGTAGATAGTCACCATGGAACAGAGATGAGGAACAGCTGTAGATAGTCACCGTGGAACAGAGATGAGGAACAGCTGTAGATAGTCACCATGGAACAGAGATGAGGAACAGAGATGAGGAACAGAGATGAGGAACAGCTGTATATAGTCACCATGGAACAGAGATGAGGAACAGCTGTAGATAGTCACCATGGAACAGAGATGAGGAACAGCTGTAGATAGTCACCACGGAACAGAGATGAGGAACAGCTGTAGATAGTCACCATGGAACAGAGATGAGGAACAGAGATGAGGAACAGCTGTAGATAGTCACCATGGAACAGAGATGAGGAACAGCTGTAGATAGTCACCATGGAACAGAGATGAGGAACAGCTGTAGATAGTCACCATGGAACAGAGATGAGGAACAGCTGTAGATAGTCACCATGGAACAGAGATGAGGAACAGCTGTAGATAGTCACCATGGAACAGAGATGAGGAACAGCTGTAGATAGTCACCATGGAACAGAGATGAGGAACAGAGATGAGGAACAGCTGTAGATAGTCACCATGGAACAGAGATGAGGAACAGCTGTAGATAGTCACCATGGAACAGAGATGAGGAACAGCTGTAGATAGTCACCATGGAACAGAGATGAGGAACAGAGATGAGGAACAGCTGTAGATAGTCACCATGGAACAGAGATGAGGAACAGCTGTAGATAGTCACCATGGAACAGAGATGAGGAACAGAGATGAGGAACAGCTGTAGATAGTCACCATGGAACAGAGATGAGGAACAGCTGTAGATAGTCACCATGGAACAGAGATGAGGAACAGCTGTAGATAGTCACCATGGAACAGAGATGAGGAACAGAGACGAGGAACAGCTGTAGATAGTCACCATGGAACAGAGATGAGGAACAGCTGTAGATAGTCACCATGGAACAGAGATGAGGAACAGCTGTAGATAGTCACCATGGAACAGAGATGAGGAACAGAGATGAGGAACAGCTGTAGATAGTCACCATGGAACAGAGATGAGGAACAGCTGTAGATAGTCACCATGGAACAGAGATGAGGAACAGAGATGAGGAACAGCTGTAGATAGTCACCATGGAACAGAGATGAGGAACAGAGACGAGGAACAGAGATGAGGAACAGCTGTAGATAGTCACCATGGAACAGAGATGAGGAACAGCTGTAGATAGTCACCATGGAACAGAGATGAGGAACAGCTGTAGATAGTCACCATGGAACAGAGATGAGGAACAGCTGTAGATAGTCACCATGGAACAGAGATGAGGAACAGCTGTAGATAGTCACCATGGAACAGAGATGAGGAACAGAGATGAGGAACAGAGATGAGGAACAGCTGTAGATAGTCACCATGGAACAGAGATGAGGAACAGCTGTAGATAGTCACCATGGAACAGAGATGAGGAACAGAGATGAGGAACAGCTGTAGATAGTCACCATGGAACAGAGATGAGGAACAGCTGTAGATAGTCACCATGGAACAGAGATGAGGAACAGCTGTAGATAGTCACCATGGAACAGAGATGAGGAACAGCTGTAGATAGTCACCATGGAACAGAGATGAGGAACAGCTGTAGATAGTCACCATGGAACAGAGATGAGGAACAGAGATGAGGAACAGCTGTAGATAGTCACCATGGAACAGAGATGAGGAACAGCTGTAGATAGTCACCATGGAACAGAGATGAGGAACAGAGATGAGGAACAGCTGTAGATAGTCACCATGGAACAGAGATGAGGAACAGCTGTAGATAGTCACCATGGAACAGAGATGAGGAACAGAGATGAGGAACAGCTGTAGATAGTCACCATGGAACAGAGATGAGGAACAGCTGTAGATAGTCACCATGGAACAGAGATGAGGAACAGCTGTAGATAGTCACCATGGAACAGAGATGAGGAACAGCTGTAGATAGTCACCATGGAACAGAGATGAGGAACAGAGATGAGGAACAGCTGTAGATAGTCACCATGGAACAGAGATGAGGAACAGCTGTAGATAGTCACCATGGAACAGAGATGAGGAACAGAGATGAGGAACAGCTGTAGATAGTCACCATGGAACAGAGATGAGGAACAGCTGTAGATAGTCACCATGGAACAGAGATGAGGAACAGAGATGAGGAACAGCTGTAGATAGTCACCATGGAACAGAGATGAGGAACAGAGATGAGGAACAGCTGTAGATAGTCACCATGGAACAGAGATGAGGAACAGAGATGAGGAACAGCTGTAGATAGTCACCATGGAACAGAGATGAGGAACAGCTGTAGATAGTCACCATGGAACAGAGATGAGGAACAGCTGTAGATAGTCACCATGGAACAGAGATGAGGAACAGAGATGAGGAACAGCTGTAGATAGTCACCATGGAACAGAGATGAGGAACAGCTGTAGATAGTCACCATGGAACAGAGATGAGGAACAGAGATGAGGAACAGCTGTAGATAGTCACCATGGAACAGAGATGAGGAACAGCTGTAGATAGTCACCATGGAACAGAGATGAGGAACAGAGATGAGGAACAGCTGTAGATAGTCACCATGGAACAGAGATGAGGAACAGAGACGAGGAACAGAGATGAGGAACAGCTGTAGATAGTCACCATGGAACAGAGATGAGGAACAGCTGTAGATAGTCACCATGGAACAGAGATGAGGAACAGCTGTAGATAGTCACCATGGAACAGAGATGAGGAACAGCTGTAGATAGTCACCATGGAACAGAGATGAGGAACAGCTGTAGATAGTCACCATGGAACAGAGATGAGGAACAGCTGTAGATAGTCACCATGGAACAGAGATGAGGAACAGCTGTAGATAGTCACCATGGAACAGAGATGAGGAACAGCTGTAGATAGTCACCATGGAACAGAGATGAGGAACAGAGATGAGGAACAGAGATGAGGAACAGCTGTAGATAGTCACCATGGAACAGAGATGAGGAACAGCTGTAGATAGTCACCATGGAACAGAGATGAGGAACAGAGATGAGGAACAGCTGTAGATAGTCACCATGGAACAGAGATGAGGAACAGCTGTAGATAGTCACCATGGAACAGAGATGAGGAACAGAGATGAGGAACAGCTGTAGATAGTCACCATGGAACAGAGATGAGGAACAGCTGTAGATAGTCACCATGGAACAGAGATGAGGAACAGAGATGAGGAACAGCTGTAGATAGTCACCATGGAACAGAGATGAGGAACAGAGATGAGGAACAGCTGTAGATAGTCACCATGGAACAGAGATGAGGAACAGAGACGAGGAACAGAGATGAGGAACAGCTGTAGATAGTCACCATGGAACAGAGATGAGGAACAGCTGTAGATAGTCACCATGGAACAGAGATGAGGAACAGCTGTAGATAGTCACCATGGAACAGAGATGAGGAACAGCTGTAGATAGTCACCATGGAACAGAGATGAGGAACAGCTGTAGATAGTCACCATGGAACAGAGATGAGGAACAGCTGTAGATAGTCACCATGGAACAGAGATGAGGAACAGCTGTAGATAGTCACCATGGAACAGAGATGAGGAACAGAGATGAGGAACAGAGATGAGGAACAGCTGTAGATAGTCACCATGGAACAGAGATGAGGAACAGCTGTAGATAGTCACCATGGAACAGAGATGAGGAACAGAGATGAGGAACAGAGATGAGGAACAGCTGTAGATAGTCACCATGGAACAGAGATGAGGAACAGCTGTAGATAGTCACCATGGAACAGAGATGAGGAACAGCTGTAGATAGTCACCATGGAACAGAGATGAGGAACAGCTGTAGATAGTCACCATGGAACAGAGATGAGGGACAGCTGTAGATAGTCACCATGGAACAGAGATGAGGAACAGCTGTAGATAGTCACCATGGAACAGAGATGAGGAACAGAGATGAGGAACAGAGATGAGGAACAGCTGTAGATAGTCACCATGGAACAGAGATGAGGAACAGCTGTAGATAGTCACCATGGAACAGAGATGAGGAACAGCTGTAGATAGTCACCATGGAACAGAGATGAGGAACAGAGATGAGGAACAGCTGTAGATAGTCACCATGGAACAGAGATGAGGAACAGCTGTAGATAGTCACCATGGAACAGAGATGAGGAACAGAGATGAGGAACAGCTGTAGATAGTCACCATGGAACAGAGATGAGGAACAGAGATGAGGAACAGCTGTAGATAGTCACCATGGAACAGAGATGAGGAACAGAGACGAGGAACAGAGATGAGGAACAGCTGTAGATAGTCACCATGGAACAGAGATGAGGAACAGCTGTAGATAGTCACCATGGAACAGAGATGAGGAACAGCTGTAGATAGTCACCATGGAACAGAGATGAGGAACAGCTGTAGATAGTCACCATGGAACAGAGATGAGGAACAGCTGTAGATAGTCACCATGGAACAGAGATGAGGAACAGCTGTAGATAGTCACCATGGAACAGAGATGAGGAACAGCTGTAGATAGTCACCATGGAACAGAGATGAGGAACAGAGATGAGGAACAGAGATGAGGAACAGCTGTAGATAGTCACCATGGAACAGAGATGAGGAACAGCTGTAGATAGTCACCATGGAACAGAGATGAGGAACAGAGATGAGGAACAGAGATGAGGAACAGCTGTAGATAGTCACCATGGAACAGAGATGAGGAACAGCTGTAGATAGTCACCATGGAACAGAGATGAGGAACAGCTGTAGATAGTCACCATGGAACAGAGATGAGGAACAGCTGTAGATAGTCACCATGGAACAGAGATGAGGGACAGCTGTAGATAGTCACCATGGAACAGAGATGAGGAACAGCTGTAGATAGTCACCATGGAACAGAGATGAGGAACAGCTGTAGATAGTCACCACGGAACAGAGATGAGGAACAGCTGTAGATAGTCACCATGGAACAGAGATGAGGAACAGAGATGAGGAACAGCTGTAGATAGTCACCATGGAACAGAGATGAGGAACAGCTGTAGATAGTCACCATGGAACAGAGATGAGGAACAGCTGTAGATAGTCACCATGGAACAGAGATGAGGAACAGCTGTAGATAGTCACCATGGAACAGAGATGAGGAACAGAGATGAGGAACAGCTGTAGATAGTCACCATGGAACAGAGATGAGGAACAGCTGTAGTTAGTCACCATGGAACAGAGATGAGGAACAGCTGTAGATAGTCACCATGGAACAGAGATGAGGAACAGAGATGAGGAACAGCTGTAGATAGTCACCATGGAACAGAGATGAGGAACAGCTGTAGATAGTCACCATGGAACAGAGATGAGGAACAGAGATGAGGAACAGCTGTAGATAGTCACCATGGAACAGAGATGAGGAACAGAGATGAGGAACAGCTGTAGATAGTCACCATGGAACAGAGATGAGGAACAGAGATGAGGAACAGCTGTAGATAGTCACCATGGAACAGAGATGAGGAACAGAGATGAGGAACAGCTGTAGATAGTCACCATGGAACAGAGATGAGGAACAGAGATGAGGAACAGCTGTAGATAGTCACCATGGAACAGAGATGAGGAACAGCTGTAGATAGTCACCATGGAACAGAGATGAGGAACAGCTGTAGATAGTTTCCATGGAACAGAGATGAGGAACAGAGATGAGGAACAGCTGTAGATAGTCACCATGGAACAGAGATGAGGAACAGCTGTAGATAGTCACCATGGAACAGAGATGAGGAACAGAGATGAGGAACAGCTGTAGATAGTCACCATGGAACAGAGATGAGGAACAGCTGTAGATAGTCACCATGGAACAGAGATGAGGAACAGAGATGAGGAACAGCTGTAGATAGTCACCATGGAACAGAGATGAGGAACAGAGACGAGGAACAGAGATGAGGAACAGCTGTAGATAGTCACCATGGAACAGAGATGAGGAACAGCTGTAGATAGTCACCATGGAACAGAGATGAGGAACAGCTGTAGATAGTCACCATGGAACAGAGATGAGGAACAACTGTAGATAGTCACCATGGAACAGAGATGAGGAACAGCTGTAGATAGTCACCATGGAACAGAGATGAGGAACAGCTGTAGATAGTCACCATGGAACAGAGATGAGGAACAGCTGTAGATAGTCACCATGGAACAGAGATAAGGAACAGAGATGAGGAACAGAGATGAGGAACAGCTGTAGATAGTCACCATGGAACAGAGATGAGGAACAGCTGTAGATAGTCACCATGGAACAGAGATGAGGAACAGAGATGAGGAACAGCTGTAGATAGTCACCATGGAACAGAGATGAGGAACAGCTGTAGATAGTCACCATGGAAAAGATAAGGAACAGAGATGAGGAACAGCTGTAGATAGTCACCATGGAACAGAGATGAGGAACAGCTGTAGATAGTCACCATGGAACAGAGATGAGGAACAGAGATGAGGAACAGCTGTAGATAGTCACCATGGAACAGAGATGAGGAACAGAGATGAGGAACAGCTGTAGATAGTCACCATGGAACAGAGATGAGGAACAGAGATGAGGAACAGCTGTAGATAGTCACCATGGAACAGAGATGAGGAACAGAGACGAGGAACAGAGATGAGGAACAGCTGTAGATAGTCACCATGGAACAGAGATGAGGAACAGCTGTAGATAGTCACCATGGAACAGAGATGAGGAACAGCTGTAGATAGTCACCATGGAACAGAGATGAGGAACAGCTGTAGATAGTCACCATGGAACAGAGATGAGGAACAGCTGTAGATAGTCACCATGGAACAGAGATGAGGAACAGCTGTAGATAGTCACCATGGAACAGAGATGAGGAACAGCTGTAGATAGTCACCATGGAACAGAGATGAGGAACAGAGATGAGGAACAGCTGTAGATAGTCACCATGGAACAGAGATGAGGAACAGCTGTAGATAGTCACCATGGAACAGAGATGAGGAACAGAGATGAGGAACAGAGATGAGGAACAGCTGTAGATAGTCACCATGGAACAGAGATGAGGAACAGCTGTAGATAGTCACCATGGAACAGAGATGAGGAACAGCTGTAGATAGTCACCATGGAACAGAGATGAGGAACAGCTGTAGATAGTCACCATGGAACAGAGATGAGGGACAGCTGTAGATAGTCACCATGGAACAGAGATGAGGAACAGCTGTAGATAGTCACCATGGAACAGAGATGAGGAACAGCTGTAGATAGTCACCATGGAACAGAGATGAGGAACAGAGATGAGGAACAGAGATGAGGAACAGCTGTAGATAGTCACCATGGAACAGAGATGAGGAACAGCTGTAGATAGTCACCATGGAACAGAGATGAGGAACAGAGATGAGGAACAGAGATGAGGAACAGCTGTAGATAGTCACCATGGAACAGAGATGAGGAACAGCTGTAGATAGTCACCATGGAACAGAGATGAGGAACAGCTGTAGATATTCACCATGGAACAGAGATGAGGAACAGAGATGAGGAACAGCTGTAGATAGTCACCATGGAACAGAGATGAGGAACAGCTGTAGATAGTCACCATGGAACAGAGATGAGGAACAGCTGTAGATAGTCACCATGGAACAGAGATGAGGAACAGCTGTAGATAGTCACCATGGAACAGAGATGAGGAACAGAGATGAGGAACAGAGATGAGGAACAGCTGTAGATAGTCACCATGGAACAGAGATGAGGAACAGCTGTAGATAGTCACCATGGAACAGAGATGAGGAACAGCTGTAGATAGTCACCATGGAACAGAGATGAGGAACAGAGATGAGGAACAGCTGTAGATAGTCACCATGGAACAGATCTAATAATAATAAGCCACTTTAATAATGGGAATTGATGGGAAATGATGTAAATATATCACTAGCCACTTTAAACAATGCTACCTTATATAAATGTTACTTACCCTACATTATTCATCTCATATGCATACGTATATACTGTACTCTATATCATCGACGGTATCCTTATGTAATACATGTATCACTAGCCACTTTATACTATACTATGCCACTTTGTTTACATACTCATCTCATTTGTACATACTGTACCCGATACCATCTACTGTATCTTGCCTATGCTGCTCTGTACCATCACTCATTCACATATCCTTATGTACATATTCTTTATCCCCTTACACTGTGTACAAGACAGTAGTTTTGGAATTGTTAGTTAGATTACTTGTTATTACTGCATTGTCGGAACTAGAAGCACAAGCATTTCGCTACACTCGCATTAACATCTGCTAACCATGTGTATGTGACAAATAAAATTTGATTTGATTTGAGATGAGGAACAGAGATGAGGAACAGAGATGAGGAACAGCTGTAGATAGTCACCATGGAACAGAGATGAGGAACAGCTGTAGATAGTCACCATGGAACAGAGATGAGGAACAGAGATGAGGAACAGAGATGAGGAACAGCTGTAGATAGTCACCATGGAACAGAGATGAGGAACAGCTGCAGATAGTCACCATGGAACAGAGATGAGGAACAGAGATGAGGAACAGAGATGAGGAACAGCTGTAGATAGTCACCATGGAACAGAGATGAGGAACAGCTGTAGATAGTCACCATGGAACAGAGATGAGGAACAGCTGTAGATAGTCACCATGGAACAGAGATGAGGAACAGCTGTAGATAGTCACCATGGAACAGAGATGAGGAACAGAGATGAGGAACAGAGACGAGGAACAGCTGTAGATAGTCACCATGGAACAGAGATGAGGAACAGAGATGAGGAACAGCTGTAGATAGTCAAAAAAAACATGTTTTAACTACAATCATAAAGTGTGTGTGTGTGTGTGTGTGTGTGTGTGTGTGTCTCTGTGTCTGTGTCTGTGTCTCTGTGTGTGTGTGTTATCTACCGTAGCCAACTGGAGGCTGATTCAGGCCGTCAGCAGACTGAGCTAGAGGAGCTGCAGCAGAGAGTGACTAGTCTACAGACAGAGAAGAACAGTCTGCTGTTGGACAAAACCAACCTGACTGCTGACATCAAGAGTCTGGAGGCTGACCTGGAGGTGTCTCGACATGCTAACAGGTACTCAGACCCTGACCTGACCCCTAACCTCACTGCTGACATCAAGAGTCTGGAGGCTGACCTGGAGGTGTCCCGACATGCTAACAGGTACTCAGACCCTGACCTGACCCCTGACCCCTAACCTCACTGCTGACATCAAGAGTCTGGAGACTGACCTGGAGGTATCCCGACATGCCAACAGGTACTCAGACCCTGACCCCTAACCTCACTGCTGACATCAAGAGTCTGGAGGCTGACCTGGAGGTGTCCCGACATGCTAACAGGTACTCAGACCTTGACCCCTGACCCCTAACCTCACT
The DNA here is from genome assembly GCF_057628025.1 of Oncorhynchus mykiss. NCBI lineage: Eukaryota > Metazoa > Chordata > Actinopteri > Salmoniformes > Salmonidae > Oncorhynchus > Oncorhynchus mykiss. Next base: position 50,769,775 of record NC_143047.1, read on the forward strand.
GCTGACATCATCAGAGTCTGGAGGCTGAACCATGCCCTGTAAGGGGTTGAGTGGCCCTGAACCATGGCAGGAAAATGCACCTCACACAGACCTATATATAGGGAATAGGGTGCCATAGGCCTCTGGTCTAAAGTGGTACACTATATATAGGGAATAGGGCTCTGGTCTAAAGTAGTATACTATATAGGGAACAGGGTGCCAGATGTGATGCGGTAACAGACAGTAGTTCCTGTATGTATCTGGAGACTCTGAGGGAACAGCTGTTAGCTCCCTGTATGGGAAACAAAACAGCCCTCAATCTCAATGTGGCAATCTCTCTGAAAGGTGTTAGAAATGTTTTCCTGTGATCAACACAATGCCCTCTGCCTCTCGCTCTCTCTCTATCTCTGTATCTACCTCCCCTCCCCTTCCCTCCTCTCTTTCTCGCTCTCTCTCTCTCTCTGTATCTACCTTCCCCACCCTCCTCTCTCTCTTGCGCTTTCTCTCTCTCTCTCGCTCTCTTGCTCTCTCACTCTCCCTCTCTCACAGGAAGGCCCAGAGGCATATAGGCCTGTTGAAGCAACAAGTTGATGACTCTATAGAGAAGGAGATGAGAGCCCATCACTACCTGTCCTCTATCGTAGCTCTGGCTGAGAAGACCACACAGGAGAGAGACCAGCTAGTATACATGGTATAACACACACACACACACACACACACACATCACATCACATCACATTACATCACATTACATCACATCACATCACATCAAATTAGTGATGGCTGTTTAACAGTCTGATGGCCTTGAGATAGAAGCTGTTTTTCAGTCTCTCGGTCCCAGCTTTGATGCACCTGTACTGACCTCGCCTTCTGGATGATAGCGGGGTGAACAGGCAGTGGCTCGGGTGGTTGATGTCCTTGATGACAATCATGTAAATGTAATTAACTAGAGAGTCGGGCACCACAAAATCATTTTGATAGAGCTGTTATCTTCCGAATAAACTCTTAAAGACCTAGTAATATTTTACATCAATAGCAGTCGATATTAATCGTCACCTTAATTCAGTCTCATCTGAAAGTTGTAAATTCTTGGTTATCTGCACGAACCCTGGCTAACAAGTTGAATCAGCAATACAAAATTGGGTTTAATTATTTATTTACTAAATACCTAACTAATCACACAGAAATACACATACACATAATTAAATCATAACTTGATTACAAATTACGTCATAAAGGAAAACGTCCCTAGCGGGCGGAACAGATATTACAGCTTGTTACTGTAGTGGCAAATCGGTTCAAATATGACACAACCAAGAACTTTGTGAAAATCAATATAGACTTTTAATACAACAGTATCATAAGCCGGAGCGGTCCGCGGAACACACACACTTTTTCAGAGCCCTCGCTCTGAGTTATACACCTACCATATAAGTCCCTCCCATATGCAAATTAAGTTACATCCCAATCCGTGCTTCCTGCTTGTTCAGCCCAATAACACCCCCATCTGCTTTCCATTAGATCCTAATGGTGACAAGACCCTTGCTTTGACCCTTCACTCAGCTTAATGCGTTCTCCTGTTTGTGTGTTATCTAGGGTCAGCAGACTATGTGTCTCTTCTGTTTTTAGCATGCTCAGCTATACTAAAAATACTATACATTCCCCTTTCCTGTGGCCTGTGTTCATACCCTGTAATTAACTCCATGTGTCCCTTTTGGTGTCTTTCATCTCCTTTAGCTTTAGGGTGCCTAGCTGTTCTGGTCGCCTTCTCTTCATATGGTTGTCTAAGATCAAACAGACTTGTCTCCTGTGATGTGATTGATGTCTGTAATCCATCAATTGGTCCTTTGGCTGACCCCCTCCTTAGATAACCTCTGACCTTTGTATGTCCAGCTGCCCTAGGTGTTGCCCTCTCCCATGGCCCCACTCTGGCTTCCTGTCCTATACAATAGACAATGTACCTTACCAGAATGGCAAATGCCATTATATAGGACAATATATTTATCCATATATGTACCTAATTTCTCCCACATAACCCCCCTCTGGTGCTTTAATAAGCACCAAAAACTTAAAAAGGACATATGGAACATAATATCAACAGTCGATTATCAAAAAAAATATTTTTAAATAAAAAAATAAAAAATAATTAAAAAATAAAACTTCCTAATCACCTACACCAAACATCTCTAGTATTTCATAAGAGTAAAATATCTAGTTCGGTATAGAAACAAAAAATAATACATTATCTTTTGTTAAAGCATGAGCATGTAAATACATAACCTTGTCTGAGGTTCTCAGCTACGCAAAAAATAAAAATATATATAATAAAGCAATGAGTCAAATAATAAATTGAATATGAGAAAACACTAGGCCTCCATGCAGTTACAAAATAAAATTGACACATCATTCTAAATTTAAGCTTTCCACATGATTCTCCCTCTCAGACACCTCTCCAACAACCGTGATACCATCAATACCAATCTCTGTTAGAAGATTAAGGACATGGTCCGTAGACACTTGTAACCGGGATATCCCACTGTTACCTACATGTTTTTAAATATAACCTAGCATTTTAGAAGGCAAAACTAACTTTTAATTAAAAGAAACCAGATATATTCATTGATATACCTATAAAAACATTTGACAAAACATACTAAAACACAAGGCCGTGAGCAAAAGTAGACCTTACATAACACCTCTTGTACTTACTACGGAAATGACCCTTTTTGTGGATATGCATCAGTTGACTTTCTTATGAATTTGGAATGACAGCATAACTGTCCATTTTCATCAGTATAGTGGCCTGGCCTACCCGGTACAGGATCAACTATCACCGGAGTGTCAGCTCTACTTACAAACATCTGTTTAACCGTTGTCTGGATCACAAGTGATTTCACCCAGGGTAAAACACAACAAAATACAATACCCAGAGCCAATAACCTTCCAGCATAAAGCCCGTCCTAGCAAACATGGCTCCCTATTTCCCCAATGCTAAGTCCAACCAATCCCAAACATGAGAGTCCACCCCAGCATTTTTCTTAACCTCTTTTCTTAACCCTTTAAGTTTAGCCATAGCGACAGCAAAGAATCCATTAGGCGCAGTGTTATTGGGAATAAAGGTGCAACAATCATCCCCGAACATAACAAACTCCACCCTTCTCTGCAAAAAGCCAATTGAGAGCCTGTCTATTTTGACAAGACATTTTACTGGTATCCTGTACCTATTCCCCCAACGCCGTTAAAGCCGAGTCAGTATAGTTAATGAATCTCTGTTGGTTATAGTATATGTAATTAATCCACTCTAAGTTCTTATTTGATGTTATCCACAAAAATTAAGATTCAAATCCAGATTTAACTTCATCTCTTGCCTTGAACTCCCAACCCAGTCTAATTTAATATGGTTCTGCCTCTAGTGCTCCCTCGAGCAATCCTACATTCTATGTCACACAAGGGAATGTAGTATTTTCTCTGAATATTGAACATTTTACATTTAACGCATTCTTCAAATGATGCAGGTTCAGGTACTATCAAAAGATCAGACAAAGGTGATTTTCTACACAAAATACAATTGTCCCTCCTATGTTTATTTCTGCTGTATACTTAGCCTAATCGTACCACTCATTCTTCACTATTCATTTCATGTGGTGTCCTTGAGTGGTTCAGAGTCTGGTATGTCTGTGTCTGTCATCTTTGCAATGTTCTTATCTTGAGGTAGGTCATTAAAGTTAGTCAAAAAGTTCAAAATGTCAGTAAAGAACCCTCCTGGTTCTGATGCTTTCTAGCTACCACAGGCTCTTCCTGTTTAGGTATTGGCGTAAGACCAATTCTGAATGACTGAGGAACTACTCCCTTCAGCCAATCTTGTTCTCATTATTTCACCTATTAATTCTTCACCTTCAACTGGTTCAATCTGATTCATGGTGAGCACCCACTCGTCTACTTCTTTGGTTAACGTCAGGTCACATCCTTTTGAGTCCCAAATGACTTCTCTCTTCGTTCGATGATATGTCCATCCACCGAATGCAATCTCCGGTAAGGGTTTGATCCTTTTGTCTTCTCTTCTTCTGTTTCAGTTATATGTTGAGGTGGGACAGAGATTCTAACCTTGTCAGTCTTTTTAGATTGTTTGACTGGTTCCTCTCTTCTCTTCCTGTTTCCACCCTACATCTTGATTGTGCGTGAGTCTGTTGTTGCTATTCTAGCGTTCACTGTTACTTCTGTTATGTCAATATCATTGTTCTTCTATGGGTCTAACTTCAATTGTTCATTATGGAGACAATTCAAGAGCTGAAAAGTCAATTTTGGGGAAATCCCCATTTCTTTCATCTTGCAAGATTTCTCCTTCTGCTCTTGGTAAGGCTTCTCCTCTGCTTTCTTCACTTGTTGTTCCTGATAAGGCTTCTCCTCCACTCTCTTCGCATGTTGTTCCCTCCTCAGCCCGAACTGGGCTTCCATCTGGGAAGGCGTCCATTTCAGGGAAGAGATGTTCCCCTTCTTTAGGCGATACCTCGGGGTCCCACTGTAGAAGGCTTCCGTCAACAAAGCCTGCCCCAACAAGTATATCATCAGGAGTGGCAGACATGTTACCCCCTCCCACTTCTGGGCTTTCTGGCCATACTGGAGGAAACTTTGGTTGTTTGTCTCTTTTCTTTTCAGGCTCTTTTTCCCTGGTCGGTTCTTCTGAGTGTGTTAGCCGATGCACTCGTTGTATCTGGTCTGCCATTTTCTTGATTCCTCCCCGGCGCTTTGATCGATTCCGCTGCTCCTGCTCCCTCCGGGGTCCCTTCTGGTGAATCAGCATCCTCTGTGTCCTCATCTCTGTATGGTTGTGTCCTTCTCTCCGTCGGGACTCGGGTGCAGTGGTTTAGATGATACCACGTCTTGCTTCCTTTCACTTGGACGGCCGTGTTTGTGGCTGTTGCCACCTCGTAGGGTCCTTCCCTCCTCGGCTGATCCCACTTCCTTCGGAACACTCAAACGTAGACTCGATCTCCTGGTATCACTGGGAGAGATCCTTCTGGTCCCCTTGGATCATCAGATGTGGAACCTCTCATCCTGGTTCAGATTTCTGCCTTCTTTCTGTGGGGCATTCATACTTAGAGACTTATGGCCTCTGTTCTATGATTACACCATACATTCTCTTACTTCCATCACTCATCACACAAACTGACATTCCAGCTGAAGCTGGAGAACCCTTCTCCATCTGGTTTCCTAAACATAAGACTTGGAAAACAAAGGACAAAACATAACAGTATTGACAGTGTTATATGTTATGCATGACTGTATTAATGAATACTGAAATCTGAGACCATGACAATTCCCACTCTCTCTTCACCTGACTCTATGCCTCCAGGATACTTTTCTGCTGGACTCCACAAAAATGGAGGCCCTAATTGGCTTCCTCGTGCTTTCATCCAGTCTTCCCCTTTCGGCCGCAGGTTCTGAGAGGTGTTCCCAAACCATGTCATTTTTTACTTAGTTCCCCATCTGCTCTGTTTCAACTGATAAACATGTGCATAACCTTAAATCAACATTATTGCTTCTTAAAGTAATTCAACACGGAATGGGCTTCCACATTGAGCCTTCAACATGTGGTTTAGAGTACAACTACCCTAACATATATCCTTATTCACATGATACATTATCAAATAAAACAAATAACCCCCAAACTCAACCCAGTATGTCTACAGTAGAATCTAGTCTCTCTCTTTTGTTTTGTTTCACGTCCTCTGTCATGGTGTTTTCAAGCTCACCCATTATTCAGCTGGACTTTACTTCTTGTGAGACTTATGCACCCACCAAAGAGAGACATGACAATCTTTACCACTGCAGGTGCTGTAAGAAGTATATCCCCAGCCCGATGTATCTTGATGTACACTCAGTCTCCAGAATTCAGCCTATGCCCTTCCATCTGGCCTCTTATGTGCTGTTTTTTCCTGAGGACATACACACTAACACATGGGTTATTTCCTGACAACAGACTTTCTTCTTATAGCAGGATCACTAAATCTTAATTTTTAAATAACAGCCCTATGTAAACATTCTGTCTTAAATACCTGGCCTCCTGCCACAAAAATATTCATAATGATAGCCAAATTATGGTCCCTACCGTAACTGCTGCAAGAATTGCATGTAATCAGTCAAGTGTTTTCTAGTTGGAAGAATATCCAATCCTAACAAAACTAAGTCCTAAACTTCTTCAAAATGCCACTACTTATTACTTTTACCATAATCTAGGTGTGTGTAATGTTCTATCTACTTTTAGAATTGTCCCTATATTTTTACAAGACCAACTGTCCTTCCTTTTCTGTGAATTATCTTGTCTATCAATATACACTGTTTCTAGAAATAACACCCCCCCCTTGTTACCATAACCTTCATATGAGCCCCCAATGTAGTTACAGTTTTTCTAACCCATAACACATAAGTCACTACTTCTAATTTCCTTCCATAGTTTGATACATACTTAAACATTCTCAAATCATTTTTAGTCAATTTATATCAGTCCCTCCTCAGGAAAAATATACACTCTTATTTTCCTCAAACCAAAAATAAATTGACCAAACAAGAAAAATGGTAAAGTAAATTATAATAACTGCATATTTGCTATAAATTACCACTATTTGTAATGTCTTCTTCATCCTTGGGTGTTATCACACAACAGACTATACTTTTTATTAAATTACTTATGTCATTCCAATGTATTACTCCAATTACAATGATATTGTAAAATAAAAGAAACAAAAACCTTTAATTTAATATTCTGCAAGTTCTGTCAATCAACCTGTCTCAGGATTAGTTTCCAGAGCTTCCCTAGGCCTAGTAAATTTAAACAGTCCTATATTCAAAACATAACTAAATGTTGTTTATTAATTGTCCAACCCAATATTCAAAATAACAGTCCTTAGTGCTTACTTTAACTCAAATTTGACCTTCTCAATTCAATTCATCATCCCTTTAATAATTAACATTTTACTAAAAACTTTTAGTACCAGTAATATCTATTTTACCATGCACCCTTTTACCTCTGTTTTTCTGTCATGAGTGGCCTAGTAATAAAAGGTCATTATCCCAATCCCCTTTAGTCTTTCTTCTCCCAGTACATATCATTCCAGATACAGTTCACAGGTCATCAGACACAGTTGTCCCACACTATTCAGCCAGTAGGGTGGGTTTGAGTTTCACACCCACTTGGTGTTATGATAGTCTCTCCCAAGCATTAATGCAGTCTGACATTACATTTCCATGATAACTCCCTTATTCTACTAGCGATCTCTCAGATGAGTTACAGATTATGTAGTTATCATCATAACCCTTGCAGAAACCCCCACTCCAATAACCTATTTGGAGTAACTGTTATCCCTTGTTTACATATATTTCCATTTTATATGTAGCATGAACAAAGCACATTTTGTATTTACCCAAAGACCATAACCCCAGGGAACTGATATGTTCTCCTATAACCCCATGTTAAATAAAAATAAACCTATTTGAATAACTAGTCAATTCAAGATTACAACTCTTCATCTTTTTCCCAAGGAAATAATGGAATTTCAAAGTGATTGTACACTTTGAATAGAGACTGGTGTTTCTCAATCATTTTATAATTAAATCCCACTTGTTCCAACAATTTCTAGTGAAGTTGATCAATCTTCAAGGGAAATTCTTAGGGTTCAGGGCATTTGACACCATTAAAATGTTTCCACTCTCCTTTCTTTAGAAACAACCCAAATACATTTTCAAAAACATTTCCATCCTTCTGCATACCCAATTTGAAACTGAACTGAAAAAACCCTTCCAAAGGAAACCCACTATCGCATATAGGCCAAGAATACACATGAGCCGGCCTCACTTATCCGAAACTCCAGTTATAGCCTTAACCAGATACTAAGATTTTTAGTGGCCAAAATATCTCTAACTGCTTTCCTCAGTACTACAGTTTCCAATGACATTTTGACCAGAGAACATGTAACCCCTTTTTTTCTGGAAAAGAAATGTACATTTCGTTAACATTCACCATGCCACCCTCTAAATCAGCAAGCTAATAGTATTACATATACTAAAATCCCCTTACATTTCCCGAGCATGCGACAGAAGCTCCAGCCATACACAGAACGCACAATTCCCTCCTGCTCGGCCATCTGTATCCTACCCTTAGAAATTGAATACACCCATACTCTACAATTTGCTTTTCTTCTAACTATTTTTACCACGCTTGTGATTTTTCATATACGTTTATTTTCCGTATTTTGACGCTAATAACAACTTCTCCACGCATTTTATCACCACTGAAACCGCCATTTTAATGCAAAACGACTCCGAGTGGGGCTATTTGTAAATTACATCGGTACCTTACTAGAAGTTAGGTAAAACGTGATCTAGTACGTATTTCATCACATAAACTGTACTCTCTATGAACCACTTTTTGATCAATCAGAGACTATACACCGCTTGGTGAAAACTTCATTCGTACTAACCTTAGAACGATCAGTTGTTGTTCTTTTAAAACGGGTGTAAATTCCTGTATTTCTGCATTCTCTGCTATCGCATTCCAGTGTCATCTTACACTAATTTTCCCCCACACTAGTTAGCCCTGCTCTACAACTTCTTACACTTCCCCCATCGTAATGTATTTCTGATGATATAATGTTAATTAACATTAAAACGCTGGTAAGTTAAGCTTCTTGTTATAGTTTTATGTGATCGTTCCAATTCATTATTTTATTTATCCTGTTTACCGGGTAATGTTGCCCTACATTGTAGCAAACCGCTCCTTCATATTCAAATCGAATTGGTAGAATTAACGTGCGCTTCTTTCAGCGACTCTATGGCTTTATTAAATTTCGCTATCTCTATATTCCCGGGAGAAACAGTCCATTTGTTTCCATGCCACTATTTATTTTTCCTAAACTCTCCCATCGCATTATATACTTTATTTACTATTTTCCAAGGTAGATCTACCCTACTTTCTCAAATAATTTATTAGTCACATCACTTAATACCTCCTATTAAAACCTACTCTATAATGTCTACAACTGTATTACTGAATACTACAGAAGCCTTAATGTCTTATTCTAGTACAGCACCTCAAATATCACTGTGTTTTTATCTTTGCTTATACTATTACTTTAACTTTATTCAATGTATTAAATCCTATTTCATATAATTTTCCTTCTAATTCAGCTTATTTATAATGTCTGCACTTTCTTATCTCTTTATTTATCCGCTTGCTATATTCTCTCTTAGCCTATTTTACTGTTTAATTCCTGAGGCTATTTTTAAATTGCAGCCTCCTATTTCGTTTACAGGGCTCGTGATATTTTTAATGTGTTCTAGACTTCTATTTTCATGCAATTCTCACTTTTGCCTAGATTTATTTTAACCAGTATATTTTAGTTTATCTGTATATTTTTAAGTTATTTCTTCCTACTTCGCATCCGTTTTATACTATCCATGCCTTGTTTAATACCTCTTTTTAACACCTATTGTAATTTTTACAATGGTCTTTTAACTCATTATCCAGTCAATGTTTTATGCTTATGTATAACTTATCTTGCCCAATATTTATCGATTTCGTTCCTCTTCCCAGTGAGAGTTAAATGCGCTCTCTTTCTCAAATTACACTTAGTTAACTGTCAGAGAGGCCTGCGCATTCCCAGTTGGTCACAGACACACAGCCTGTTCTTCCTCTTCTTTCTAATCTGCTCATTCATCACAAATAATTATATTACAGCATTCATTCAATCCTTTTGTCTTTACCTAAAAACAAAACAGTTTATTACCTAACTTAATTCACTTCCTCTACATAAGCTGGTATTATCCTATAGGATTTTTCACGCATACCCTTCGTTTTTACCTAAAAACGACCTATAGTTTATCCCCTAGTTTAATACACTTCCTCTACATAAACTGGTATTATCCTATAGGATTTTTACGACATGACGAGACTACTGTCTAATCGGATCAGCTTGTCTTCATATCCTATTCATCCACCCCGTATTGATCTTTATTCTACGTTAGAGCAATATCGTGGCGCGACCTACTGATTTATAAACCCCCGTTTAGCTAGACGGAGCGTTTTATATTCGCAGGATTTCCTTTTTCAGTTGAACGTCGCACAATCAGGCCAGCGTTCTTTCTGTGTTTTAAATATTCACCCGTACAGACCTTCATTTCAAAGCGGTAGCCATGTGTATTTATTTTCTAAATACTCATCCGTACAGACCTTTTCCTTGAAGCGGTAGCCATGAATGTTTATCTATCTACTTATCAATAAAGTAGCCTACCCATTCAGTCCTTCAGCTAAATATTTTGAAGCGGTATCGCAGGATTACTTATCAATAAAGTAACCTACCCATTCAGACCTTCTGGTAAATATTTTGAAGCGGTATCGCAGGACTTCTATAACTACTTATTTTATTCAAACCTTATAAGCAGATAGCTGTAACCCTGTGCCCAATCCCAGCCCCAACATGCCAGAATAACACACCCTACACCAGCGAAGTTCACAGCCCCCACCTACTTACTCACTAGACATGCATGCACATTCATTATACAATTTCCAAGCTTACACACATGCATGCAAATTCATTGAATTTCAAAAAGTTCTTTCGTTTCTATAGTTTTTAGGAAATTTGAGAGAGAGAGACCTACTTGACGCTCCTCTTGCTGAGGCAGGATCTCTGAAGCGATCTACGCAAACATTTCACTGTTGTCTTACCTTAGCTGGGTGGCCACCCTTGTTTGCCCAGATCGTCCAAAGATCCCGCTGCCAGCCAAGAACGTTATTCAGTCCCTAATTCTCCTGGCAAGCTCGCCAATTATGTAGTGGCAAATCGGTTCAAATATGACACAACCAAGAACTTTGTGAAAATCAATATAGACTTTTAATACAACAGTATCATAAGCCGGAGCGGTCCGCGGAACACACACACTTTTTCAGAGCCCTCGCTCTGAGTTATACACCTACCATATAAGTCCCTCCCATATGCAAATTAAGTTACATCCCAATCCGTGCTTCCTGCTTGTTCAGCCCAATAACACCCCCATCTGCTTTCCATTAGATCCTAATGGTGACAAGACCCTTGCTTTGACCCTTCACTCAGCTTAATGCGTTCTCCTGTTTGTGTGTTATCTAGGGTCAGCAGACTATGTGTCTCTTCTGTTTTTAGCATGCTCAGCTATACTAAAAATACTATACATTCCCCTTTCCTGTGGCCTGTGTTCATACCCTGTAATTAACTCCATGTGTCCCTTTTGGTGTCTTTCATCTCCTTTAGCTTTAGGGTGCCTAGCTGTTCTGGTCGCCTTCTCTTCATATGGTTGTCTAAGATCAAACAGACTTGTCTCCTGTGATGTGATTGATGTCTGTAATCCATCAATTGGTCCTTTGGCTGACCCCCTCCTTAGATAACCTCTGACCTTTGTATGTCCAGCTGCCCTAGGTGTTGCCCTCTCCCATGGCCCCACTCTGGCTTCCTGTCCTATACAATAGACAATGTACCTTACCAGAATGGCAAATGCCATTATATAGGACAATATATTTATCCATATATGTACCTAATTTCTCCCACATTACACAAAAGAAAAGGGGCTGGGTTTGAGTGAAAGAGCGGGAAGACTGAGGAACAAAGGGAGAAGCTGTGCTATCGTAAATACAGTATCTTATGCATTCTAAATTACCACCCATTTCGAAAAGGAAAATGCAATAAATATTTACTCTGAGCTGCACTTCGGTAGGTTGGTGGTAGATGGAAGGCCGTGTTGCCCAACCGAGTCCTTTGAAGAGTGTTTCTGCTGGTAAATTTGTTACGTTGTCGTAACGTCGTTGTGTGGTAGATGGGATACTGTTCCTTCCTGCGTTTGCAGCGGCTGTTGCTAACTCAACGGCTGGGAGGTATCACTTCAGTAGTGAATAAGAGTTCAATGTTCATACCATTCACAACAAAGCTCACACTGATGTTGGCTTCATTCTGTAGTTATTATCTGAACCATTCTGACATCGGACCGTCGTCCTTACATTCTCGGAACAGGAGGTTATACTGAGCACGCACCCTTGTGGAGCCCCAGTGTTGAGGATCAGCGGGGAGGAGATGTTGTTTCCTACCCTCACCACCTGGGGGGCGGCCCGTCAAAGTCCAGGACCCAATTGCACAGGGCGGGGGGTCGAGACCCAGGGTTTCAAGCTTAATGATGAGTTTGGAGAGTACTATGGTGTTGAAGACTGTCTGACTGGTCAAAGAACTCTATTGCCATGTTATCCAACTCATGTAGATGCCTTTGAGGTATCTAAATGGCGTTGGCGCTTGGATTGGACTCGGTACTATGTCCAGATGACATGACCCAGAAGGCCGACACGGGAGCTGTGAGACGGCAGATCTCCACAAACAGCTTCAAGGTCCAGTGTTTTTCAGGACTAGTTGGTCCTGCCAGCCTGTTAGACGTGTGTCTCAGTGGCAGGTCCAGTGTTTTTCTGGAGTCCAGACTAGTTGGTCCTGCCAGCCTGTTAGACGTGTGTCTCAGTGGCAGGTCCAGTGTTTTTCTGGAGTCCAGACTAGTTGGTCCTGCCAGCCTGTTAGACGTGTGTCTCAGTGGCAGGTCCAGTGTTTTTCTGGAGTCCAGGCTAGTTGGTCCTGCCAGCCTGTTAGACGTGTGTCTCAGTGGCAGGTCCAGTGTTTTTCTGGAGTCCAGACTAGTTGGTCCTGCCAGCCTGTTAGACGTGTGTCTCAGTGGCAGGTCCAGTGTTTTTCTGGAGTCCAGACTAGTTGGTCCTGCCAGCCGTACCTGGACTCTGGAGGCTAAGTTGTCAGTCTGTTGGAAGTGTGTCTCAGTGGCAGGTCCAGTGTTTTTCTGGAGTCCAGGCTAGTTGGTCCTGCCAGTTGTCAGTCTGTTGGAAGTGTGTCTCAGTGGCAGGTCCAGTGTTTTTCTGGAGTCCAGGCTAGTTGGTCCTGTCAGTTGTCAGTCTGTTGGAAGTGTGTCTCAGTGGCAGGTCCAGTGTTTTTCTGGAGTCCAGGCTAGTTGGTCCTGCCAGTTGTCGGTCTGTTGGAAGTGTGTCTCAGTGGCAGGTCCAGTGTTTTTCTGGAGTCCAGGCTAGTTGGTCCTGCCAGCCGTACCTGGACTCTGGAGGTTAAGTTGTCGGTCTGTTGGAAGTGTGTCTCAGTGGCAGGTCCAGTGTTTTTCTGGAGTCCAGACTAGTTGGTCCTGCCAGTTGTCAGTCTGTTGGAAGTGTGTCTCAGTGGCAGGTCCAGTGTTTTTCTGGAGTCCAGGCTAGTTGGTCCTGCCAGTTGTCAGTCTGTTGGAAGTGTGTCTCAGTGGCAGGTCCAGTGTTTTTCTGGAGTCCAGACTAGTTGGTCCTGCCAGCCGTACCTGGACTCTGGAGGCTAAGTTGTCAGTCTGTTGGAAGTGTGTCTCAGTGGCAGGTCCAGTGTTTTTCTGGAGTCCAGGCTAGTTGGTCCTGCCAGTTGTCAGTCTGTTGGAAGTGTGTCTCAGTGGCAGGTCCAGTGTTTTTCTGGAGTCCAGGCTAGTTGGTCCTGCCAGTTGTCGGTCTGTTGGAAGTGTGTCTCAGTGGCAGTAGTCTCTACGTCGTGTACATACAGTTCATTGATCCATGTCCTCGACACATGTCTCCGAACATCTGAACAATACAATCTCTTTTTTTAAATTTATTTAATTTATTTTATTTAACTAGGCAAGTCAGTTAAGAACAAATTCTTATTTTCAATGACGGCCTGGGAACAGTGGGTTAACTGCCTGCAGAACGACAGATTTACTTTGTCAGCTCGGGGATTTGAACTTGCAACCTTTCGGTTACTAGTCCAACACTCTAACCACTAGGCTACCCTGCCACACAAACAACAATCTCTTGTTCGTGTGATGTACATTACTTTACCACTGTAAGTAATCTCTGTCTTTCAAACAACATTATGTGTTCGGATGCAATAGCTCCTGTTTGTAAAAAGGTTTTTGTGTCCATGTTGTTATTGAGCTTTAGGGAATTTTTAACATCAATTCCTCCTCAGGTGATGTGAGTCAGACACCTTTCCATTTCCTCTCAATGACTGACTACTCTGTGGAGGGCTGTTAGACTGACTGACTGACTGGGGGGGGGGGGGGGGGGCTGTTAGACTGACTGACTGAGGGGGGGGGGGGGGGGGGCTGTTAGACTGACTGTGGTCTTGTTACTGGTCCACTGCTTTAATGAACCTATCTCCCTCCCTCCCCTCATTCCTCCCTCCCTCCCCTCATTCCTCCCTCCCTCGCTCTCCCTCATTCCTCCCGCTCTCCCTCCTTCCTTATCCCTCCCTCCCTCCCTCGCTCTCCCTCCTCATCCCTCTCTCTCTCCCTCCTTCCTTATCCGTCTCTCTCCCTCCTTCCTTATCCCTCCCTCCCCTCATTCCTCCCTCCCTCTCTCCCTCCCTCATCCTTTTCTCTCCCTCCCTCCTCATCCTTCTCTCACTCTCCCTCCTCATCCCTCTCTCGCTCCCCCCTCTCCCTCTCTCGCTCCTTTCTCATCCCTCTCTCGCTCCCTCCTCATCCCTCTCTCCCTCCTCATCCTCTCTCTCCTCCCCTCCATTCCTCCCTCCCTCTCTTCATCCTCACCCCCTCTCTCCTCTCCTCCCTCCCTCGCTCCCTCCTCATCCCTCTCTCGCTCTCCCTCCCTCCTCATCCCTCTCTCGCTCTCCCTCCCTCCTCATCCCTCTCTCACTCTCCCTCCCTTCTCATACCTCTCTCTCGCTCTCCCTCCCTCCCTCGCTCCCTCCTCATCCCTCTCTCACTCTCCCTCCCTCCTCATCCCTCTCTCGCTCTCCCTCCCTCCCTCGCTTCCTCCTCATCCCTCTCTCGCTCTCGCTCCCTCCCTCGCTTCCTCCTCATCCCTCTCTCGCTCTCCCTCCCTCCCTCGCTCCCTCCTCATCTCTCTCTCGCTCTCCCTCCCTCCCTCCTCATCCCTCTCTCGCTCTCCCTCGCTCCCTCCTCATCCCTCTCTCGCTCTCCCTCGCTCCCTCACTCCCTCCTCATCCCTCTCTCGCTCTCCCTCCCTCCTCATCCCTCTCTCACTCTCCCTCCCTTCTCATACCTCTCTCTCGCTCTCCCTCCCTCCTCATCCCTCTCTCACTCTCCCTCCCTCCTCATCCCTCTCTCACTCTCCCTCCCTTCTCATACCTCTCTCTCGCTCTCCCTCCCTCCCTCGCTCCCTCCTCATCCCTCTCTCACTCTCCCTCCCTCCTCATCCCTCTCTCGCACTCCCTCCCGCCCTCGCTCCCTCCTCATCCCTCTCTCGCTCTCCCTCCCTTCTCATACCTCTCTCTCGCTCTCCCTCCCTCCCTCCCTCCCTCATCCCTCTCTCGCTCTCCCTCCCTCCTCATCCCTCTCTCGATCCCTCTCTCGCTCTCCTCCTCCACTCCTCTCCCAGATCCGTAACCCTCCCTGTCTCCTCTCTCCCTCCGCAGGCCTCGTCCCTAGAGCACGACAAGCAGGGGGTGATCAGCAGGATTGTGGAGGACACCGTGCGGCTCGGAAAGCTTCAAGAGAAGGTCAAGGTAAAGCAGCCACAACACCACCCTGGCACACTAACTCTGAGCTCTCGACAACCATCCCCTGAGCCCCTGACAACCATCCCCTGAGCCCCCGACAACCATCCCCTGAGCCCCCGACAACCATCCCCTGAGCCCCTGACAACCATCCCCTGAGCCCCTGACAACCATCCCTGAGCCCCCAACACACTAACTCTGAGCCCCCGACAACCATCCCTGAGCCCCTGACAACCATCCCTGAGCCCCTGACAACCATCCCTGAACCCCCTGACAACCATCCCTGAGCCCCTGA
This sequence comes from Oncorhynchus mykiss, assembly GCF_057628025.1. NCBI lineage: Eukaryota > Metazoa > Chordata > Actinopteri > Salmoniformes > Salmonidae > Oncorhynchus > Oncorhynchus mykiss. Next base: position 50,785,576 of record NC_143047.1, read on the forward strand.
CAACCATCCCCTGTGCCCCTGACAACCATCCCTTGAGCCCCCGACAACCATCCCCTGAGCCCCTGACAACCATCCCTGAGCCCCCGACAACCATCCCCGAGCCCCCCGACAACCATCCCCGAGCCCCCCGACAACCATCCCTGAGCCCCCAGACAACCATCCCCAAGCCCCCCGACAACCATCCCCGAGCCCCCCGACAACCATCCCTGAGCCCCCAGACAACCATCCCTGAGGCCCCCGACAACCATCCCTCCGCCTTCACACACACTAATCCCCGAGGCGAGCCCTGACAACCAGTCCTGTTCTTGGGACCCATTATCCTGGCTGCCCCTGCTGGGGGGTGGAGTGTGAGTGAGGGGAGCCTCAGGGCTCCACACGTCCAGTGTTCTTGTCAGAACTGTCGTGGGGAGAGAGTGTACGTGGGGAGAGAGTGTACGTGGGGAGAGAGTGTACGTGGGGAGAGAGTGTACGTGGGGAGAGAGTGTACGTGGGGAGAGAGTGTATGTGGGGAGAGAGTGTACGTGGGGAGAGAGTGTAGGTGGGGAGAGTGTGTAGGTGGGGAGAGTGTGTAGGTGGGGAGAGTGTGTAGGTGGGGAGAGTGTGTAGGTGGGGAGAGTGTGTAGGTGGGGAGAGTGTGTAGGTGGGGAGAGTGTGTAGGTGGGGAGAGTGTGTAGGTGGGGAGAGAGTGTAGGTGGGGAGAGAGTGTAGGTGGGGAGAGTGTGTAGGTGGGTTACCATCGACCGACAGGCCGACAAGTACGGTTACAGCTGCCTGCCCGGGCATTTCACAGACAGATCAAACCAGTTAGAGAAGCTCTCTTTCCGACCCTGCCTCGCCTCGCCCTGCCTCCCCTGTCTCATCCTGCCTCGCCCTGCCTCGCCCTGCCTCCCCTGTCTCATCCTGCCTCGCCCTGCCTCGCCCTGCCTCGCCCTGCCTCGCCCTGCCTCGCCTGTCTCATCCTGCCTCCCCTCGCCCTGCCTCGCCCTGCCTCACCCTTTAATAATGTTTAAACTATCCCTAGAGTAATCAAAGTGTTAACCATGACTGTAATGGGAGGAAATTTAGCTGTAATGTTAATGCTACAGAACGCCAGCATCCATTTAGTTTTGGGCTGTCTTATTATCAGTTTAGCATTCAGTCTTAGCAGGGGCCAGTACCTCTCTCTGTCTCTGTCTGTGTCTCTCTATCTGTGTCTGTCTGACTCTCTCTGTCTCCTCTCTCCCTTATTTGAGGATGTGAAACAGCTCAATATGTGCCTGTTCTCCTCTCATTGATATTCTGAAGGCTGTTTACTGCTGTGAAGCCTGCTTTCTGCAGTGGGCCTGGAGAGCAGTCTCCCCTCATTTCACCCCTCTATCTTCCCTTCTCTCTCTCTCTTCTCTGCCCTTCTCTCTCTCTCTCTCTCTGCCCTTCTCTCTCTCCTCTCTGCCCTTCTCTCTCTCTCCCTCTTCTCTGCCCTCTCTCTCTCTCTCTCTCTCTCTCTCTCTCTCTCTCTCTCTCTCTGTCTCTCTCTCTCTCTCTCTCTCTCTCTGTCTCTCTCTCTCTCTCTCTCTCTCTTTCTCTCTCTCTCTCTCTCTCTCTCTCTCTCTCTCTCTCTCCATCTCTCTGTCTCTCTCTCTCTGTCTCTCTCTTTCTCTCTCTCTCTCTCTCTCTCTCTCTCTCTCTCTCTCTCTCTCTCTCTCTCTCTCTCTCTCTCTCTCTCTCTCTCTCTCAATTCAATTCAAAGGGTCTTTATTGGCATGGGAGTGTTTACATTGCCAAAGTAAGTGAAAAACTAAAAATAACACAAGAAAAACCAACAAAGTGAGTTAATCAAAACAAAGACAACAACCAGACATTAACACAGACAACAACCAGACATTAACACAGACAACAACCAGACATTAACACAGACAACAACCAGACATTAACACAGACAACAACCAGACATTAACACAGACAACAACCAGACATTAACACAGAAAACAAACACTGTGAAATAACACAAATGGAATCATGTAGTAACCAAAAAAGTGTTAAACAAATCAAAATATATTTTAGATGTTACATTCTTCAAAGTAGCCACCCTTTGCCTTGATGACAGCTTTGATTGATGACAATCAAATACTTAAACTTGATTGAAGTCCACCTGTGTTAAATTCAATGGATTGGACATGATTTGGAAAGGCAACACACCTGTCTATATAAGGTCTCACAGCTGACAGTGCATATCAGAGCAAAAACCAAGCCATGAGGTGGAAGGAATTATCCCATGGTGCTCCGAGACAGGATTGTGTCGAGGCACAGATCTGGGGAAGGGAACCAGTGGTTCATGGTTCCTAATATTTGTTGTGTCTTTTCTGGTCGATGAAGCTGAAAATTGCAACCAACTTTCTATGACTTGTTTTAAAAATAGAGATATTTTGGAGATTTTCTTTTCAAATATCTGAAAGTGAGAGGTTGTAATCTGAATCAAGGGAGAGGTTGTAATCTGAATCAAGGGAGAGGTTGTAATCTGAATCAAGGGAGAGGTTGTAATCTGAATCAAGGGAGAGGTTGTAATCTGAATCAAGGGAGAGGTTGGAATCTGAATCAAGGGAGAGGTTGGAATCTGAATCAAGGGAGAGGTTGTAATCTGAATCAAGGGAGAGGTTGTAATCTGAATCAAGGGAGAGGTTGTAATCTGAATCAAGGGAGAGGTTGTAATCTGAATCAAGGGAGAGGTTGTAATCTGAATCAAGGGAGAGGTTGTAATCTGAATCAAGGGAGAGGTTGTAATCTGAATCAAGGGAGAGGTTGTAATCTGAATCAAGGGAGAGGTTGTAATCTGAATCAAGGGAGAGGTTGTAATCTGAATCAAGGGAGAGGTTGTAATCTGAATCAAGGGAGAGGTTGGAATCTGAATCAAGGGAGAGGTTGTAATCTGAATCAAGGGAGAGGTTGTAATCTGAATCAAGGGAGGGGTTGTAATCTGAATCAAGGGAGGGGTTGTAATCTGAATCAAGGGAGGGGTCTCTGTCTCTCTCTATCTCTCTGTCTCTCTCTCTCTGTCTCTCTCTATCTCTCTCTCTGTATCTCTCGCTCTGTATCTCTATCTCTCTGTATCTCTGTCTCTCTCTCTCTCTCTCTCTCTCTCTATCTCTCTCTCTGTCTCTCTCTATCTCTCTCTTTGTATCTCTCTCTCGCTGTCTCTCTCCCTCTCTCCTGCTGCCTCTCCCGGTGGTTAATTAACCACACCAGATGAGTCTATCTCAGCAGTGTAAATCATCACTGCTGCTCAGGGATCTCAGCATGGTGTGTGTGTGTGTGTGTGTGTGTGTGTGTGTGTGTGTGTGTGTGTGTGTGTGTGTGTGCATGCAGTATAAGGAGATGCACACCTGTTGTGTTGGCTAACCACACACACACACACCTGTTGTGTTGGCTAACCACACACACACACACACCTGTTGTGTTGGCTAACCACACACACACACACACACACACACCCGTTGTGTTGGCTAACCACACACACAACCTCTACACAGAATCCATCAACTTCCTCATTCAACTTTTATAGGATGTAATAAATGTCTCAGCTGTAATCAACATCTCGGGGACCATGGCAACACATGCTTCCCTCACTGTAGTGGTAGGAGCTTCACTGACCCCTCTGGTCTAAAGTAGTGCACTATGTAGGGAATAGGGCTCTAAAGTAGTGTAATATGTAGGCAATAGGGCCCTGGTTAGACGTAGTGTACTATGCATGGAATAGGGTAGAGAGAGTAGAGTATAGATGGAGTTTCTACCATTGGATTGGTGGAGTCATTGGCTAGAGGGAGTTTCTATCATTGGATTGGTGGAGTCATTGGCTAGAGGGAGTTTCTATCATTGGATTGGTGGAGTCATTGGCTAGAGGGAGTTCCTATCATTGGATTGGTGTAGTCATTGGCTAGAGGGAGTTTCTATCATTGTATTGGTGGAGTCATTGGCTAGAGGGAGTTCCTATCATTGGATTGGCTGATTCATTGGCTAGAGGGAGTTTCTACCATTGGATTGGTGGAGTCATTGGCTAGAGGGAGTTTCTATCATTGGATTGGTGGAGTCATTGGCTAGCGGGAGTTTCTACCATTGGATTGGTGGAGTCATTGGCTAGAGGGAGTTCCTATCATTGGATTGGCTGATTCATTGGCTAGAGGGAGTTTCTATCATTGGATTGGTGGAGTCATTGGCTAGAGGGAGTTTCTACCATTGGATTGGTGGAGTCATTGGCTAGAGGGAGTTTCTATCATTGGATTGGTGGAGTCATTGGCTAGAGGGAGTTTCTATCATTGGATTGGCGGAGTCATTGGCTAGAGGGAGTTTCTATCATTGGATTGGCTGATTCATTGGCTAGAGGGAGTTTCTATCATTGGATTGGTGGAGTCATTGGCTAGAGGGAGTTTCTATCATTGGATTGGTGGAGTCATTGGCTAGAGGGAGTTTCTACCATTGGATTGGTGGAGTCATTGGCTAGAGGGAGTTTCTACCATTGAATTGGTGGAGTCATTGGCTAGAGGGAGTTTCTAGCATTACTAAATCCATGGGGTCTCTATCTCTCTGTCTCTGTCTCTCTCTGTCTCTGTCTCTCTCTCTCTCTCTCTCTCTGTCTCTCTCGCTGTATCTCTCTCTATCTCTGTCTCTCTCTCACTGTCTCTCTCTCTCTCTGTATCTCTCTCTCTGTCTCTCTCTCTATCTATGTCTCTCTCTCTCTATCTCTGTCTCTCTCTCTCTGTCTCTCTCTCTCTCTCTCTGTATCTCTCTCTCCCACAAATTGTTAGTTCACATGTTCTGACAATTCTATGACTTGGTCTCTATAGCAACAGCACTTCAAGCTGGGGATGAGAGGGAGGAGGGGAGATGAGAGGCCAGAGGGAGAGCTGCTTGTCTGAGTCTCCTGGGGTTCATCAGGGGTGAGAGGCAAACAACATCCTCACAATATCCCTTATTAACCTGACTAAAACATCCTCACAATATCTCTTATAAACCTGACTAAAACATCCTCACAATATCCCTTATAAACCTGACTAAAACATCCTCACAATATCCCTTATAAACCTGACTAAAGCATCCTCACAATATCTCTTATAAACCTGACTAAAACATCCTCACACTATCCCTTATAAACCTGACTAAAACATGTCAGGTTCACTGGTGTCTGAGAGAGACAGAGAGACAGAACTAGACTGTCTTCCTCTCTGAGAACCAATCAGGTTCACTGGTGTCTGAGAGAGACAGAACTAGACTGTCTTCCTCTCTGAGAACCAATCAGGTTCACTGGTGTCTGAGAGGGACAGAGAGACAGAACTAGACTGTCTTCCTCTCTGAGAACCAATCAGGTTCACTGGTGTCTGAGAGAGACAGAACTAGACTGTCTTCCTCTCTGAGAACCAATCAGGGAGGGTAATTGCTACACAGCAGTTGCATGACAGCTGTATGTTCTGTTCTGGTGGCTTATTTTAAGAGAAATGTTGTTTTGGGTTCCAGATTGAACACCTAGCAGAATGTGTCTGGGGTTGTCTCCTGGCTCCCTTTAGTGATGTACTACCCCATAGGGCCCTGGTCTAAAGTAGTGCACTATATAGGGAATAGGGTGCCATAGGGCCCTGGTCTAAAGTAGTGCACTATATAAGGTGCCATAGGGCTCTGGTGCCATTTGGTACACAGCCTGTGTGCTGTCGAGCGATGAGGAGATACGATGAGGAGATGCGATGAGGAGAAGCGATGAGGAGATGCGATGAGGAGAAGCGATGAGGAGAAGCGATGAGGAGAAGCGATGAGGAGATGCGATGAGGAGATGCGATGAGGAGAAGCGATGAGGAGATGCGATGAGGAGAAGCGATGAGGAGATGCGATGAGGAGAAGCGATGAGGAGAAGCGATGAGGAGAAGCGATGAGGAGAAGCGATGAGGAGATGCGATGAGGAGAAGCGATGAGGAGAAGCGATGAGGAGAAGCGATGAGGAGAAGCGATGAGGAGAAGCGATGAGGAGAAGAGATGAGGAGATGCGATGAGGAGAAGCGATGAGGAGATGCGACAGGATTGAAATGAAAGTACTTCATGTGTGGGTTACAAAAGAGACATGGATTCTGGAAACAGCTTTTCACAGAAGTAATGCAGCGATGGGAATCAGGGATATTTTAATTCAATAGTCATTAACTACTTAACAGGACTGTTAAGGGGTATTTAACCTTTGACCTTTTTGGAAATGTATTTTATGCTCATTCTTATTTTAGACTTCAAATTAAAGCCCCCCCCCCCCCCCCCCCTAGCCCTGGTTCATCCTTGGGAGCATTTTCCAAACGCCTGAAGTTACCACGTTCATCTCTACAAACAATAGTACGCAAGTATAAACACCATGGGACCACGCAGCCGTCATACCAATCAGGAAGGAGATGGGTTCTGTCTCCTAGAGATGAACATACTTTGGTGTGAAAAAAGCAAATCAATCCCAGAACAACAGCAAAGGACCTTGTGAAGATGCTGGAGGAAACGGGTACAAAAGTATCTATTTCCACAGTAAAACGAGTCTTATATCGACATAACCTGAAAGGCCGCTCAGCAAGGAAGAAGCCACTGCTCCAAAACTGCCATAGAAAAGCCAGACTACGGTTTGTAACTGCACATGGTGACAAAGATAGTACTTTTTGGAGAAATGTCTTCTGGTCTGATGAAACAAAAATATAACTGTTTGGCCATAATGACCATCGTCCCTTTTTGGAGAAAAAGGGGGAAGGGGATTTGAGGTGTCAAATCAAATCAAATGTATTTATATAGCCCTTCGTACATCAGCTGATATCTCAAAGTGCTGTACAGAAACCCAGTCTAAAACTGGGAGGGGGAGGGGGAGAGAGGGGAAGAGGGAGGGGAGGGGGAGGGAGAGAGAGGGAGAGAGGTTGGGAATGAAAGAATTGAGGGGAGAGAGAAGATTGACTAAATTATTAAAGCACTATTAAAATTCATTCAACACAGTTGCCTGAAAAGCCTTAAAAGGTGTTTAATATTTGATTGGTTTCCATAAATAGATTTGGGGGTTTTGCTTCAGAATTAAATGGTTTGTTTTTGCCATTTTGCACCATTTTCTAACAGACATGTTATGAACAGGAGAGAAGAGTGAATGTTTTATCCATCAGGAGTGTTTACCCTGGCTCTGTTAATAGACATGTTATGAACAGGAGAGAAGAGTGAATGTTTTATCCATCAGGAGTGTTTACCCTGGCTCTGTTAATAGACATGTTATGAACAGGAGTGTCTAGTGTTTACCCTGTCTCTGTTAATAGACATGTTATGAACAGGAGAGAAGAGTGAATGTTTTATCCAACAGGAGTGTTTACCCTGGCTCTGTTAATAGACATGTTATGAACAGGAGAGAAGAGTGAATGTTTTATCCAACAGGAGAGTTTACCCTGTCTCTGTTAATGGACATGTTATGAACAGGAGTGTCTAGTGTTTACCCTGGCTCTGTTAATAGACATGTTATGAACAGGAGTGTTTACCCTGGCTCTGTTAATGGACATGTTATGAACAGGAGTGTTTACCCTGGCTCTGTTAATGGACATGTTATGAACAGGAGTGTCTAGTGTTTACCCTGGCTCTGTTAATAGACATGTTATGAACAGGAGTGTCTAGTGTTTACCCTGGCCCTGTTAATGGACATGTTATGAACAGGAGTGTTTACCTGGGTCCTGTCCTGCTGTTCATATACAGGAAGACAGTGTGACAGACTGATCCTGTCCTGCTGTTCGTATACAGGAAGACAGTGTGACAGACTGATCCTGTCCTGCTGTTCATATACAGAAAGACAGTGTGACAGACTGATCCTGTCCTGCTGTTCAAATACAGGAAGACAGTGTGACAGACTGATCCTGTCCTGCTGTTCGTATACAGGAAGACAGTGTGACAGACTGATCCTGTCCTGCTGTTCATATACAGGAAGACAGTGTGACAGACTGATCCTATAATGTCTGCTGCCAGTCACTCTGATCAAGATGGCACCCTATTCCCTATGTAGTGCACTACCAGGACCCATTAGGCTCTGGTCAGAATTAGTGTGGCTGTACTCTGGCTCTAGCAGGAGGCCGGCCTCTACTCTGGCTGTAGCAGGAGGCTGGTCGGCCTCTACTCTGTAGCAGGAGGCCGATCTCTACTCTGTAGCAGGAGGCTGGCCGGGTCTCTACTCTGGCTGTCTGGCCGAACTCTACTCTGGCTGTAGCAGGAGGCTGGCCGGCCTCTACTCTGTAGCAGGAGGCCGCCCTCTACTCTGGCTGTAGCAGGAGGCTGGCCGGGTCTCTACTCTGGCTGTCTGGCCGAACTCTACTCTGGCTGTAGTAGGAGGCTGGCCGGCCGGCCTCTACTCTGTCCCCTCATTATAGCCTATTTGATGTTATTCCTGATGACTTTAATCTGTTGATGGAAGTAGGATGCATTTGATTGGTTTCATCTGGGGGGAAATAACTCCAATCATTGATCAGCTAAATGTGTTGTTTTGAAGAAAGAAAGAGGCAACAAGAAACAGCCATTATTGAATCATTATTTTCTGTTTATTTCAATGATGTATCGTATCGCCCGAAGGAGTTGTCCTTTTCACAGTCAGTCAGTTATATGGCAAGATTAACCTCTAGAGCTGGGATCCTCATGGTCTGTTTGATCAGAGACAGAATAACTGAGAGGAAACAAGAGTCCCCTCAGCCAGCTGGTTCTGAGGCTCAGTTCACTAACCCAAACCAACCCCATAGAGCCTCAGGACAGCACTCAGCCAGCTGTTTCTGAGGCTCAGTTCACTAACCCAAACCAACCCCATAGAGCCTCAGGACAGCAGTCAGCCAGCTGGTTCTGAGGCTCAGTTCACTAACCCAAACCAACAGCATAGAGCCTCAGGACAGCAGTCAGCCAGCTGGTTCTGAGGCCCAGTTCACCAACCCAAACCAACCCCATAGAGCCTCAGGACAGCACTCAGCCAGCTGGTTCTGAGGCTCAGTTCACCAACCCAAACCAACCCTATAGAGCCTCAGGACAGCAGTCAGCCAGCTGGTTCTGAGGCCCAGTTGAGGGAACATGGAGACAGAGAGACATCTTTATGGTCCTGTTTGTCTCCAGACTCTCTGGACTAGATGAACTAAATGGTAATGCTCTTATTATCTGATCTATTAGAAACTGCAACTCCCTCGTCTTTACTGTTAACTGCCAAAGGGCCCCGTTGTTGCACATGGAAATACAACTAACCTATAGAACTGGAAGGTTCTGAGACATATTGAGAGTTTGGCTGGAAAGTTCTGAGACATATTGACAGTTGAAGGTTCTGAGACATATTGAGAGTTTGACTGGAAGGTTCTGAGACATATTGAGAGTTTGACTGGAAGGTTCTGAGACATATTGACAGTTTGACTGGAAGGTTCTGAGACATATTGACAGTTTGACTGGAAGGTTCTGAGACATATTGACAGTTTGACTGGAAGGTTCTGAGACATATTGACAGTTTGACTGGAAGGCTCTGAGACATATTGACAGTTTGACTGGAAGGTTCTGAGACATATTGAGAGTTTGACTGGAAGGTTCTGAGACATATTGAGAGTTTGACTGGAAGGTTCTGAGACATATTGAGAGTTTGACTGGAAGGTTCTGAGACATATTGACAGTTTGACTGAAAGGCTCTGAGACATATTGACAGTTTGACTGGAAGGTTCTGAGACATATTGACAGTTTGACTGGAAGGTTCTGAGACAGTTTGCCAATCCTGCTTTATAATTTGACAACAACAATCCATTGTTACCCAGCCCTCCATTAGTCTCCAGTCTCCAGTCTCCAGTCTCCAGTCTCTCACACAGGGCTGGAAGGCCCGTTGGCGCCAGTTCTCAATCCACAGACTGTATGGAGAGTTCAGCAAACAGCTTTCAATACAGAGATTGTCAATCCCCTTGTTCTGATTGGGACAGTAAAGGACGCCATGTTGATTCCAACAGTCCAGTATTTTCCCTCCCTCCAACCCGGCTGGTCACTAGATTGGGGCAGTAAAGGACACCATGTTGATTCCAACAGTCCAGTATTTTCCCTCCCTCCAACCCGGCTGGTTGTTAGATTGGGGCAGTAAAGGACACCATGTTGATTCCAACAGTCCAGTATTTTCCCTCCCTCCAACCCCAGCATCAGTCAGTACCCTGTTGAGTCAGTCAGTCAGCCCCTAGACGAGCAGTCACACATGCCCTGGCAGAGACACTGGCAGAACCCATAGACCAGACACACAGTCAGACTGGACGGTACCAGGCTCACACAGACTATGCCCAGCGTCACCCTCTGGATCACCAGCAGGTAGATGCCCAGGGGCAGGGACCCGAAGTAGAACAACCCCAAGAGCCACACCAGGATCCGGGGGACGTGCGAACACAACTTGGACAGGGCTTCCTGAACCTCCTGCCCATTGGAGCCCACGGAGATAGAGTCCAGGCTGTGCTCTGTGTAGTGGTCTGAGCTGCCAAGGCCCCCGGGCCCCGTGTCCCTCTGAACCTCCATGATAGTGATCACCAGGCAGTTGGAGGAGTGAAGCGAGGGGGAGGTGGAGGACAGGCTCTTGGGGGTGAGGGTCACCTCTTGGTCAGAGCTCCAGGACTTATCCCTGACAGCCAGGCAGGATATGACGTTGGAGTCGTCGGGGAGGCCCGACACCTCGTATTCGCTGACCTCTGTTTCGTGTCGGCAGAAGGGGCAGGAAATGCAGCCCAAGACGTCCCCCGTGTCCAGGATCTTGTTGAGGCAGCGGGCACACACCCGGTGGAGGCAGTCCAGGATCTTGGGCCTGCGGTTGTGGACATTGTAACGCTGGTAACAGATCTTACACTCCAGCTCGTCTGTGATTGGTGGGGTCGGGCTCAGGGTGGGGGTGGTGACAGGGTTGACGGTGGAGGGGGGCATCTCATCCGGGTCAGGCTGAGGAACACTCATCATGGACGCATGCTCTGAGGAAGAGAGGGAGAGAGAGATAGAGGGAGAGAGGGAGGGAGAGAGGGGGATGGAGAGAGAGAGAGAGAGGGAGGGAGGGAGTGAGAGAGAGAGAGAGAGAGGGAGGGAGGGAGTGAGAGGGATGGAGAGAGATAGATGGAGGGATGGAGAGAGGGAGGGAGAGAGAGAAGGAAGGTAATTTCTTTACACCTTATGATACATTTTTCAAGTTCATTAAAGAGGTCAAAGGTACTCGAGACATTTAGAATATTTTCACAATTTCAAAAACGAAAAATGAGAATTAGTTTCTCAATATCATGTCAAGTACATGTGATGGTGAATGAGAACCAAAAGATTTACACCAAGTGTGATGTTTCTGATGTGGTCTGATGAAACCACATCAGACTGTTGTTGACCCTACCTATATCAGGACTAGAACAACACACCAGACTGTTGTTGACCCTACCTATATCAGCTCTAGAACAACACACCAGACTGTTGTTGACCTCTATCAGGACTAGAACAACACACCAGACTGTTGTTGACCCTACCTCTATCAGGACTAGAACAACACATCAGACTGTTGTTGACCCTACCTCTATCAGGACTAGAACAACACACCAGACTGTTGTTGACCCTACCTATATCAGCTCTAGAACAACACACCAGACTGTTGTTGACCTCTATCAGGACTAGAACAACACACCAGACTGTTGTTGACCTCTATCAGGACTAGAACAACACACCAGACTGTTGTTGACCCTACCTCTATCAGGACTAGAACAACACACCAGACTGTTGTTGACCTCTATCAGGACTAGAACAACACATCAGACTGTTGTTGACCTCTATCAGGACTAGAACAACACATCAGACTGTTGTTGACCCTACCTCTATCAGGACTAGAACAACACATCAGACTGTTGTTGACCTCTATCAGGACTAGAACAACACACCAGACTGTTGTTGACCTCTATCAGGACTAGAACAACACACCAGACTGTTGTTGACCTCTATCAGGACTAGAACAACACATCAGACTGTTGTTGACCCTACCTCTATCAGGACTAGAACAACACATCAGACTGTTGTTGACCTCTATCAGGACTAGAACAACACACCAGACTGTTGTTGACCCTACCTCTATCAGGACTAGAACAACACACCAGACTGTTGTTGACCTCTATCAGGACTAGAACAACACATCCGACTGTTGTTGACCTCTATCAGCTCTAGAACAACACACCAGACTGTTGTTGACCCTACCTCTATCAGGACTAGAACAACACACCAGACTGTTGTTGACCTCTATCAGGACTAGAACAACACACCAGACTGTTGTTGACCTCTATCAGGACTAGAACAACACACCAGACTGTTGTTGACCCTACCTCTATCAGGACTAGAACAACACACCAGACTGTTGTTGACCTCTATCAGGACTAGAACAACACATCAGACTGTTGTTGACCTCTATCAGGACTAGAACAACACACCAGACTGTTGTTGACCTCTATCAGCTCTAGAACAACACACCAGACTGTTGTTGACCTCTATCAGGACTAGAACAACACATCAGACTGTTTTTGACCCTACCTATATCAGGACTAGAACAACACACCAGACTGTTGTTGACCTCTATCAGGACTAGAGGTCTACTAAAGGTCCCTGTCTCCTCAGGTCCCTGTCTCTGTTCTGCAGCCTCTATCTCTACTAAAGGTGCCTGTCTCCTCAGGTCTCTGTCTCTGTTCTGCAGCCTCAATCTCTACTAAAGGTCCCTGTCTCCTCATGCCTCTGTTCTGCAGCCTCTATCTCTACTAAAGGTCCCTGTCTCCTCATGTCTCTGTTCTGCAGCCTCTATCTCTACTAAAGGTCCCTGTCTCCTCATGTCTCTGTTCTGCAGCCTCTATCTCTACTAAAGGTCCCTGTCTCTGTTCTGTAGCCTCTATCTCTACTAAAGGTCCCTGTCTCCTCATGTCTCTGTTCTGCAGCCTCTATCTCTACTAAAGGTCCCTGTCTCCTCATGTCTCTGTTCTGCAGCCTCTATCTCTACTAAAAGTCCCTGTCTCTGTTCTGCAGCCTCTATCTCTACTAAAGGTCCCTGTCTCCTCATGTCTCTGTTCTGCAGCCTCTATCTCTACTAAAGGTCCCTGTCTCTGTTCTGCAGCCTCTATCTCTACTAAAGGTCCATGTCTCTGTTCTGCAGTCTCAATCTCTACTAAAGGTCCCTGTCTCCTCATGCCTCTGTTCTGCAGCCTCTATCTCTACTAAAGGTCCCTGTCTCCTCAGGTCCCTGTCTCTGTTCTGCATCCTCTATCTCTACTAAAGGTCCCTGTCTCCTCAGGTCCCTGTCTCTGTTCTGCAGCCTCTATCTCTACTAAAGGTCCCTGTCTCCTCATGTCTCTGTTCTGCAGCCTCAATCTCTACTAAAGGTCCCTGTCTCCTCATGCCTCTGTTCTGCAGCCTCTATCTATACTAAAGGTCCCTGTCTCCTCATGTCTCTGTTCTGCAGCCTCAATCTCTACTAAAGGTCCCTGTCTCCTCATGTCTCTGTTCTGCAGCCTCTATCTCTACTAGATGAATAATTTCAGTCTGGGTATGTCGTTATGAGGACGTGTGAGCTGAGCTACCTGTGTCTGTCTGTCCGTCTGAGAGGTGAACTATAGGACATATTAATCTGTGTTCATATAAAATGTAGATTACAAGTTCCTATCAATAAAGAGCTATTAATTTAGTATCCGCCTAAATCCTCCGTGTTCTACATTTATTTGACCAAGCTGTTCATTGTGTTCTTCATAATGTGGTCAATCAGAAGGCAGTGATATGTCTGTTTCTACTCAGAGAGATAACATAATGACTTCTCCACGTAGAGGTTATTCACTGTGTCTGTTTCTACTCAGAGAGATAACGTAGTGACTTCTCCACGTAGAGGTTATTCACTGTGTCTGTTTCTACTCAGAGAGATAACATAATGACTTCACGTAGAGGTTATTCACTGTGTCTGTTTCTACTCAGAGAGATAACGTAGTGACTTCTCCACGTAGAGGTTATTCACTGTGTCTGTTTCTACTCAGAGAGATAACGTAGTGACTTCTCACTGTGTCTGTTTCTACTCAGAGAGATAACGTAATGACTTCTCCACGTAGAGGTTATTCACTGTGTCTGTTTCTACTCAGAGAGATAACGTAATGACTTCTCCACGTAGAGGTTATTCACTGTGTCTGTTTCTACTCAGAGAGATAACATAGTGACTTCTCCACGTAGAGGTTATTCACTGTGTCTGTTTCTACTCAGAGAGATAACATAATGACTTCACGTAGAGGTTATTCACTGTGTCTGTTTCTACTCAGAGAGATAACGTAGTGACTTCTCCACGTAGAGGTTATTCACTGTGTCTGTTTCTACTCAGAGAGATAACGTAATGACTTCTCCACGTAGAGGTTATTCACTATGTCTGTTTCTACTCAGAGAGATAACGTAGTGACTTCTCCACGTAGAG